>NC_045696.1:2143902-2474108 GCF_009834535.1 Camelus ferus
CATCTGACTGCGGCATCGGGAGGGGGAGTGACCCGCCTGCCCACCAGGTAAGAGCTCAGCACCTGACCCAGTGTTAGGAGGGGGCGCGATCTGCTAGCCGACAGCCACTGGGAGCAGCACAGATGAGGGCGCCAACAAAGAGCCTCTGGAAACAGCAAGCTGAGTTCATGAAATACTGCGAATACACAAAGATCTCTCAGTAAAATCATTAAGAGCACACTGTCTCCAGGAGAACTAGATAACTGATACTCCTTAAGCCACAGTGCCAGAGAGATATAAGCAATATGGACAAGCAGAGGAACCACTCCCAAATAAAAGATCAAGAGAAATCCCCTGAAAGCACGATCAAGGAAATAGACATTGATGGCCTACTAGATCAAGATTTCGAAAAAGGAGTGATCAGAGTACTGAAGGAACTAAAAGAAATAGTGTTTAGAGATACAAAATATGTCAAAACTGAAATAGAAGCTATAAAGAAGAACCAAGTAGAACTAGTAAACTCATTTGCTGAGATGAGAGCTGACCTAAAGGCTGTACAAAGCAGGCTAGATAATGCAAATGAACAAATAAGTGACCTATTAGGACAACAGAAAGCACCCAATCAGAACAGCTGAGAGAAAAACAAATAAAAGATAATGAAAACAATATAAGGGACATATGGGATAATATAAAGCGTGCCAATCTATGCATAACAGGGGTTCCAGAAGGGGAAGAAAGAACAAAGGGGATTGAAAAGGTATTTGAAGAAATCATGACTGAAAACTTCCCGAACCTAAAGAAGGAATCAGATATCCAAGTGCAGGAGGCTCAGAGTGTCCCAAACAGGAAGAACCCAAACAGACCCACACCAAGACATATTATAATCAAGATGGCCAGAGTCAAGATAAAGAAATGATTCTAAAGGCAGCAAGAGAAAAGCAAAGAGTAAGTTACAAGGGAACCCCCATAAGGCTCTCAGCTGATTTCTCTACACAAACACTACAGGCCAGAAGGGAGTGGCAAGATATATTCAAAGTCCTGAATGAAAAAAAGATGCAGCCTAGGATACTCTATCCAGCAAGGCTATCCTTTAGAATAGAAGGAGAAATAAAGAACTTCACAAACAAGCAAAAACTAAAAGAGTTTAGCAACACTAAACCCATGCTAAAAGAAATATTGACAGGTTTACTCTAAATAGAAAAGAAGCAGGATGCTACAAAAATTAGAAATTCATAACTGGAAAGGAGATAACTGCCATGAATTACAAATAGAATAAACACAAAATTGTAAAAGAAGACATCTAAGTCATTAAGAGTGGGGGAGGGAAGCAAGGAAAACCACTGTGGAAAAGAGTATGGAGATTCCTCAAAAGACTAGGAATAGACTTACCATGTGACCCAGGAATCCCGCTCCTGGGCATAAATCCAGAAGGAACCCTACTTCAAAACGACACCTGCACCCCAATGTTCACAGCAGCACTATTTACAATAGCCAAGACATGGAAGCAGCCTAAATGTCCATCAGCAGATGACTGAATAAAGAAGAGGTGGTATATTTATACAATGGAATACTATTCAGCCACAAAAACCGACAACATAACGCCATTTGCAGCAACATGGATGTTCCTGGAGAATGTCATTCTAAGTGAAGTAAGCCAGAAAGAGAAAGAAAAATACCATATGAGATCGCTCATATGTGGAATCTAAAAGAAAAAAAAAAACATAAATACAAAACAGAAACAGACTCATAGACATAGAATACAAACTTGTGGTTGCCAAGGGGGCAGGGGGTGGGAAGGGACAGACTGGGATTTTAAAATGCAGAATAGATAAACAAGATTATACTGTATAGCACAGGGAAATATATACAAGATCTTATGGTAGCTCACAGTAAAAAAAATAAATGTGACAATGAGTATATATATGTTCATATACAGCTGAAAACTTGTGCTCTACGCTAGAATTTGACACAGCATTGTAAAATGACTATTACTCAATAAAAAAATGTAAAGAGAAAATAAATAAATCAAATAAACACGATCACCAGTTTAAAAACAAAGTCTACAAATAAATGCTGGAGAGGGTGGAGAGAGGAGGCCCTCCCACACTGCTGGGGGGAATGCAAACTGGTGCAGCCACGTGGGGGACAGTATGGAGGTTCCTTAAAAGACTGAAAACAGACGTACCCTATGATTCAGTCATCCCACTCCTGCACATGTAACTGGAGGAAACTCTGATAGACACATACTTCCCAGTGCTCACAGCAGCACTGCATACAACAGCCAAGACATGGAAACAACCTAAATGTCCATCCACAGATGACTGGGTAAAGAAGCTGTGGTGTATGGACACAATGGCATTCTACTCAGCCATAAAAAAGAATAAAATAATGCCATCTGCTGCAACAAGGACCTGGAGATGGTCATACTAAGTGAAGTAAGACAGAAAGACAAATACCATATGGTGTCAATTTATGTGGAATCTAAACTATGACACAAATGAACTTATTTATGAAACAGAAACAGATTCACAGACGTAGAAAACAAGTTTATGGTTACTAAAGGGGATAGGGGTGGGGAGGGATAAATTAGGAGTTTGGGATTAGCAGATTAAAAACTACTATATATAGACTAGATAAACAAGGTCCTGCTGTCCAGCACAGGGAGCCATATTCAATATCTTGTAATAAACCATAGTGGAAAAGAATCTGAAAACGAGTATGTATATATGACTGAACCACCCTGCTGTATACCAGAAACTAACACAACATTGTAAATCAACTACATTTTTTAAAATAGATTTTAAAAAAGGTAGGGATTGAAAATGGAGTAAACTCAATGGGTTTCAAATGCCCACGTCGGCGTCTGTCCAGGGTGGGGGGGTCCCCACCCACTTCGCGGTCCCGGAGCCACCCCGACCCAGGTGTGGCCTGGAAAAGGTCAGACTGCCCCAAGTCAGAGCACGCAGTCCCCTGTCCCTTGGCAGTCTGCCTTATTTGAGCTTCCTATCTGAATACAAACTCAGACCATCTCAGACATACAAACATTTCAAAGTAAAGGATGGTTTCCAAGAACATTAATCAGACCTGTGAAACGTCATGTAGAAAGTGAAGTGAAGGCTGCCACAGGCTTCCCCGAGGTGGCGCACCTGCGACCCCACGAGCTCGTGCCCCCAGGAGGTGAGCCCCGCCCTCCTCCTCACTGACCTCGAGACCCTGGACGAGGAGGGATCAGAGGAGTGCCCAGCACTCCAGAAATCACAGCACAGCAGTGTCTGAGGAACAGACCTTGCTTGTGTTTTTCTGAGGGGACCCAACCTCTTTCTGAGGCCCCTTTCAGACCACCCTGCTCAGGTAGGACAGGCCAGTGGCTGAGGGGGTCAGCTGCCTTCAGGGCAGCCCTAGCCCCGGGCTGGCTGCAGTCCCGCCCCGGCCCGGCCCCAGCCTTAGCGCCCAGCAGAAACTGCACGTGAGCTGAATACGAATCCCACAGGGGAAGTGACCAGTCACACATCTCTCACCAGAAGCCCCAGTACGTAGACAACACACTTACTTCCAAGGATACGAGTTATAACAAAATTTGCTAATATTTAAAAGGCATAAGAGAGAAACATTTTCTGAGTTTAATGGTAACATGGCCAGATAAAGAGTTACCAGGGAATCTGGTGACTTTTACAGACTCGTCCAGCTGTTACAAATAGTTAATACTTAAGCCTGAGGAAGAAGATGGAGCTTTCTGCCTCTTTCTAGCACTGGACTTCTCTCCTCTCTCAATAAACACTCATGAAGCACTGCCGTGGGCATCCAAACTGTTTTCGAGCCCCAAGGGATGAGGAGTGTCCCAGACCGCCTGAGGTCAGGGGGCAGGCTTTACTAGACAGAGGACCAAGAGTCAGAGTAATGCGCTGGGCGGGAGGCAAGAAAATGAAGTTCATGAAACGGCAAAGATTCAGAAGGATTAATTTCACCTACTGATTAATTTCCCATTATGGTGGTGATGATTGTGCAAATTTACATTTTTTAAATTGCTTATTAACTTTTAATTCCTTCTAGTCAGCACAAAACAGCGTAGGAAGCTGGGCAGGGCTGCTGGGAAGTCCTAGCAGAGCTGGGACGCCCGCCCCCGCACCGCGAGGGCGGCCCCGCCCTCCGTCCAGCTCCCTGGAACCGTCTCCCCCACCCCTCCCCCAGCTGCTCTCTCCTTCCCGCCCGGCCTCCTGGCTCCAGGGCAGACGGGAGCACACACACCAATGACAGATCTGCTGACCGCACCAAGAAACAATGCTGCATTCATCCTACACGTTATCTCCATAGTGCATGTGCTGGAACGGCCATCTCACCGTTCAGTGCGTGCTCTTGGGCTGAAACCTTTAGGTCAACAGCAGTGAGTGGGGCACAACAGGCTTTTCTCTAGGATCAGATGCCAGAGCACAATCCAATATGTGGTCACTTTACAAATGTCACAGAATTTGGGCCCTGGGACCAAGAACAGTAAATTTTAATTCCATTGATACTACTACTTTTCTCTGGACCCTTTCCTTCCCCACAAAAAAACAGTGGCTGAAATAAGCTACACTATCAGCAAGAACTCGTTAACTCAAGTTCTTTTTTCACTTTCTTATTGCTTTCTTTGATCTCTGCCTACATCTTTGTAAACAGCCCTTTTACTAAATTCTCCTCCCTTTATGCAGCTTGAATCCCATTTGTTTTCTATCAGGATGCTGACTTATACAAAGAATGAAGACAGAAATTATGATAAACTCAGGATAGGCAGGGGTTCAGAAATTTTAATTTCCACTCATCCTTTATGAAAAGATTACTTGAGGATATTGTCCAGCCAAACAAGAAGGAATCTAATGAAGAGGAAGACATGAGATTTAAGAAAAAGAAGAAATAGCCCCATTAAGAAATTAAAAGAAATGCCAGGATAACAACTTTCTAGATGGCCTGGAAAGAAATTGGTCCAAATAAAACAGGAAACCTTTTAAAGAGAAAGCAGAATTTGTTCAACAAAGATTATAATTAAGGAGCTGACAGTTTTTGCTATTGAAGAAGGAATATGTTTCTTTTCTCAAAAATAAAAAGCAAAGCAATTAAGATTTTCAAGTAATAAAAAATGATATGCAAGGAAATTGTGACCCAAACATAAATCAAATTAACATGGGGCGTGATGTCCCACAATTGGTTTAATGAGGTGCTTAAAACGCCCTCCTTCAAGCAGCAAAAACTTGGATTTCCAGTTCCTTCTTGTGGCATATACAGCAACTAATTTTTAAATTTTTATTGTGAAAAAAACTTTTTATTGTGAATGCTATTTCTGGCCTTCTAATATTTAAAATCAACCTAGAAAGAAGCATGGATATTTTAATTACAATTAAACAACAGAACATGAACATCATAAACCTAAATTATTTTATATAATAGGGGGGTCAAGAGATTTTTTGTCTAAGTCGATCCAACAAAAAGTGGAAATTTAAGTACATTAAAGTTTTGAGGGGGCAGTAAAATAACAAAAAATAACAATACACTGGCAGCACTGGAGAGAAGGTGGGAGGCCTGTGAGTTGACTAAATCCCTAATCCCTGACAGTACCGCCGAGGAGGCCGAGGGTCTGGTCTGTCTTACACACTGACAGCCAAAGGTCTAGGACAGTGCCTGGGGCACGGTAGCTGCTCAGTGAAAATCTGTTGGGGAACTGAGTAAAATTAGTAAATCAAGAAACAGAAGCAGTAGATCTTAGCAATGTTTTCCTAGGGCAGTCTACCCAGGTAATGGAAATATAAGCGAAAATAAACAAATGGGACCTAATTAAACGTATAAGCTTTTGTACTGCAAAAGAAACCATAAGCAAAACAAAAAGACAACCTACGGAATGGGAGAAAATATTTGCAAAAGATGAGACTAACAAGGGCTTAATTTCCAGAACATATGAGCAGCTCATACAACTTAATAAGAAAAAACAAACAACCCAATCCAAAACTGGGCAGCAGACCTAAACAAGCAATTCTCCAATGGAGACGTACGAATGGCCAACAGGCACATGAAAAAATGCTCAATGTCGCTAATTATCAGAGAAATGCAAATCAAAACCATGAGGTATCACCTCTCATCAGCCAGAATGGCCATCATTAAAGAGTCCACAAATGATAAATGCTGGAGAGGGTGTGGAGAAAAGGGAACCCTCCTACACTGCTGGTGGAAATGTAAATTGGTGCAGTCACTGTGGAAAGCAGTATGGAGATTCCTCAAAAGACTAAAAAGAGCTCTCATATGATCCAGCAATCCCACTCCTGAGTATATATCCAGAGGGAACTTTAAGCTGAAAAGATACATGCACCTCAGTGTTCACAGCAGCGCTATTTACAACAGCCAAGACATGGAAGCAACCTAAATGTCCAATGACAGATGACTGGATAAAGAAGTTGTGGGGTATTTATACAATGGAATACTACTCAGCCATAAAAATGATAAAATAATGCCATTTGCAGCAACATGGATGGACCTGGAAATGGTCATACTGAGTGAAGTAAGCCAGAAAGAGAAAGAAAAATACCATATGATATCACTCATATGTGGAATCTAAAAAAGACAAATGAACTTATTTACAAAACAGAAACAGACTCACAGAAAACACACTTATGGTTACCGGGGGGAAGGGGGTAGGAGGGAATAAATTGGGAGTATGAGATTTGCAGATACTGACTGATATATATAAAATAAACAAGTTTCTGCTGCACAGCAAGATAGTCAATATCTTGTAGTGACCTGTAATGAAAACAAATACATGTGTGTACATGTGTGACTGAAGCACTGTGCTGTGCACCAGAAATAGACGCAACATTGTAAACTGACTACACTTCAAAAAAAAAGAGATATTCTTCTATTATCTCCTAAAAAAAAAAAAAAAGAAACAGAAGCACGTGCAAACTATGCAGAACCAGACCCAGGGCTGACTGGACACGGCCACCTCTGAGGACAGCACTACAATGGGGAGGCAGCTGGGAAACCCACTTCCCTGCCGTCCACTCTGTGCTGCAGGAGTTTTTAATTTTTTTTATTTTATTTTTTTAACATTTTTTATTGATTTATAATCATTTTACAATGTTGTGTCAAATTCCAGTGTTCAGCACAATTTTTCAGTTATTCATGGACATATACACACTCATTGTCACATTTTTTTCTCTGTGAGTTATCATAACATTTTGTGTATATTTCCCTGTGCTATACAGTGTAGTCTATTCTACAATTTTGAAATTGCAGGAGTTTTTTTAAACCAGTGCACATTACTATGTTTATAGTTATAAAAACGTCAAAGCATTTACGTGCATGGATCCACGCTGATTATGAAATAACATCTTCAAAGTTGAAAAACAGACCCTTGTGTAACTCTGTCGAGCAAGAATGATCCACAGGTTTCAGTTCGGTTTAATGCATCCGCCCCCCGCCCCTGGGGCCCCGCGCCCACCGCAGTTTTCTCCACCTAGGAGGGGAACGTGTTGGGCCCGAGGCTCAGGACCCTGGATTCTTGTCCCATGTCTGTGGCCTCAGCACGTGACACGATCACTTTGAAATCCAGTTTCTGGTTTGAAGACGTGACTAAGACAACCTTACTACCTACCCGTGGCCTGGGGTGGCTCTGAGGGTTAATAAGAGCATCAACGCCACGGGGCCCCCCTTAATAACTGCTGAGGGCTGAGGGACCCTCATGAGCAGGTTTTACAGGGTACTCGGCAGGTCAGCAAAACAAAGGTGCTGTTTTCCCTACAAATAACAGACACTGGACTCCTGCGCATGTGCAACACGGCACAGTTCAGCTGCTAATCCCAAGAAATGCCTTGCTGCCAGAGGGTCGCACTGTCACATTAGTTGGGGAGGTTCTGTTGCCCCCCTCCCCATGCTGAACAGAACAGACACGCACTCTGAGAGGCTGGGCAGGAAGGAAGCAGTCTGACCGGTTACCTTCCTGAACTATGAGCCCAGGGACGCTTTCAGCGTCTCCTGTCTGCAGCGGCACTAACTCAGACTCACTGCCCCCCCCGACTCTGCACTGGTGAGGTTTTAAATAACATTTACACACACAGGTTTCATTTCAAAGGGTGGGGTTGAAATCTGATTACTGGATATGGTTATAAATCAGTAACATTAAAAACAGCTACTGTTATAATTTTGAACAAGTTTTTGGTGCTAGGGAGGAAAAAAAAAGCAAAAACCCCAGAGCAGTAACTACACTTCAACCAAGATGACAGGGAGGGAAATTTATCAACAAGCCAGGTTTGGGAGGCTGCGGACAGGTGGCACTGGCAGTGCCAACCACACACGTCCACGGCGGGGGGCCTCCGCCGGAGAGCGCGGGATAGAGTGTGAGAAGTAAGACTTCCGCCAGGGCCGCCACTGCGCACCTGCGCACATGGTACACGAGCCACTGGAATGTCTTTTCCTACTGGGTATTTCTTAGTGGCAGGAATTTTGTTTCTTTAAAGAAGAGGAAAATCGTAAGCCAATGCCGCAAACAGCTTCAGCAATAAGGGCAAGGAACCTGCGAAGTATTTAAAACACGAGGAAAGGGCAACACAGCTCTGCCTGTTTCCCCCAAAGGGAGTGACCTTAGCCACGCCTCAGCCCCACGCCTCCCCGCACCCGTGGGGTCCTGGGCAGTGGACACAGCCAGAGTGGAGTCCATCGGGCTGACCCAGCATCTTCTCGTGCACTGTGCTGGGTCCTGGGGCTCTTACCCCTGAATCTGAACCTGATCCTGAGAAAAGCAAGCTTGCGCCCCAGCCACAGTGTCCAGACGTGGTGACCCTGCAGACAGACGTGTAAGGGGCTGAGCTCCCGCCCCCCCTCACCCCGGTCAGAGGTTCTGTGGCACCTCCTGTGGCCCTGCGCTTGGCTGGACCAGACTTCCCTGCGTAAAGAGGCGCTCCCTCACAGGTGGGGTGCCTTCTCCCCAGGGCACGCCGGCCGCGTCCAGCCCCTTTGCTAGTGACGACCTGACACCCGGCACGAGACGGAGCCCACCTCGGCCAGAGTCCTTGCCCACGGACCGGACAGACGAGGCAATGGCCTCTCCCCCGGCTGCTGTGACGTCTGGCGGGGCAGCTGGGACCGCTGCGGCCTCCCAGGCGTCCGCCAGGGGAAGGCCCCGCCTGCTGGACTTTCTGTATTGTTCCCATCAGCGGGAGCTGAGGTTACACGATCCACAGCTGAAAATGTCCAAGAGAGGCCGTGCACCCTTCCCTAGACGCGCCTCCACGTTTAGGAAGGTGCAGCACCTTCCGACGTGGAGCTGAGCGGTGCTCGGTCCAGGGAGCTGTGGACTCCCACTGCCCCGCAGGAAGGCCTTGGCCAGGCCGCTCTCAGCAAGTCCAGAGCGGGACTCGGGGTCCCCAGGGAGAACAGCAGCGGAAAAGGCCGTGCTCAAGTCCCACACTGACCAGGAGGAGACAGCTCTGCAGACCCGGAGAGCGAAACCCTCGCTGTTTCCTCCCAGTTCTGAGCCCCGGGGACTTGACTGGCAGATCACAGCTGCGCCGGGAACGTTCTTTGAATGGGGTCTCTGCCCATCTGTGGATCAGTGACCCTTTGGTCGCCGGGACAAGTGTCAGAGAAGGACACATGGATGACACACTGGACTAGAAAGCCAGCGAGCCCCTCCCCCCGATGCAGGTGTGACGCAGTCCGTGGCCCTTCTCAGGCCAGGCCGTCTCTGACCTGGGCCCAGCAGCCCTGCCGGCCTCAGAACCCGCACACACTGCTCCCTCTTGGCTGGCCATCCTGACAGGGTGACGCATCAGGCAGACACCGCCACCACCCACCCCGGGTGCCCGAGGACGGCCCCACACGGAGGCCACTTGTGGGCAGAGGTGTCGCACACCTGTGCCGTGGTCCTGCACCCTCAGAAGTGTCCTGAAGTCCATGATCAAGGAAGCAGTCCCTCTCATGGGGCCTTGCTGGGGCCTGGGGCCACTCCGTAACAACTGCCCCACTCACCCTCAAAGAGGCCAGAACCCATCTAATAAGGGACCAGTGTCTGATTAGGAATTAGGGCTAATCCCACACCAATGTGCTACCTCTTGGTTCTGTGCAATCCTCATTTGTCAGTTGTTCAACCACATTTACATAAGATCTGAAACGCAAAAAGCTCTGGGCGCGAATTCATGCTGCAGAGTTCGGAGGGGAGGCCCTGCTGGAGAGCACATGGGGCTGCACCCCTGGAACAGCGCCCCCCCCCCCATCAAACACAGGCATTAATCAGATCTACCGGAGAGCAAGCTTCCCAGTCAGAACAGAATTCCCAGCCCGATCGAGTGTGCTCTGAGGAGACACGACGGCCTGGGACAGAGCCCTCAGAAGATGGGCCACTCTCCACGGGAAACCACCCCACTCCCCAGCTCTGAGAACAAAGTGCTCCCCAGACTGGGGCCTGGGCTTCCTCATGGCCCCCACCCCACCCCGGGCGGGTGGCTCTCCTCCTGTGGAGCCATGGTTGCAGACTGTGTGCAAGGTTGTGCAGACACCGGGCTGACATCCTTGTCTGCTCTCCAGGTAGAATCTGGGGGCCCAGAGCTCACAGGCCCCGTTTGTGACCCCAGCCTCGTGAGGGGCCAGCTGGACCAGAGAACCCAGAGCCCCAGGCGGGCGTGGTCCCCAACCCGCCAACTCTGCGTATGCACAGCAGGAACGGTGGGCACCCCCATCACAACTGCGCCAAGGGTCATCAGTGACGCTCTGGAAACCAGGTCATCACTCATGGCTACAACAGATCACGTCCCATTGACGGAAATGACCCGTCTTCTGCTTAGCTTACAGACCGACACATAAGTCAGCGGCCCCTGCAGCACCCACCCTGGGGAGACGTGAGGTCAGAGGCCAGAGAGCACGGGAAGCAGACGGGCCTGAGCGTCAGGCACTTCTCCTCGGAGACCTCCTGAGCACCTGCTGGTACCAACTCAATGGGCGGAAACCTGATCCTTCTTCAGGAAGGCTCCGAACCAGAGCGAGTGGCGAGGGGCCGGTCAGTCCCTGGAGCAAGTGCCCTGGGCAGAACTGGCTCCTGCCGCCACCTCCCTCCCCCGCCGCGAGGTCGCCATCCCAGGGGAGGGAGAATGGAGCGGAAGGGCCACAGCAGAAGCAGACGTGGGCATGGGACCCCCCAGGTCGGCCCAGCCGGCCACGCTCACCAGTAGAAGTAATAGGCCAAGGCCACGGCCAGCAGGCCGGTGCAGACGCCCCAGAACAGGCAGGTCGAGTAGCTGGCCAGCATCTTCAGACCCTTGTGAGAGTCGGTGAGAGGAGACGGCGGCGTGGACGGGTCAGCCTCCCCAAAGGATAAGGAAGGGGATTATGGCCCCGTCTACACTGCCTGGGTCTGACGGGCTGTGGCCGCCCAGACCATCCGCTCAGCAGAGGACACTGCTTCCGGGGTGCCGCCTTCCCTGCAGCGGCCTGCGGGTCTCAGAGGCCAACTCGGAGGAAAACAGGGACGTCCTGGGGCAGCACAGTAAAACACAGGCCTTCCCTCTGCCGTAGGGGGGGCTCCACTAGGCGCCCGCTAATCCAATAAGCGGCTTTCGGCCTGGAGCCGTTGCAAGCAGGTGGTGTCACGGGGCTCGGCCAGGAGACAGGTCAATGGGCTCCACCCACCCCGACCCAGGACTGTGGCCGGAGGGCACACACGGGACCCCGACGTGGCCTGGGGTGGGTGTGCAGTGGGCTAGACAGGCCGGTGCTCGGCCCTGGGCTGGAAGGGGCTGGGCAGACCCCCTCTCAGTGGGGCCAGGTCCCAGGCCCACGGGCTCCCCAGCCTCCCCACCACCCCGGACGCCGGGAAGTTCCAACTCCAGGTGCCGTGTGCATGGCCGCTCCGGCACTGCCAGGGGCGCCTCTCCCTGTGAGGACCTGGGGGAAGGGTGTGGAAGGAACCGGACACATGAACAAGCAAACGTGGGGTCTGTCCTCCCACGCCCCCCCAGCCTGAGACGGCTGGGCCTGCAAGGAGGGGCTGAGAGCAGATGAAGGGACCCAGGACAGAGGCATCCCCTGAGGAACCTGTCCCCAAGGCACGGGGCCCGGCACAGAGGAGTTCCTGGAGGAGTCTTCATGCTGGATTGGGGTGAAGTGACACTCATTCCTCTGTGCATCCTTCATGGTGCTCAGTACAAGAGACCCTCTTCCAAAAGCAGCTGCCCCAGCAGCTCCCAGCGCCCCCGCACCCCCCGCCCACTCGCAGCCCCGGGCTCTGCACAGCAGAGGACCTGCCCTGTGCTCCACGGTGAGTCTGCAGTGCTCTGGCACCCCGTGTGACCCGAGGCTGCTGTCCTGGGGCCTCAGACAGGCTGCCGTAAGGCTTCTTCTGATACTCGGTTCTGCACCCCGGCCTCCGGCTCCGGGCCCGAGATGCTCTCAGGAGAGGAGGCGGCCACTGCTCCCCACATAGTCCATGGGAGGGGCTGGGAGGGCTGCCCTGAGGACTGTCCCACTGGATGAGGCTTCCCGCGTCCTTAATCCCCAGAGCAGCCGGAGGAAGTGCTGACCTGGCTTGGGGGGGGGGGGGGCGGTTCCCCGAGGAAGGACACCGCCTCCATCTTCTGATGAAAAATGACAGAGCCCTCCTCTCTCAGAGCGGCTCCCTGATCTCCGTCTGCATGACCATGACGGGCCACCTGACGTCCGGCAGACCCAGGGTCCTCGTGGCATCTGTTCTCGGGTCGGGGACGCTGCCCGGGAGGCTGTCTGGCTCGGAGCTCCAGGAAGGGCGGCAGGTGCCCTTGACTGACCCACGACTGGTGGCATCTGGATTCGCCCTCTGCCCTGAAACCAGTTCTCATTTAAAAAGCTGTTGTGAGGACGTTCTGTGGCCCGGCTGGCTCTGCCCCCTCTGTGTCTGCTGGTGCCTCCGGGCCTCCTCCACCACCAAGGTCGGCCCCTGTACCGCAGGAGACAGGCCACAGCCCAACTGGCTGCTGCTGGCGGCATCCTCAATGGTCGCCTTCTGACCAGGCCTTTAAGACACTCCCCACATCCCGTTCCCAGCCTCCTGCCGTGTCCGCAGGGCACCAGGCAAGCTCAGGGGTGGAGGGTCGGTGGCCCACGTGGCTTCGGGCCCCTCGGAGCCTCTGTCCTCAGACCGCACCCCTGGGGGCTCCTCCAGGGGCTGAGCTGGGTCTGTCCTCCTCTGTTCTGCACTGGACGCTGGGCCCTGGGTGGGCAGTGACGGGCCTTAGACCGTCCCTTGGGCCCAGTGCTCTCTGAGGACGTGTGGGGATGGAGGACAGAACGGTCAGGCTAAGCCTGCATCGCTCCCACACCTGCGAAGCCCAGTGTTTGACACTGAGGGCGCAGCGGCTTGGGGAACAGGCTGTCTGGCCGATGTGGCCCTGACCCCTGGGCTCCCTGGGACTGTGGACCTTCAGGGTCTCAGCGGGTCCTAGAAAGAGTCCCGGTGAGGGGTGCACAGCAGACGTGGCCATCTGGCCAGGTGCCCCCCCCAAGCTGGGCCTCAGTCTTCCCTGCTGTAAAGTGGGGGTGACAGCTGCACCCACAGTCAACGACTGGGGGAGGCCTTAGACGGTCCCCAGGGAGGCAGCTGGGAGGGTGCCTGGCCTGAGCACCAAGCGGGCATCTCTCACGATGCCATCACCACCGCCCCCGTATCACTTCCGAAGGAGGTTAAAAGGAACACCCGAGATTTCTCTCCAGCCGTGAACCAGCCGGAAGGACAGCCTCAGACTGCGCGGGACGCGGGGGCAGCTGCCGCTGTTTGCGACGCTCCGTGTGACTTGTGTGAAACGCAGCAAACCTGAACGTTCAGTCTCTCGGTTTCATTTATTCTGAAATAAAGGCTGGCACAGGAATTTTGCCCAAGTCCCCCTGCGCAGTGTTTCTGCTGGACGGAGACCCCCTGTCAGGGGCCTGCCTGCTGGGGCTCGGGGCTCCCCGAGGGAAGGACCCTCACCGCCCTCGGCTGAGAGCCACCCCAGGAGCCAACGTCACCTCCACTACTGCTCAGATTTCACTGCCCAAGAACAAGTATCACACGAGAAAATGTCACTGGAATATAGGATCTCTAGATTATTTCCCTGGACCTGAAAATCAATGATTTATACCAAAATATTAAAAGACCAGGGAGCATGTTGACAGAATTTTCTGGTGGTTTCCAAAGAGCAGCAACATGAAAGGTATGTTTTTAAAGCTTGGTGAACCCTTCCTTAGACCAGATGACTCTTACGACATTCCCACATTCCCTTCCGTCCGCAGCTGCGTGACAGACGCTCAGGGGTGGCTGGTTGTCACCCTGGGCTAGCAGCGGTCATCACGCCCACCAGACTCGCAGAAGTACGGAAGGATGAACAGGCAGTCGCTATCACTGTGCAGTTTCAAAAAGACATTAACCCCCGCTGATACTCCTCGTCCCGCAGAGGACCCCTTGCTGTCTGACCCCAAGGACAACAGGCGGCCGTCGGGGCCCACGAGGCAGAGCCCTAACGAGACTCAGACCCCGTCCCCAGGATCTGGGGTCCCATAAGCTCCTGCCCCGGAAACGCAGGGCCAACACTCACGTGGAGAGCAGACGCGAGACAGCCCAACAGGAGGCCACGGGGGCCACACCAAGGTCACGCCAAGCGACAGGAACTGCGTGAGAATTATTTATTTCACGATCACAGTAACTCTGCCAACTCCACAGGATTCTGCCCAAGGTCACCAAATCACCGGCAGACCCAGGGCCTGAAACCAGTTTAGCCAACGAGGCCCCTGAGCCCTTGGCTGCCCCAGGGTTAGTTCCACCCCAGACGCCCCAGGGACGAGCCTGGCACCTCCCGTCCCCAGCAGTTCCCGGGGCCAGGGCGCCTGCAGTCGGTCCCGGCTTCTCCACCTGTTAAGGCACAGTCACCTGCCCCGCGGTCTTCCTGCAGACCTTAGGAGGACGGGCCCCGCCTACACTCAGAGGAACAGCAACAAGGCTCGAGGCTCAGGTTTCAGGACAAAACCCGCTTCTAAGCCCTCCTCTGCTCTGGGCCCCGGCTCTTGGCTCTCGGTGCGGGCAGAACACCCGCCCCGGGCGGCGTCCCCCTCACCAGGTCCTGCTGCATTCACTGGGTTACCGAGATGCCGCCAGCCTGCTGGGACGGCGCTGGTCCTGCAGCCTGTCTGTCCGTTGGCCCAGCACTCGAGCTGGGGAGACCCCTCAGACAGCGGCCACACGACCCACTTAGGGTCAAGGCGCCCAAAACTCTCACTAACGGCCCCCCGGGCCCCCAAGGCCTCGTGGGGCTCCTTCTGCGGAGAACGTCAGGCCCACACCTCCTTCTCACGCCCAGCACATCCTTCCACTGATCGCCGGCCACGGAGCTCCTGGTGTTTGCCGGCAGCGCTTACCTAGAAAGGTTATGAGTTTCCTGAGCTTTCTCCTAGGGCCCCAGAGGAAGCAAGGAGAGGCCGTGTCCGCAGCCCAAGCACTTCCCGGAGAAGTCGCTCGACCCGCGTGCGGGAACCAGCCCTGAACACGCGGGGGAGGCGGCTTCCGGCCCCTCGCCTGGAGCTCTCACACTCCACGCTTCAACCCAGCCTGCCCTTCCACAGCTTAAATACATGAGCAAATAAGTAAATAACCGAAATAAACCGACACGTGGAAAGCTCTTTGTTTTGCCCGGCTCTGGGGTAAAGGAGCCGGTGATGGCGGAGGGCCCAGGAGGAGGCTGGCGCTCTCGGGGACCAGCTGATTCAATGTCCTTCCAATCCACCCCGGGACCTCGGAGGACGCGGGTTACTAGGCAAACCAAACACAGGTAAACAGCCTGAGGTGCGAGCCCAGGAAAGCCCGCGGCCAAGTCCCCAGTGCTCTGAAGCACATTCGGGAAGACTGCGCAGCCCTGTTTGTGCGGCTGCACTTATCCTGCAGTGCCTACCCTCGAGGGCCACGCACAGGGGGCAACGGCACGGGGCCGGGGACAAGGCTGCCACGTGGGGGGCTCACCTGCTGTGGGGCGGGGGGCGCTGGGAGACCACCAGCTCTGATCTAAGACATGGGGCCAACCTACAAGCCTTCCAAGGACGTGGGGCAGCGCTCCGGCCCGTGGCCACCCAGGCATTCAGATAAAACACACTGACTTTCCTAAGATTCTGCAGGTCAGGACTGGTCGGCAGGAGGCCCTCAGAGGGCGGTGACAGTCCAGTGGCGACAGCAGTGAGAAGACGTACACAGAGCACAGAAGCACCTGCAAGAACTACCTCGTGGTCCTGGCGCCGTGCGAGGCGCAGCGTGGTCCTGGCGCCCCAGCCCTCCAGCTCCGGTGAAATGTCTCGAGTACAAAACACCCACAACTCTGTTTTTTGAAGATTTTGCAAATTGGCGAGATTCTGCAAATTGGTAAGTGGAATACATTTTTTTGCCATAAAATTTTGAAACCATGCAGAAGTACATAGTAAGAAGGGAAGAGTTGCTCTCAGCCCCGTCCCACCCCGGGGCCGACTACTGCCACTCTGGTGTCTCTTCTTCGGACCCATGTAGCTTCTGAGCGTGGCAGTTTCAAATTACCACACACCGTGATGCTGCGGCCTCCGCAACTTGGCCTCCTCACTCAGCGCCCTGTGCTGTGGGTGGGCCGCGCCTCCCCCAGAATCACGGCTGAACTCCTAGTCGTCCCCAGTGGGATGGCACGTGCGGTGGGGCCTTCGGGGTGATTAGGTCGTGAGGGTGGAGCCCCTTGTAAAAGACCCCGGGGAGCCCCCCGCCCCTTCCACTACACGAGGACCCAGCGAGAAGACGGCTGCCTATGAACTAGGAAGCGGGTCCTCACCGGACACCGAGTCTGCCGGCACCCTGACCTTGAACTTCCAGCCTCTAGAACTGTGAGAAATAAACGTCTGTTGTGTGCCAGCCCTGTCTGCGGTTTTCTGTTACGGCAGCCTGGACGGACTAAGACACCGTACCAGGAAGGTCTTCCGGGTCAGCACAAACTTCTCGTCTCCTCTGAAAGCAGCAGAGAACACGGAAGGCACTACCTGGGTTCCAATCCCGGCCTCTCCACCCAGGAGTGTGTGACCTTGACAGACAGATGGACCTCTCTGAGTCTCCACTCCCTCACCTGGGGGAGCAGGGTGGAGGCGTGCCCGATGGGCCTGGCTCTTCTGCTGTCCTGAGACACTTCTCTCAGGGACCCTCCTGCCCCTGCCTATCTGGGATCGGAAGGTGTCCTCACTGAGGGGCACACGCCCACTGCAAGCGGCCCGGAAAGCAAACTGCGCCCCCCGACCCACAATTTCTTACCTCCTGGCACGTCTCACTGGCACCAGCCACCAAAACCCCCTCCTTCCTCCAGCTTCCTCTCCTCAAGCCCAGATCCTGGGATTAAGGATTTTAATTCACAAAAGGGGAAATCTTTTTCACTAGACAGAATTTACTCCAAACAAAGAAGCCCATGTTCTCACAACAATCTATCAGATGTTTGCTAAATCCTCACAAAAACAGGATCAAGATGTGGAGAAACCAGTAAAAAGACACCCTGACACTTGCACCTACCGCTGGACCCCCGCGGAATGTCCTCCAGCACAGCTGTCCCCCGCGGTGGCTGCAGCACACGCCCAGCTCCCGACGCCCGCCTGGCCCATCCTGGGACTCTGGGGTCAGAAGGCGGTAAGCACGGTCCCTGGAGACCCGGCTGAGAGAGCCGGCAGCATGGAGCTGCTTACTGATTAACAGGAGGAAAGCCACCAATCGCAAATTTTATCATCAACTGAAAACAAGCTGTCAAAGCACCAAACAGTGGAACTGCTCCAAGGCCATTCACTGCCCTGATAAAGCCAACATCTTGCCAAGTTGCTAGTGTCACCGGAGCTGGGACAGGACGGCAGCCCCGAACCCCACCTTCACACAGGAAGACACGCACACGCACACGCACACACACGCGAGGAACAGGCGTGTCACCGCACAGGACACCTGCCGGCCAGTCCAGAAAGCTGCCGCAGGAAGGGTCCCCAGGCTCGGGGGTGCCAGCAGGGTGAAGGCTCAGAAAGTACAGGCGTCTGGAGTGGAGAAGGAACAGGACAAAAGGCACGGCCCTGGGAGGGCAGGGACGGAAGTGGTGGGCGGGCGTGGCGGCCCAGAGTCACTTCTCCGAGCACCCCGATCCTCACCTGCAGAAGACGCCCAGAGCCCAGGAGCCATGGCGGAGGCTCCATGAGAGCACAGAGGGGCAAACACCTGGCACAGGGTGGCTTGTGCTCCAGAATCAGGGCTTGAAAACACTGTGAGCCCAAATCCCAGTTCTCAGGTCTCCGTGCTATTTGGGAAGAAAGCAGACACCAATGCTCTGTATCTCCGTGCACCAGGCCTCCTGCTGCCAGAAGGGCACCGCTCCGAGGACAGGAGCTGATGAGCACATTTAACAGATTAAAGTCAAGAGAAGGCAGGAGAACAAAGGAGAAGGAAGATGAATGATGAAGGTGATGAAGTAGAAAGTCCAAGTCCATCAGTGACCACAGTGAGTCTCACCAGCAGTTTAAGAACCCAGCAGCCCACTAGATTCACAAGAGACAAATGACGCTAAGACATGATGTCACAGAAAGACTGAAACCGAAGGCAAAGGAAAGACACGCAGACAAACGCCCACGGAGCGAGCACTGGGTACCAGAGTAAGATGCAGAAACAGCTTGCAGGCAAGAGGTCCTGGAGGGGTGACAGGGGCTGGGACCCGGGGAAGAGTGGCTCCGTTCACACGGACAGTCCAAACCCGTGCCCACGACTGATCCAGACGTGGCTGAGCCACCAGGACGTTCAGGTGGAGAGAGAAGGCCAGGCAGAGAGGGCTGACCCAACGGGACATGCTATGTGCTCCGATAACCAAGCAGGGTGCCATCATTCCACCCACCACGGCAGGTAAAACGACGTCGGGGCAGCTGAGCGACCGGCAAGAACAGCTCAGGTGTGCAGGGGCGGCGGGACCAGGTGCCGGGGGAGGGAAAGCCTTGGGGACGGGGAGGTCACAGGGCATTTTATTGTCCCTCTTAGTAGAGAAAGGACAGATAGTATCCAAAAGGGGGAACTCAGGATCTGACGTAAAGGCATTCATATGAGGTAGCCACTAAGGCAGAACACACACTGCCCCAACCATCAGGGCAGCACCACCAAGCAGCACAAGGCAAAACACCAGAAGGGCGACGGGAGAGAGCACTGCGTGCATGGAGCACCGTGTCTGCGCCGTGCGTGTGCTGTGCGGGCAGCAGCCTCTCTGTGCTTACCCCCCAAATGCACAGAACACCGACAGCACTAATCCAAACACGTGCATCCTATCGGTCAGTACGCGGGGCTAAGATCAGCTCCTAACAGGGAAATAGTTTCACAGCAGCTTATGAAACAGAACCCAGCCCTGCGAGGTGTAAGAGAATTACTCAGCGCGGCTGCAAGCGAGGAATGAGGGTGCACTCAGGAAACGCCCCCACAACAGGGGCAAGACCTCAGTGTCAGAGAACAACCAGGCGAGCGAAATGCAATGAGACAAACCAGGAACGCCTATGATGCTCCGGACTAACGTTCTTAAGGAAGATGCAGCAGGTTAACACCCGCGGGCCAAGTAATCCAGCAACACTCTTCATAAAGCAGAAATTACTGGGGACGCCACAGGAACAAATCAAAGGCGCTAATAATAGGAGACACTAATACATCTCTTTCAACCCAGAAAAGAACAGTGGTCAGAAGGACCAGAGGAGCTGTAACAGCAAGACTGATGGAGTGGACTCCGAGGACGTGCAGCCAATCCTGTGCTTGGTAAGTGAGGCTGCCCCCCCTTCCAGCTGCTCATGGAAACACTGGTGAACAGAGCCCCTAAAATACGCAACCAAGAAATTTTCAACAAATGCCAAACAGTAACTAAACACAAACAATATTCCCTAGAAATTATAAATAAAATCAGGAAACAGAAAGGGCTCCCAACAGATGTAAATGTTTTCCTCTAAGATGCTCCTCCCGGGGGAAGTAGAAACCCAAGCTGCAGAATTTCTAGAAACATAATGAAAACTAAAGCAGTGTTTAGAGGAAAATTTATCACATTAAATACTTTAAGTCTTTAGAAACGAAAGCATGAAAATAAGAGAGTGGAGGCTCCGATTCAGAAAGTCAGAAGAAAATGAAAGAGTAACTGATGGAATTAATAAAGGCAAAAGCAAAAAAAAAAAAAAAAAAAAAAAAGAGAGAGAGAGAAAAAGCATTCCGATTAACAGCTAAACTTTAAAAGTGGGTTTTGGAAAACATCAATAAAACAGATGAGTCCCTCATAGCAATAAAAATAAACTAAGAAAAGGGGGAACAAAATACATAAAATAAGAAAGGAGAGAATAACCTTCAAAAGAAGACAATTTTTTTAAATCATGGAAATAATTGCACATCTCTATGCAGATAAATTTGGAAACCTAGATGAAGCAGGTAATTTTCTAATAGAAAAAATTTACAAAAACAGTGACCCCAGAAAAGATAGAAAGTCTGAACAGACCTATTTTTATAGAATTAAAAGAGGTATCTGTCAGCGTTACCACTAATGAAAGCTACCAAACCCAGGTGATTTCACAAGAGAATTCCACCAATCCTGTAAGAACAGATTGTCTTACAATGATTTAACCTCAAGAACATAGAGAAGGAAGGAAAATTTCCAAATGATTTTTTATGAAGCAAGTGTGAGACTGAATCCAGGAAGAATGAAGAAGGCAGGCAGCAGGGAGGAAACGTGTCTAAATCAATGGTTCTCAAGTGTGATGTGAGGACCCCAGGGGTTCCCAAGACCCCGTTGTTAGATCTGAGAGTCCTTAGTTTTCCAAGCACGCACTTGGTGAGGCAGAATTTTCCGTATCAACCTTCATCAAACAACCCAGTAAAACAGTCTGAATGCAGAAGCAGCTATTTCGGGGGTCCCCTAACAGGTAAGACATTTGAGAGATTAATTGCATTGCCAAAATATAAGACAATGCCCCTCTCCTCACTATACTTTTTTCAGTTTAGGAAAGCATAGGTTTTCTTTATAAAAATGTTATTTATGTGAACATGTAATGAGTTTATTGCTGCTCTTTTAAAGGAATTATTTAATAAGTATTTTGAAATGCTCTCAGGGTTAATTTTTAAACTATTACACATCAGCAGCAGAGCTTCTCAACTGTGACACAAATGCCATTTTGGACCAGGTGCTCCTTTGCTGTGGGGATGCCCTGGGCTTCGTGGGATACCTGGCAGCGTCCCTGAATCCCCCACTAGATGCGGCAGCTGCAGCCCGCCACACACACTGTGTCCGCCAAAAACATCTCCTGATCACACCGCATGTCCCCTTGGGTGGGAGAAGGCCCACCCCCTGCTGAGAACCACAGTAGATACAACTCACAAAAGCAAAAGTTCTTTAGGGCCTTCAATAATTCTTTAAGATTATTGGTAAAGAGACCAAATATTTGAGATTCATTGCTCTTTACTTACGAATACAAACATAAAAATTCCCTTAAAAATTAGCAAATTAAAATTAAATTAAAATTTAGCAAACAGAATCTAACAGCACATTAAAAAACAATACATCGTGACCAAGTGGGGTCTATTCCATGAATGCAAGGATGGTTTGATAGTGGACAATCTATCAATAAAATCCATCCTATATCTTTAAAAAGAATGCTAGGCAGGTAATTTAACAAAATCTAACTTCACTTCCTGATTAAAACACTCAAAAAAGTAAGAGCAACTGGAAGTATTACATATGCTCACTACACGCTTCCCCCCGAGATGGCACACTCACTGTATAGTTCCCTGCGAAGTGACAGTACCTAAGACCCAGAGTCAGTGTTTACTTAAAGGACAAACACTAGGGCCACTCCAGCAAACAGCAGGAAGCAGGCAAAATGCCCATTACTTAACCGGCCGGTCACGTGCGTGAACACAGATGGGCCACTGGCAACAATGTGCATTAGCAAAGTGATTCCAGCCATGTAGTCACCAAAGCACACTTGACCGAATCTGGTTTATACCAGGACACAGGAATGGTCTACCACAGAAAATCAAGAAATCTAGTTACTGTCAGCAAGAGATAAAAGGAAAAAACCGACACGATCGTGTCATTAGATTCGGGAAAAGCAGAGGGTGAGTTCAACCCCACTCATAGCTGCTTACAGGCCTCTGCCACCGAGGCTCCTGCTGCTCAGAGATCTTACCGCAGCCACTGTGACAAGACACATAAAGAAGTAAGAGAAATAGGACTTAAAAGAAGAAAACAAGCTCTTGTCATTCGTTGATGACAAGACTGTCTACACAGAAGATCCAGTAAGTTCTTGAGGCAAGTCCCTGGTGAGGACGGGGTGCCGGTGGGCTGGCAGCAGCACTCAGGCTGGCAGTGCCTCCCCGCCGGGCCTGCCAGGGGCTTCCTTGGGAGATGCTCACGTCGCTGGAGGGACCAGAAAGACACGAAGTGGCACTAAAACCAAGAAGGGGCCCCAGGTGTGTGAGGCGACAGGTCTTCCTTCAGCATCCAGGGCTGTCTGAGCACCACGGTCCCCTGCCTGCCTCTGTCCCGACGTTTCCACGGGAGACCACTTCAGGCAACGCCAAGTGGGGGCGGCGGCTCAGGGAACCCTGGCCCCAGGAGACGCGTCCCCCAGGCACAGCCCCACTCCTGCCCCAGTTGGAGCTGCTGGCGCGGAGCCAGGCAGGTGGCAGGATGCCTGGTGCTGGGACCTGGGGATTCAAGAGGGTTCTCCGGTTTTCAGGTCTATTCACAAGAGATGAAGCGTTGCCAGGCCATCAGCGTCCATGGGACAAGAGACAGGGCCCCGATACCGCGGCCTCGCGGACAAGCGGAGTCAGCGGAAGCCCGGCCATGCTCGGACTTTAGGTGCTTGAAGGATGCGGCCTCACTAACGAGCACTGGCGACCAGGCAATAAAATGCCTGCAGACGTGCGTGCACATCACAAGAGGAACAGCGTGGAATGTTCCAGAAAGCAGACACTCCCTGGTGGAAAGGGACTCTGGCCCAGGCCACTGTTCATGCAGGGCCTCCCCCCTCGCCCCCTGCAAACTTAGGAACTGCACCAGCCAGAGACGCCACGCGGGCAGGGGGCAGAGTCCACCTTCCAGCGGGTCGGGCAGCTGGGCCGGGCGGGGCCGGTCCGACACGGCAGAGGCACGGGGCCCTCGCGGCCGTCTCCGCGGACCAGCTCCACCGCGCCCCCGGCCCCCGCCAGCCCCTCCCTCAACACGAGTCCGAGCGTGCTGGCTCTACGACGCCTTCTGAGACACGCAAACACATCTCTGGAAAGCGTACTCTGGTCCAAATAAACTATGACCTGTGCTCTGAAACCATTACCAGACACTTCCTGTAAAGCATGTGTGTGTACATGTGTGCATGCGTGTGGACACACGTGTATACCCAGCTCTTTAGCATATACGCATAAAAGAGGAAGTCAAGTTTTTAAATGAGGTGGGTCTGTGTGCACTAAGGCTCCCAAGGAAGTTAACAATCACGTTGCACAGATGCACGTTGTGACGGGCAGACACAGGTTTAGAAACGCTGTGCAGGTATGTTCTCATGTGTGTTTTGACAAGCTCTGGAAGGACAAACCACAAGCCATCTATAGCAGTTCCCTCCAGGAAAAAGGGTGGGATTCGGGTGGAGTAAAGAATAAAATTTTGATTATTTATCAGATTTGGTTCTGTGTTTTATTTTTATAAGCACGTATCACTTCTTTGATTAAAATTTAAATATTAACAGAAATTATCTTGCTTGCTTATAAAGCGCCCATCTTTTGTCTCTGCAGCGGGTACGACAGTCCCACCAATCACGCTGAACACCGGCAAGACTGTTTTCTAAGGAAAAAGCTTACCCTGTAGGGGCCACGTCTTCTCTAGACACTACCTGGCGGTCACAGTCTGAGCCCTCTGCTCGGCCCCTCATGTTGCCTTTAGAGCAAAGAGAGCCCGTCCTCAAACTCGGGCCAGGGTGGAGCCGGGCAGGGGCTCCCACCGACTCCTCCCTGTGCCCACCTCCCGCACCCCGGCTGCAGGGCCCCTCCCTGAGGGCGTGAGGGCCTTGCACTCGGTTCTGAGTCCATGGTCCACATGGGCCACGGCAGGAGGGCTGGGGTTTCAGCATCAGTGCCCAAGACAGACTAAGGAAAGCCTTCTGATCATCTTAAACCTGTAAGGAGAGTTGGCGGAAACCAGCACGAGCCAAACCTGCAGTAATTACACAGAAGAGACGCTTGCTTTGTCCTGCGGTTTGTCAGTTAGGGGCCACAGCCAGTGACTGAGCGCTCTGCCCGGGGCCACGCTGGGCTGGTTCTCAGGAGCGTCAGTGCCTGGGGGTCCACGTGGAGGACCGCCCCACAGCCCGGGCCCCAGGGGTCTCCCGGCCTCTCCCACCAGGGCAGCGATGGCTGGTTCCGCAGGGCTGGCGCAGGACGTGACTGCCAGCACGAGTGTCCTCCAGGGCAGGGCAGGGGCTCCGAACCCCAGAGGGGCCACGGGGCAGGCGAGAGCAGGCAAAGGGCTCGTCCTCATCGGAAAAACACAAATAAGAGTCACTCGGCACAGAGCGGGAGAGAACTGAGTGATGAGGGGTTTTAAGGTGCTCAGCTCCGCCGGCATTCCTAGTAAGAGTGTCAGAGTTCTCCAAGGGGTCAGACCAGGCTGTGGCCACCAGGACGCCGAGTGAGCCCCCCGCTCCTCACCCGCAGCCGCCAGCTCCGTCTCCCCTCCGCAGCCACGGGCCACACAGACCCCACACTGGGCTTTGTAACTCTCGTTGCTCTGACGATTAATGAGGGTGCACGTCCTTCTGGGTGTTTATGAGACATTTGGACGTCTTTGGAGAGGTACCAGCTCAAGCCATCAGCAAACAGTTTGCTTTTAAACTCCAACACCGGCGACAGCAGCCTGGGGCGGGGGGCGTGCTGCTGCCTCTTCCCTGCCTCTATGAAACGGCAGGTTGTGTGCACGTAACTGGAAGTCGTTTCTGTAAACGTTGAGTTAACCTGGATGCTGGGTTGTGAATCCGATCTGGTATCGTTCCGTAGCTGAAAAGCATAAAGTTACTGGTTCTTTTTCCAGTCCTCAATTGTTAGGGAACGTAGAGGCCCCATCCTCAGAAAAGACGGAGATGAGACTGATTCCCGTCTCCAACCTCCCAAATTCCATCCTTCTGGGAGAGGGCTGCCTGATAGCCAGTGACCTCGGCCATTCTCCCCCCGGAAACAAACCCCTGCTGACGACATGCCTGCCTTACACAACGCAATACACTTCACAGATCAAAAGGCTCTTGGTGCCACCCACAGCTCCCGCGCCGCCGCCCGGGGCGAGGGCAGTTACAGGAAATTCTCCTTTCTGCCGAGTACAGTTGCCCCGTTGCCAGGTGATAATCAAAAGGGAAGGAACACACGGAGCACTCAATTTTAGGATACAATGTAGTTTGGCTTTCTTTTGCACAGAATATCAGCTTGCAACAGTGTAACAGTGGAAACCATAACTGGGTACTGAATCAGTAATGAGCAAAAAAGGCGACTACACCTTTGCTGACTCGGGACGTTGGAGACGCTCAGAGAACGCAGGGGCTGAGGGCTGTCATGGGTCTCACATCTGTCACCGGTTATCCGATGAGCATGCATAATAAAACATTTAATTATAAAGAGACACTAAGCAAAGTAATTTTAATTTGAACACTGAGGAGGAACAGCGGTGCCATTCATGTATTCAAGCAACACGACTGGTAACCAGGCAGGACCATAAACACAGAAAGCAGGAGACCAGCCCTGGGCTGCACTGACCCTGCCCCACCCCAGGGGCTTGTCCTTGAGTGACGAGCAGCTCCCAGCACGCAGGGTCACTGTGACAGGAGGTGGAACTGCCCGCCCACCAAGAGCTGGGGACCACGAGCTAACCGTGTAAACTGCCAAACAGAACGGCTGGACTCGCTCCCTGCAGAAGGGGTGCTAGGAGACAGATGTCGCCCGGGCCCAAGAAGCAGCAGCAGGAAGAGGCCTCCTGGTCGAGGCTGATTAAGACAAAAGGAGCCCGTCGCTCAGGCACCTCACACAGCAGATCCCAAAACGTCTGGGTGCCGGTGCAGAAGGGAGGTGGTCAGCATGGGCCCTAAAAGGCCTGGGCTGCCCGGAGTCAGGACACGGAGGACAGGAGAGCACCCAGGTCACTCGAGGTCACTCTGTGGGACAGGCTCTGTCCTCAGTCCCAGATAACTAGGGACACCTGGTTAACACTGGGCTTCCCAGGGGAGCTCCCTGCAGAAGCAGAAGGCTCCGATGGCAAACAGGGCTCTCCTTCTCCTGGAAAACGTGCACTCTGACCACCAGATCATACGTCCACCCTGGATGTCTGAACTGGGCAGCTGCATCCATCTCAAAGACACGTACGTGCATGACTGAATCACCGTGCTGCGCGCAACCAACTATGCTTCCATTAAAAGAGAGACAGACAGAAAGACTCAGGGACTTCCAGGTCTGCGGGGTGATGCCCACAGATGCCCCCACAGGTGCCCCTGCAATTTTAGCTCGTCCCCCCAGGAAAGGACAGAAGGGGAAAGAAACTGCTCTGCCTGAACTTTTTCATTTGGATTTGGGCCAAATGGGAACTGATTATAATAAATATCCTTTGGCTGGAGGAAACCTTTAAAGTATTCACCCCTTTAAGAAAATCAACCAACTACACACTAAGGCCGGACCGCGCCCCAAGGGCCCCTTCCATGTCATCAAAGCCGGATGGGCAGGCCTGGCTCTCCAGGTGGCAGACTTCCGTGTCTGCCAACAGAGCAGGCCCGGGGCGCGGGGCAAGACCCACTCCAGCGCTGCTCTGGGGGACAGAAATAAGCACACGCACATGGACACGCACACACACGTGGCTCAAGCGTCAGGCGCCTCCCCTAACTCACCGCGGCACGGGGGCAGCGGGGCAGCGGGGCAGAGTCGTCCTCAGAAGGCTCCGACTTGAAGGCCCGAGAGTGAAAGGCACAAGCACAGATTCACCTGCGCAGGAAAGACACAGCGTGAGTGAGCCACACGCAGCCACGTCACATCAGAGCCTGCACCTCAGGGAGACAGACAGTGACGGATGTGCCTTGTTTCCCGATGTACCCAACCGGCCACCAACAAGCAAACAGCAGGGACAGCCTGTTTGGGCCTTTTCGAGCACTGTTGCTGCCCCCCGCCTCATAAGGAGGCCCAACAGATGGCCCATAAATGAACAAACCAGAGAGGCCCACAGGTCACGCCCCAGGAAGGACTGCAAAGCAATTTCAACCTCCCCGCGGGCTCCCAGAGCAGCTGACAGTGAGCTGCCTCCCACAGAGGAGGCCGAGCAGACTGGCCTCCAGGCGGGGGGCCCTCTGGGCCCTGGTTCCCCGCACAGCGACCTTGCGGCCTCAGCTGCACACCCGCTGCCCCCCAGACCCCCAAACCCGGCGGGATGGGCTCTCCAGACCAGACCAGCCCTCCTGCCACACAGCTTGGCTGCAATCAGCAAGCAAAATCCCAGCCTACTGGCTAATTTAGCCCTTGTTTTTGTTTGCTTGTTTTAAATTGTGGTAAAACACACACACAAGTCACCACTGGAACCACGTCTAAGCGCACAGGTCAGTGGCATCAAGTACGTTCGCAGTGTGTGCAACCATCACTACCGTCCACCCACAGACCCTGTCCCTCTTCCCAGACAAACTCGGCCCGCGACACTCGCCCACCAGCCCTGGCCCAGCCCCTGGCACTCCCCACCTGACCTTCCGACCCCGGGAACTTGACACGAAGGTGCAGTCACACAGTATTTGTCCTTTCGTGTCTGGCTTACTTCCCCTCAAGGCTCATCCATGTTGTAGCGTGGGTCAGAATTTTGTTTTTAAGGCTGAGTAATATTACACTGCATGTAGATACCACTTTTTTCTTCTATAAATCTTACAGTTTTAGCTTGCACGCTTAGATCTGTGATCCACTTTGAGTTAGTTTTTTAACATGGGACGAAGTTGGGCAAAGGTTCAGCTTTATACACAGCTGTGCGACGGTCCTGGTATGTTTATTGACAACACGCTCGCTTCTCCGCTGAACTATGTTGGAACTTCTGTTGGAAATGAAGTGACTATAAATGTGTGGCTTTGTTTCTGGAATCTTTCCATTCTGTTGATCTTCATCTACACTTTTTTTGCTACTTCCACGGGGTCTAGATTACTGTAGCAACAGAGGAAGTCTGAAAACCAGGGACTCTTTTGTGTGTCTCTTCAAAATTAGCCCGGCTCTCCCAGGTCCTTGAATTTTCATGTAAATTTTAGACTAAGTCTGTAACTTTCTACAAAAAGCCTTGCCAGGATTTTGATTGTGACTGCACCGGATCTATGTATCAATTCCGGTAGATCGGCATTTTAAGAACATCGGGTCCTGCGGCGCATTCACAGAGCATCTCTCTCCGTTTACTTAGGTCTTCGGTTTCTCTGGCACCATTTTGTTAGATTGATCCTCCCGACGTTCACACTTTTGATGCTATTATAAATGGTGTTTTATTACAGCTTTTATATGTTCAGTGCTGGTGCACAGAAATAAAATCAGTTTGTTGTAATAACCTGGTGTCCCGTAACGTCACCAAACCCATCCATTGGTCTAGTAACTTTCTTGTGGGTTTCTTAGCATTTCCCACATCGGCCAGCATGTCATCTGTGAATAAAGACAATTTTACTTCTTTTATTCCATGCTGTATGTCTCTTCTTTCTTTTCTTGCCTTACCTTTCGAGGACAATGTTGAGTGAGGTGAGAGCAGATGTCCTCTCCTGGCTCCCCGCCCGGAAGGACACCGTCGGTCTCTCCCCATCAGGCAGGACACTCGCGACAGGCCTTCCACAGAGCCCTTTACTGGGCTGAGGGCGTCTTCTCTGTTCTGGACTGCTGCGGTCTTTTTTTTTTTTTTTTTTTTTTTTTTTTTGGCTTTGCTTTCGCTTTCTTTCTTTCCTTTTTACCACGAATGAATACTAAGTCCTTTCTTTTGTCTTTTCTGCACCACTGAGATGGTGATACGGTTTTTCTTTTTCTGTCTGCCAGTAGAGTGAATTGTAACGACTGATTTAGAATGTTAAACCAACTTTGCATCCCATCCGGTATGACGCAGTATCCTTTTCACATGTCGCTGGCTTTGATTTGCAAAAATTTTCTAATTCCTGAAAGATTTTGCCTATGATGGATACTGGTCCACGGCCCTTGTTTGGTTTTGGTGCCAGGGGGACGCTGGCCTCACCGAGTGAGCTAAGACGCGTTCCCTCCTCTCCCAACTCCCGGGGGACTTTGCAGAGAATCCGGGCTGCTTCTTCCTTGAATGTTCGGTAGAATTCATCAGTGACGTCAGCCGGGCCAAGAGTGCTCTCCGTTGGAAGGTTTTATATACAAATTGAATTTAGGGGACAGGGTTACTTGGGTTGTCTACTTTGACTTGAGTGAGTTTTAGTGATTTGTTTTGTTCCAGGAATCTGCCCCTTTCGTCCATGTGGCAAACATTTCTCAGCATCGAGTGCTTCATGATACTCCCTGACCACCATTGTAGCACCTGTAGGGCTCGTAGCGATGCCTCCTCTCTCATCTGATTGTGGTACTTCCTCTTCTCTCCCTCTTTTTTCTGATCAGTCCAACTAGGGGTTTATCAATTTTAATGATTCTTTCACAGAAACAGCTTTCGGTGTCATTGATTTTTCTTCTTTTGTTCATTTTCTATTTCATTGATTTCTGCTCTTTGCTCTTTATTTTTTCTTAAGGTTGAAGTTTGAATCATTGATTTGAGGCCTGTTTTATGTTCTGATATAATAATGCTACTCATTTCTAAGCACTGCTTTTACTCGCGTTCCACAAAACCTGCTGCGTTGTTGTAATTCTCAGTCAGTTCAAAACGCTGTCCAGTCTCCCTCGTGATTCTCCCTCTGGGTTATTTAGAAGTGTGTTCATTTAGTTTTCAAATATTTGGGGGGGGGGTCCAGATATCTTTTAATTACTGATTTCTAGTTTAATTCTCTGTTGGTCAGAGAAATCTTTGTAAGGTTTCAGTCCTTTTTCATTTATCAAGATTTGTTAATAAAAAATGTTAAAAAAAAAAAAAAAAAGATTTGCTTTTCGGCCCAAATTTGGTCCACCTTGGTGAAAGGTCCACGTACATGCAAAGAGTACGCATTCTGCTGTTTGGACGGGGTGCTCCATGGATTGGTGGTGCTATTCAAGCCTTCCACATCTTTACTGATTTCCTCTCGATTATTGAAAGAGGAGTGTCGAAATATCCAGCTACAGTGGTGGGTTCACCTAACTCCCCTTTCAGTCCTGTCAGTTTTCGCTCTGTGTATCTTGAAGCTCTCATTAGGCGCGTACTCACTCAGTGCTACGTTCTCTGGATGAACGGAGCCCTCTGATCACCATGAGGTACCGCTCTCATCCCTGGTAACATTTCCTGTCCTGAAATCTGCCTTGTCCCATACTCATCTATCTACTTGGATTACCCTTTGACTCATATTTGCAATCAATGGTATCTATTTTTCTAACCTTTTACTTTTAACCTATCTGTGTCTTTATATTTAATGTGGAAAGCACTTTTACCTAATGTTTTTTTAATCTGATCTGATACTCTGACACAATGCCTTTTATTTGGAGTTTTCAGGCCATCCACAATTTGATGTGATCATTGACATGGCTGGGATTAAATCTATCCTCTTTCTACCTGTCCTATCTGGGTTTGCAAAGTCAGGGATGATTAATTTTTTCAGCTTCCGAATATCTGAAGAAGTCTTTATTTTGCCTTCACTTTGGAAAGGGATTCTGTGGCTGTGGGACTGCAGGCTGCATTTTAAAGATGCCCCTCCACCGTCTTTGGCTGCAGAGCTCCTGGTAAGAAGTCCGCTGAGATTTCACCTTGGTTTTCTCTGAACACTGTAGGTTTTTGCCTCTGACTGCTTTTAAGATCTTCTGCTATTAAGATTTCCAGAAATTTGATTATGATTGGTTTGTTTTCTTTATATTTCTTCTGCTTAGGATTGATTGATCTTGAAAAATAAGTTTTCATCAAATTTGCAAAAATCTTACCCATTATTTCTTTCAAACATTTTCCACCACACACGCCTTTTTCTGGAATCCACGTTCATACCTGTTATTTCTCTTCTCGTGGTGCGCTGGTGCCATTCCTTTTTCCCTGTCTTTTTCCTGTGTTTCATGTTAGAAAGTTCCCAGTGCTGGATGTTCAAGAACCCTGACCCCGCCTCTGCAGCGTGGGACCTGCTGTGACCCCGCCCAGTATGTCTTCCTCTTCAGGAGACTCGGGTCTTTTTTATAGCCTCCATTTGCCCATCTTGTTCGTATTTTCTCTGTGACATTGAACACACGCAGCACATTTATAACACACATTTTAACATCCTTTTCTGCCAATTCTATCATCTGGGAGGTTGTGGATCCACCCAGATCTGTTTCTGATAACTGACTTTTCTCATCTTCTGGGTTACGCTTCTCCACTCGTGTGTATGCCGAGTGCTGCTTGCTTGGTTCCGGGACACTGTGAACACGATGTGTTGAAGGCCCGGCTTTGCTGCAGCCCCTCAAACGCTGTCAGGCTCTTTTCAGGGGTGCAGTTACCTTACTCAGAGTGGTCTGACCCTTTCAAGGCTTGTTTCAAGCTTTGTTTAGGTGAGTCCTGGGGGGGGCTTGTGTTGAGGGCTATGGGGACCCTAGCCGATGCCCTTTGAATTGGGACTCCTTCCACCTGGCGGGTGAGAACACTAACTTCCTTGCAGCCCTGTGTGAACTAAGGGACTTGTTCACCTCCTCCTTTCGAGGCTCTCCCAACCTTGGTGGGATTCCCACACACGTGCGCGGATCAACACGCAGCCTCAGCCTGGGGCCCCTCGGCTCCCCAGAGCATTTTATTCATGCAGTCCTAGCCTCTCCAGTACTCCTGTCCACTGATTCTAGCCCAACGTGGTCTGCCCCGCCGCCCTGTGCTCCGCGGATGCTGCCGGTGCTAAGCTGGAGGGCGGCCCCCCACTCCTGCCCTGTCAGGGGTCACCGCCCCGGGCTCCTGTTGTGCACTGTTTGAAGTCTGCAGCTTCACGTACTTTGGTTTGGTTTTCCCATGTTTCAGTTGGGGGTGAAATCCAGTCCCTGTCATCCCATCACGGTTAGCAGTGGATGCTAGAATCATGCACCCCATTTCCCACTCAGCCAGGGCAGCTCCCCTAACAGATCTGACGGCTGCACCTTATCTGAGAAGCACTGGGCAGCACCTCGAGACAGAGGCTGGGGCTGCACGGAAGGGGTGATGCCTGCGAATTCTCAACAGGTGTCCAGCGACCCTCCTGCACACTGTTAGGTATTGGGGGCAGGGGCAGCACAGGACAGGAGGGCGCATCTCAGAAGCACAGCAGCGTTTAGCTCGCCCCCGTCCCCCCTTCTCAGTCTGTGTCTGTTCCCGAGACGCTGAGCACGCCGAGGGCATCGCTGGCGCTCAGGCAGGGGCGGCTCTGACGCACCCGAGCTCCTTCTACGCCCTGGGACAAGCCCCTCTCGGATGTGCAATTTTTTTACTCCCATCCTGTGTGTTGTCTTTTCACTTTCTGGATGGTGTCCTTTGAAGTACAGAGGTTTTTAAGTTTGATCTCAAAGCCAGAAAAAAAAGCAGATTATCTTCAAAGGAGAGTCAGCCTGGCAAGGACCTGTTAGCAGACGAAGGACGTCAAAGGCCAGTGCATGACGTCGTCAATGTGCTAAAAGAACTCAGCAGCCAGCCCAGATTCTACAGCCCCCAATGCATCTCTGAAGGAGCAAGTAAAACTCAACAGAAGGGGGAAGGGGAGAGCTTGCCACCAGCAGAATCGAACTAAAGGGACGTCTCACACGTGCACTTCAAGCCAGAAGAAATGACCTCGGATGGAAAGTCAGAGATGCAAAAAGAATGAGGAGCAAAGAAAGTGGCAGGTCCATCTACAAATCTAAAAAAAGCAATACTGTGGGTTATTAAGCAACACTGAGGGCGCAGCAACGAAGGCTCGTGGGGTGAAAAATCAGGCCCCCAGCAAGCCGCGGGGGGGGGGGGGTCAGGGGTGTTGTCGGGCCCTCGGCACCCTGAGGAGTAAAGTACTAGGTGATCTCAGATTTCTGACAAGTAAGAATGTTGTAATTTCTGGGAAAACCATCAGAAAAACAGTAAGAGTCTATAACTTCCTAATTGTAGAAAAAATGGTCCAAAAAATGAAAGAATCAATAATTAACTTGAAAAAAACAAGAAAGGAGAAAGAAAGAAAAAAATACAGCACAGATAACAAAACATAAGACAGCAGATTTAAACAAATCCATCTGTAATCACATTTAAAGTAAACCAAATGAAAACTCCTGTTAAAAGTTTTTAATTGTCAGACTTAAAAAGATTAACCAAACTTCAATTAAAAAAATACTTTAATCATAGGCTGTGCACAAGCTACATCTAAGATATAAAGATACAAAAGGGTAAAAATAAAACAGAAGGAGGATACAAGGCAGTTATTTCCCAAAGGTTCAGCTACGTGAACTTCTGACGGAGCCGACTGTGGGCAGAAACCCCCCCAGGAGACAGATGCCTTCACGTGACAGACACGTCGTTCACAAAGGAGATACAGCAATTGTAAACCTGTGCCACTGGTAACGCAGCCCCAAACACATAAAGCAAAACTTGACAGAAACGCACAACTGAACAGGCAGATCCACCGTGATAGCTGGGGATTCTAACAGACCTCGCTCAGTAGTCGATAAAGCAGGTAGACATGAGAAACCAATGAGGATGCAAGAGTTGGAGACGTTTTCTGGAAAGGGCCAGAGAGCAAATATTTTGAGTTCTTCAGGTGGTCTCTGTTGAAACAACTTAGCCAGTCATACTGCGAAACAGCCACAGACAATACATAAACCAACGGGTGTGGCTGGGATCTCATTAAACTTTATTTCTAGAAACGGGTGGTGGGCCAGATTTGGCCCATGGGCTGCAGTTTGCCAATTCCTGATACTGAAGGTTTACACAAAGCGATTAATAAACTTAGTGAGCTCACCAAAAACTAACCCCACCAACTGCAGAACACAGTCTTTCCAAAGAAGCACAGAGTACTTCCAAAATCTGACCACATGCTGGGCCACAGAGCGAGTCTCAACAAATGCCAAAACACAGGCACCAATCAGAGCATATTCTCTGACCAAAACGCACGGACACTTAAAGAAAGGCCACAAAAAGATATTTGGAAAAGTCCTCATATGCTTAGAAATTCAAAACAGTTATCAACAATCAAAAATAAATCAATTCGGAATTAGAAAATCTATTGAACGGAACAGTAACAAGAAGACGTAACATCACGTCCCTGAGGCCGCGGCTAAGGGTCACGCTGAAGTGTGTGCTAGAAAACGTCAGAAGGCTGAGAGCGAAAAACGAAAAACATAAGTTAGAAAGACAAAAGAGAGGAAGGAAATAATTTAGAAAACAGAAACTGATGAAATAAAAAACAGAGAAAGCCACGAAGGTGGTCGTTTGAAAGAATCAGTGAAACTGGCAGTTTCAGCCAGAGGACCAACATGGAGAGAGGCGTCACGGATGGCGTCCAGAGAGAGGAGAGGGCGCAGCCAGACGCTGCGGATTTGTCTAAACAAGAGGGAACTGTGAACAGCTTAGAGTAATACGCTTGAAAGTGTTAGCTCAGGGCAAGTTCCTAGGAAGAATAACTGACAAAACCTTAAGAAGATGCAGAAAGCCCAGTGAACACTGCAGCCCTTAAACAGCTGAAGCAGAGGTCACCACAAACCCAGGCCCTCCACCGTGGCCCCTCACCTGGGAGCGCCCCCCTCGCAGGCCCCTGGCACCTCCGGGCCTGCCTGGCCGGAGCCGGGCCCTCAGACCTGCAGGACAGGAGACATCGTCTCCCTCCTCAGAAGGAGAGGAGAAATTTACCTGAGCGTTGTTTGTTCAAGAACCAAGGAAGGGCTGGGAGAGCCGGTGTGCATCTGGGTGGAGGGCTGACAGCAGGCGTGAAGAGAGTATCTGACACCCCGGAGCTTCTGCGCTGGTCCCAGCCCCACCCTGCAGGGAACCTGAAGGGAGGCAGCCACCACACCGCTGTGGGCCCAGGGGACACTGACCGTCCAGACCCACAGTCCTGCTGCCACGCCCGGTCACAGGCCCAAGGCAACCCCTGTTCTTCAGGAAGACCAGTGTTTCCCGACAAAGGGCGAAGACTCTGCTTTGAAGAAAACAGAGGGCATTGCTGTTAACGGATTGTCAAGGGTCGGAGGAGAAGGGAGCAGACAGGGTCACAGCGCACAAGGAGCCACGCCGCCAACACAGGCCGCCCCACCTTGGCTGTCCCAGCCCAGCCCCAGCCGCACGCGGCCTGCCGCCCGGTCCAGGGTGGCCGCCCTGACTGCACGGTCCACGCAGGCCGGCCGAGGGTCAGGGAGGGGCTGCCTGGTGGCTCCGCTGAGAGACTGTGGGAAATACGGACGGAACGAGAGACTCCCGTTCTACATGTTGTTCGTCTTACACGAATGAGTTGAGTATGAAAAGCTGATTTACTGAAAGAGGCATCTCCTGCGTCACCCGCTTGCAGTCAAGTGTCCTCATGACACACGTGGTGGGGGCTGCACGTGGGCCCCCCAACCCCAAGACTATTCTGGGACATCCATGACCTGGTGACAGTAAGGACCAGCTGGTCAAGGGTGTCCCTTTGGGAGACAGACACCCAGGCCCGCGGCAGAGAGGTCCCAACACGGGACCTCAAGCTCCCCGGGGCTGCTGAGCCAGGACCATGGCCGACTCTCCAGGACCAGCGGCTGAGCAGGAGGAGCAGCTGCCCTGGGCTGATGGCCTTCCTGTCCCGGGGCCAGAGTGGCCTGGGGAGCCCAGAGCTGTGGCCACCTCGCTCTGGGCCATGTGCGCCCTCCCCAGAGACCCAATCCATGCAGGTTGGCCTCCAGGGGGCCCCTGAGCCCAGGCCCAGAATCGCCACCCAGAGGGGACAAGAGGGAACCCCGCTGTGTCATTTTCCCAACTGCCTGGTCACCTCTTCCCCAACACTTCCACGTGCAAAACGCTCCCAGCCAAGGAAGGCGGCTGCTCCTCCGGTCGTGGTGCCTCCGGGGAACCCACATGGGCCGCAAGACAAGGACAAACGGAGGCCCCAGGGCCCCGAGGACAGATGACGGCAGTGGGGCTGGGCCACATCGAGGGCCCGAGGGCCGGTGAGTCTCCCAGACCTTCCCACTCGCTGCACAGGAACTTCTGTGTCACTGGGGGCTGGTGTCTGCAGCACAGCTGGTAGTTCTGAAGGGTGGGTCCCACCCGGGTGGGTCCCACCCTGCGTCTCACTGGGCTCCTGCTCTCAGAGCTCAGAGCCTGACCCCACTCAGAGCAAACACAGCAGAGCCCTGTCATCACACACAATGACCGGTCCAGGAAAGCAGGTGCCTGCCAGACACGACCGGGAGACGTCCCCAGCCTGTCTCCCCCAACCCCCACCACGCCACGCCCACCAGGGCCCGGGGTTCCCACACGCAGAGCATGTCCAGATTGTAGCACACATCCTTTTGAAATTCTGGCGGTGGACAAGCACTGAAACCCATTTCCACACAGTAAAGAAGACATTCCCAAATAGCCCATTACTGATAATTAACGTCCAAGGGACACACGACAGGGCCTAGAGTGCAACCTTAAATCCCCCAGCAGCAGCGCACAAAGAAGCAAGCAAACGCAACTTGGTACTACATTTTATCCCACCCAATGCATCCAACATATTATTTCAACGTGTATTCATATAAAAGAACATCAGGGAGACATTTTACTTTTTTCCCCACATTGTGAAATCAGTGTGCAACCCACCCCGACAACTCCTGACCACTGCTCCCCCCAACCCCGCGTCTCTGTCTCCCTGGCCCCCTACCTCCCAGCTGGGAAGGATCTGCTCTGCAATCACCCCCCCACCTCTAACAAACCTCTCCTGCTGAGCACGGTTGACAGACACCCCGCTACGTGTCACGTGGGTCGAACCAGACGCAACACCAGGGAAAGCGCGTCAGAAACGTCCAGGCGTCACTGCCTGCTCCCCCGGCGTCGGCGCGGGTGCGGGGGTCGCTGCTGCCGTCGACCTACGTGCCTGTTCTTATTTTTGGTGGATGTGTGTGTAAATAAATAGAGTAAGTGGCAAAAGTCACCGTTTTACATAAAACCGCCCTCCCGTAAGTGTGGTTGCATATTTTGACATTTATTTTCAAAAGGCCACAGGTGTCTATGTGACACCCACACGCACACTAATAAAACTGCTGAGGAGGCGCGATTGTCCTCTGAGCCCAGCAGAGACCCTGACCGCACAGCGGGGCAGGCCCGCTTCGGCCCGCGTCACCGAAAGCCTGACGCTGAGCTCGGCTTCTCCCAGGGGCGCACAAACGCAGCCTCACATCCCTGGGGAGAAGCCTCAGAGCCGCTCAGGGACGGATGGACCGGGCGCCTGCCCTGCTCCCGCTCCACGGCCCTGCAGGTGCCTCCCCGGGAGCTCGGGCCAACGGCTCTGCTGCCCTCGGGCCGGCGGTTCCGGGGAAGAGACGCTCTTCCCAGAAGTGCTGAGCCAGGAGACGATTCAGCAGCAAGGGAGCGTGAAGCTGGCCTAGGCCCGCGCTGACCGCGGGGACAGCCAGGCACCCAGCGTGGCCCGGCAAGGGAAACCCGCCTCTCCTGGACACGGCCGAGTCCCCTGCCACGTGCTTCTGCAGAACAGAGAGTGACACGGATGGACAGAACCCACCACTGTCTGCTCTGCACCCGAGGGGAGGCATCAGAGGAGAGGCGGCTGGGACCCTTGTCAGCTGCCCGAGGACAAGGTGGCCAGTTTGGGGACAGGCAGGGCAGAGCTCAGCCCGTGTCTGTTCCTGCTTGCCCTCCGAGCCGTCACCCCTGGGCAGCCCCCAGGCCTGGCCACTCACCCCATGAGCAGCACCCCCGCCTTACGAAGCCCCTTCACACGTGATGCTTTCTGACCCTCGCTAACTCCTGGGGGAGATGCCCCAGTGGTCCATCCCACACCCCCACAGAGGAAAGGCCAGTCACCGCCACCTACGGGCGCCGCTGGCCTTCACAGACGGGGGCCAGCATCGGTTAGGTGCCTGTGAATTTCACACACTCGCAGCACGTTACATCCCAGAACTGGAAAGTGAAGCAGAAACGAGGAAACTGTTAGGCACCCAGAGTGGGGTGTTCGTTCAGTCGCTCCTGGTGGGGGCGCAGGCGCGGTCTTGTCCTGGGGAGAGTCGGCCACGTGCCGGTCAAGCCCCCGGTGAGCTGAGCCTGTGCCCAGCGGCCGCAGGCAGGCCTCGCCCTCACCGGCTCCCAGGCAGGGAGGCAGCCTCAGTACACACAGGGAGTCAGGGCAGCGCTCAGGGCAGGGCTGGGGAGGAGGGCGAGGGTCAGCTGTGGGATGGGCCTGATGGAAGTGGGCCGTGAAGAAGGTCCGCAGACGTGGTCCACACGTGTGCGCGTGTGCATGTGCATGTGTGCTTGTGTGATCGTACGGGGCGCGTGTGCCCAAGGGGCAGACTTGCGGTGGGGGAGGCCTCCAGCCTCGTGACAGCAGGCTGCAGGTCGAGCACAAACTCCCCAGGCCAAGGTCCGAGGTGCAGCGCGACTCAGTGGAGAACCCGAGGCCAGTGTAGGGGGCACCAAGGAAGAGGAGGTGGCCTCAGCAGGCATCACCACGGGGCCCGGGGGCAGGGGAGTGACAGGGACAGGTCGGGGGCTACTGAGACGCAACCTGGACACACAGTAGGGAGTGAATCAGATGGGAACAGAACCACAGGCATGAGGACTTGGCGGGTGCAGGAGAGTAACAACAAGCTTTTAAATCCTCGGGAATTGAACAGTGTCATTACTGCACACCAAGATACACAAAGCACAGGACGGCAGGATGGAAATCAGGAAGGAATGTTGCAGCCTTAAATGCTTATGATAGAAATGAAGTCTGAAAATTAAGAAATTATACTTAGAAAAAGTAAAAAAGAAGTTACACTTTCAGCTCAATAACCTATAAAGAGAACACCAGAAAAAAACCCAAGAAGCGGGGAAAGAAACGCTGACAACAAAAGGAAAAGTTAACGACACAGGAAACAGAAGTACGAGGGGTGGATCTACGAAGCTCCGTGTGCACAGCAGTGAGCCCGTGAAGCCCTGCCGAGGTGAATCAACAGAAAAGAAAAGCAAAACCAAGACCGGGAGTGGGAGGCGAGCCTGATGTCAGCTGCGGCGGAGGTTTAAAAATTGGGAGATTATGACCTCTGTAGCAAGGCACTGACAGCTTTACTGACATGGATACGGGGCGGAGAGCTCTCAGATGGCCCCATGGGTCACATCCTTGTGAGACCTGCACCCTTGAGGTGGGGCTAGACCTGGTCACTGGCTCCCAACAAAAAGTACCACAAAAGCAGGGGGGCTGCCCCCGAGACGAGGTTTACAAGCTCTTGGTCCTGGTCTTGCTGGCGAGCTCGCTCCCCTCTCCCCTCCCCGCTCTCTCCCCACCACCTCACTCTGACGGACAAGTCGCCAGGCTGCGGGGACCCTCAGGACACCCACTGGCAAGGACCTGAGTCCTGACAACAACCCCATGAGTGAACTTGAAGAGGGACCCTGCCCTGCTGAGCTTTCAGATAAGGCCACAGCCCCCGGCAGCACCTCCATCCCAGCCCGTGAGGGGCCCTGAGCCGGGGGACACAGCGAGGCTGCTGGGTTGCTGGACCACAGACGCGAGAGCTGGTAGCTGTTGTTGTCTAAAGCCAGCAAGTGCAGAGGTCATTTGTTACACAGCAACAGATAACCGATGCATATCACCACTAGAAAAATAATGCCAAATCTTACGCAAAAAGGATTGGAAAAGCTGAACAAACCTGCAACTATTAAAGTGATGGACCAGGACGAGAAAATCTATCTGCATGAAAGCCAGGCCCAGACCAAGAAGCTGCGAAAGAAACACACAACCTCGGTTTCACACGTGCTCCTTGGACAACAGCGACGGTGGCAGCGCCGCCCACTCGCGGTGAGACCAGCGCGAGCCAGCACCAAACCCAGACGGGGACAGCACAGTGACGGACAACTGTAAGGCGCGTGCACTTCCGGACACAGGTGCGAAAAATGCTAAGCAAAGTACTGACAAACCAAACACAGTAATGCAACAAAGAGTGATGTGTCATGGCCAAGACGGGACGGTTCCTGAGAAGCAAGGAAATCTGCTCAGTACTTCACAAACTAACCATTAAAGGGAGAAAATCTTACGGGGTCAGCTTAACACACGCAGAAAAAGTCTTTGATAAAACAACTTTTTCAGTAAAATATTCATATAAACAAGGGAACCTTCTCAAGCTGAAAGGGGGATCTACAGAAAACTACGCGTTCTCTTTCTTGTAAACATCACGGGTTTAAACGGGTAACTCAATCCAAGACGCATCAACACGCTGTGACCCCGCCCTGCTGCACCGTCCCAGCCCTTGGGAGAAGTGACTGCTTATCCCCTGGGTCTCCCCCGGGGGTGGTCTCACCTCTCCCCCATTCCACACACAGGGCTCCAAGCCCTGCCCTCTGCCCTGGGTCCCCTGTAGGCAGGAGGGCGGCCTCATCCTCAAGGTGCACAGCGTCCAGGTCTGTGGGCACCTCCTGCTCCTCCGGCCAGGGCCCCGAGACAGGCCCCCGAGTCACCAGCGCTGAGACGCACAGCCCTGCCTAGGTCGCCTCACACCTGTAAAGGGCCCCAGGCGTGCGGCTGCCCAGCCAGCCCAAGGATAGAAGCCCTGGGGCCGCGGAGCGGTGAAGCCCCCCCCCGCCCCTCCTCCAGAGCCTCCTGGGCAGAGCGTGCCCAGCTCAGGGATGTGGAATGGCTGGGTTTGAGGAACGACAGCCCCTCCCCTTTCTTCCCAGCTGTGCCGACAATGTTAGGGCTCCCCAGTTCACTCCGAAACACACCAACTGCCATGCAGGGTCTGTCTACTTTGGTCCCCAGCCACAGAACCTGGCAACGGGCCCTCCTCTCTCCACCTCCCTCCAGTCCCTCCACTCTCACACCAGCCGTCTCTTGGGACAGTGCTTGTCACCGCCCAGCTGACCCCACCTGGGGGTAACCGGCCCCGACTCCCCTGTCATTGTGTAGCGGGCGGCAGCCTGTCCTTCAGACGCCTCCCAGAAGGGCTTCTACAAACGCGGCCCCTGAGCTCCATGCGCCCCAGAAGGGCAGCGTAGGGACACAGTCTGTGGCCCATTTTCTTTCCTGAGTCCCTCTCGTGTCTAACTGGGCACTGGTTGCTCTCCCGAAGAGTCGCCGGCCACCTGCTTTTCTCTCCTTGAAGGTGGCCATCTCTTGGCCCCTGGGGAGGCTGAACCTGGGCCTCCCATATTTGCCAGGAGAGGCCCCTGTGGCCCCGCCCGGGTCAAGGTCAGCTTACACATCCACCCCCACAGACACACCCGTGTCACCAACACCTGGATGGAGAGAGAAAACGTTTCCAGTGCCCCTACAAGCCCAGTGTCCCCGCCCAGCCGCCCAGCCTGCTGACAGCCGCACCCTGGATGCCAGTGGCACAGACACCTGGCCACGTGAACAGAATCCAGGGCGAGCACCCAGGGCCGCACTCCCTGCTCAGCCCGCAGGCCGGATTCATGCACATTCACCTCGGGTTGGAGCCACTTCCCGCTGTGTGAGCTATTTCTCCTTTTGTTTGGAGCGTTTGCAGGGTCTGCCGTTGTTAGGTGTGCTGCTGTGGGCGTTCGGCCCAGCCCGGGGGCGCCCAGACGTCCGGGGGAGCACACACGAGGAGCACCCAGGTGTGAAAGTCCTTTGCAGACACGGCCGGCAAGTCTCTAATGCACACCTGTTCACGCTTACACCAGCACTCTGCTTGCGCACGTCTGAGCACCCCCGGGGCCCCAGCAGCCTCTTTGCATCGTGGCCGCGCTCCCTGTGCCCTCACAGGCCGGCCGGCCTCTCACTGTGCTCTTATTTCTGCATCTCCCTGGTGACCGGTGAAGGTAAGTCTTTCAGCTCTTCATCTCTATCTTCTCTGTTTGTTTGCTCCCCTGTTCCCAGGGGAAGGCGGAGGCTTCAGAGCCGGGCAGCCTCGGTGTCTGTACCAACACGGGACGGCTGAACAGCATTTCCCAAAAACCAGGAGCGAGACAGGAACGCCTCACCGCACTTCCACCTGGCACGGCCCTGACGGGCCCGGCCCAGGCAGGAAAGCAGGAGGGCACCGTTACAGGCAGGAGGAAGAAACGAAGCCGCCACCATTCCCAGATGAAAGGGATGTCCGCACAGAAAATCCCCCAAACCTACAAACAGAGTTTCAGAAACAGAGACTGGCAAGGTGGCCAGCTGTCAAACCGATTCCCCAAATCAACTGCGTTTCTGTTCAGCACCGAGAATCAGAAACATTTTAAAATAAAAAATAAAAAATTTAAATACCACTTAAGAAAGCAACAAAAATACTAAGGACAGCTGGGAATAAACGTGCCCGTGGGGTGCAGGGCAGCCTGTGGAACAGGGCACATGGAGCCTCGTCGGACGCCGTCTAAAAGCTACACTGACGGAGGCAGACTGCAGGTTCACAGCAGGAGGACTTCAGCCGTAAAGATGAGAGCTCCCCTCAGCGGGTCCGCAGGATCCGTACAGCTTCATTCCAAATCCTGACAAAGGTTTCCATGAATGTGACAAACCGTTTAAACGCGCACACAGAAAGGCAAAAAGCAAGAAGCAGCGGGCGGGGGGCGCCCGGCGGGACAGAGAGCCGAACGGAGGGGACTGGGCCTGTGGCTGCAGTGGCATCTGGGGCCGGCAGGGAAGGAGGGCCGACTCGCTGAGGACAGGAGGCAGGACTCCTGTTACGGGCAACGCCTCTTTTGAGCGCCGCTAAGAAGCTCCTCCCGCCCTGGGCTCGCTGGCGCATTCTGTGTTTCCTTCCAGAAGTTGTGCGGTTTGCTTTCCACACTGAAGCCCTGAGTCCCCCAGGAGTGGACTCTGTGTGGTGGCAAGTAGGGGGCCTCTGTCCCCACATTATTTTATGGCATTACCCGTAAAAGAAAAAAGCCAAATTCTACATTAAATTAAGAATTTCTATTCGTCAAAATTAAGTAAAGTAAAAAGACAAGACGTGGCTAGGAAAGGCGCCAGACACACGCGTTACGACAAAGGACCCAACCTGAATGTGTAAGAAGGCACGGCACCTAGAGCTACAGGGCACACGTGAGACAAGGCTCCCGCCCAGCCGGAGGGGGCGAAGGAGCACGCGGAGGAGCGCGCGCATCTAGGTGAGCACGGGAGCTGCCCGGCTGCACTGGGCAGGGGTGTGGAGCAAGGCCACAGTCACGTATTTTGCATCCATTCTATTCGCAAAAATTATTGCCAACACCATGTGCTGAAGAGCACGTGGGTCCACTTACACACTAGGGGTGGCTGTGTAGTCCGGGGCCATCATTCTGGGAAACAGCCCAGGATCACCGTGTAAATTCTAACCCACCTGGACCTGCCCGCCCAGCGGTCCACTCTGAGCACACCCGAGGGCCGCACGACTCTACTAGTGAACCAGGAGGGTGGACGCAGAACGTTCCACCTGCCTTCTGGTAAATGTACGGGTGCATTTGGTAAACATTATTTTTTGCAGATTCCATCCTCACATGGCTCTTAGGGCCTCCGACCTGTACACGGAGACCTAGGAGCTCTTGCATTCCTCAACAGACGCTGCTCTGGGTTCTACCTGCCCTTCCCCTCCGCCAGCTCCACGGACCCACCCTGCTCCCAGCAGCCATGCTTCAGACGCAAAAGACAGTTGTATCAGTTTTCACCTGTACACAGAGTCTTGGGTTTCTGTTCTTTGCTTTTCCCACACATTTTGAAAGTGCCCGCTTTGTCCTCATTAAATTGGCTCACTTTATTTTGAAAATTAAATAAGCATTTTAGACCAGAAATTGTAAAAATAGTAGCCCACAGGCTAAATCCAGGCAGGAACATTTTTCATTTGCCTGCACAGTTTGTTAAAGATAAGTAACTGCATATAAAGATCCAGATTTCTGACTTGTCTCAGCAGACCAAAGACCTAGTGACTCTGCTCCCCTCCCCGCCTGGCATGTCGGCTGGGGGTCAGAGGCTGGGGGTCAGAGGTGGGGGTCAGAGGTGGGGGTCAAGCACGACCCACCCGAAAGAAGAGGCGCTCGGGCATCACTCACGTTCACACGGCCACCCCTGCCTGGCACCTGTCGGATCTGCGTTTACAACTTTCACACATAGCTTTTGTTTACCAAAAAAGAAATATTTATACCCAAAACATTTATACCCATTAAAATTTAAAGATGGTGGGTACAGCTCAAGTGGTTGAGTGTGTGCTTAGCATGCAGGAGGTCCTGGCTTCAATCCCCTGTGTGTTCATTAAAAAAATAATAATAATTAAATAAATAACCCTAATTACCTCAAAAAAAAAAAAAAAAAAGGAGGAACAGAAATGTCAGTGCAAAGCAGCAGGGCCCCGGAAAACGCCCTGCTCGCCTGGAGCCCGGACCACGCTTTCCTCACAAATGTTCTGGAACTTCAGTTCCCATGGGAAGTGCCTGGGCTCAGGAAGCTGAAGACAGGCCCATGTTCTGGTCTCTGCTGGAACCCAGGAGCCCTCCGCCTCTCTCTGTGGCTGGACCAGCTCACCCCTGTCACACAGAGAGCCGAAGTAACACCTACTGGCCCCGCCAGGACCTCAAACTAAACCGGGGCGCTGCCCGGGCTCAGGACTGTTGGCGGTTTGGGATTAATTTACTGTCCTTCTGCTGGTGTGGGTTCCAAGTCACTGAACTCTTGTCTCTGAGGCCATCATGGACCCTGCACACTCAGACCCCCCACAAGAGGGAACCTGCCATGGGGGCATGTCCCTGCCACCCTCCAGCCTCACCCGGGGCGGGGAGGGCGGGGAGCTGAGGGACAGGGGCTCCTGGCGGGGGGACCCCAGGAGGAGGCTTCCCCAGAGCTGCCTCTGAGGCCCAAGGCCAGCCTCCTGCCCTCCCCACTCCGCAGCCCCTCGCCCGGGGGGTCGGACCACCTCCTCCTGTGCCTCCGCAGCCCCTCCCGGCAAGCCTCCCACACGCCCTGCACCCCGCGCCTCGGCACCTCCTTCCCAAGTGACCCGGACTGATGTCAGCTTCATTCACCAACAACTTGCCTCTTGTCTTCGTTTGGCAAGAATCACTGCTGGCAAGCCATACTTTGCAAGGTACACCCATTGTTTAATTTCTCTCTAAACACGAGGATTATGCGCGACTTCCTAATACAAGGTACACCTGCTCACTGGTTCAGTCACTCTCACTCCAGTCAGCTAGGACCACGGCCTAAGTAGAAATCTCTGCAGGAAAAGCACAACCCAACAGCAGCACGTGCTCCATATTGACAGTCGGTAGCCGGGGGAGGGCACAGCTCAGCGGCGGAGCGTGCGCTCGGCACGCACCAGGTCTGGGTCCAACCCCCAGCACCTTCATTAAAAATAAATAAATAAATAAACCTAATTACCGCCCCCCGCAAAACAAACAAAAAATAAACCAACAAAAGAGTCAACAGACAGCTCTTCCCTTCACTCCCACCGAGTCTCAGACGAAAAGCCGGGCACAGGCGAATCTGCATACGCTGAGTTTACCCCCAGCCTTCCCCAGACACCATCGCGCCAGCACGGACCTGTTCCCAGCACCCTAGGGGGATTTCTGAACCCCAGTCACCAAGTCCAGCTTCTACAAGTAAAAAGGCTTGTCATGACTACTTCCGTGAAGTCAGTCACCGAGTTTCTGTTTTAAAGGTGAAGATTTTCATACATTGATTGGGCTTTTTGAGTGTTGAGCTGGTTTGGATTCAATCAGACCTCTATTCGAAATCAAGATTCATGGCTTTCCCATCTCAGTTTCTCCACCTGTGTAACAGGGCAGCACCCGTCCTTCCAGGGCTGTTCTGAGAAGCAGACAACATAACGAGCACACGCAACGCCCCACAGAGATGCAGTCATTGCAGCTGCTGTCATAAAACTCGAAGCAGGGACACGTTTAATGTCAGTATCTACTTAGAAAGTTTCAGGTCAGCAAACGATGGGATGAAAAGAGCCAGCGTTCCTGCAGCTTCGGGATGCAGGCCCCTCCCGCCGAGCCCCCGGGTGTGTGACCCTCAGGCTCACAGGCGCCCTGAGAGCAGATCTGGGTGGAGGAGCTCCCCGCTCTCCCCGCTGGGCGTTCTGCGGGCTCTGGGACTCCTCTCTGTCCCTCCCGTCACTGATTCCATCCCCCACCCACTTTCAGAAAGGAACTGAGAGGAGCCACATCAATGATGCATGGCCTCCCCAGGCCGCCTGGGGACAGGCCTCCGGCTGCTGGCAGGCAGCTCCCACCACGAGCGCCCAGTTCCTAGTGACGCCAAGCACTCCCGCCAGGGAGGAGAATTCTGCCTGTCACTGCTGAAGGACACGTTTCTTTCAACTTAGTAGCACTAACCTCCAAAATGTATCTTATCCGTGACCTTCTGGCTACACTTGGGAAAAGACATGGCCATTTAAAGCCCCGTGTCCAGGGTCAAAGACTCCAGCCCTGCAGTGGGAACTCGGGCCAACTTTCCCCAGGCACCTGCTCCTCCACCTCCAAAGAGAAACCGATGCCACCCCAAGATTACCTGTGCATCAGTTTTCTCAAGCTTTGCTCCACAAAGATAATCAAAACATGATGAATTCTCCTAAATAACTAAATGAGACACTGTCCAAGGATGGACCACTAAGATGTTTCCCTAAAATGCAACATTTTGAAATCAGCAATGTAGGATTAATTTTAAGATTATTACAAAGCGGTTTTAGGAACAACAGATGAAGTCATAGCCATTTCACTATGCAATGGGAAACAACTCGTAAAACCCCGAGCACGCCTTGCTTAACCAAGAGTAAAATCGACGGAATTTCTGAGCAATTGTTTTACAAAATTCAGTCTAACCTCGCTGTGACGTGAATTTCTCAGTGAGAAGGCTGAGCAACTGAAGGTCTCGCGTCACATAGCACAAATCAGTTAAAGAGGAACAGGCAGGTGCGGTCAGTTGCATCCAATGCTTGGCTCTCTACGTATCAATCGGCCACAACTTGCATGGTAAAATATTAAGAGTGTTTGACAAAGCCCAAGAGAAGGAAGAAACAGGGGAGCAGAAGCCACTGCTTTTCCACAGGTGGATTCTGACTGAGACAGAGACTAGCTGCTAACGGCGAGCCCGGGCCCCTAACCGGCACCGTAAACGCCTTCTTGTGTCTCCCACGCCAGGTCGGCTGGAGCCGATGGCAGTTGTGTGCTTTGGGGTCAAATATGATTGGAAAAGTTAACCCCACCTCCCCCACCCCCAGGAAAACGCAGTAAATTTGGCTCTTCTCAGACACAATTTCTATGTCTCATGTTCCCTGTTTATAAGGATTTCAACATTTGATTTGACCAGAGATAAAGGTTTACAGAGTTTGAGCTGAATGAGGGGAGAAGATTGGAGTCCATGGATCTTAGTTTAAATCCTGGCCATGCCGATTTGTGACCGAACCTTCAGGAGGTAACTAACCTCTGTGTTTTCCCAGGTTGAAGTGTCATCCGAGGTGACCCACGTCCAGGACTAACCCTGTGTATGGAGACCCACTGCCAGTGAACACGGAAACAGAAGTAAAAGAGGGCAGACCAGGTCACTCTGGCAGATACGCATTTTCTAACATCCAAAAGAAACACGGACTCTTAGTTTGCCTCCCCAGCCGGGCCCGCAGACGGGTGTGCAGCACAGGAACACCAGCAGGCTGGCCTGGGCGCAGCAGTAGCCCCTGGAAGCCACACCCTGGCAGCTCAAGGAGCCCTCCCCCAACTTCCTTACCATCCCACGACACCGACTTGCCCCTGCAAACTCCCCAGGCTGCTGCTAAGCCTCAGATCACTGGGCAGTGATGTCTGGGCAGAGTCCCACTTGGGTAGGGTGACCAGCACCCTCCAGCCAGCACAACCAGTCTGGGTGCGTGGGAAGTCTGGTTCAAAACATTAAGGCACCTGCCCCTTCCGAGGCCAAGAAGAGGCCCTGTGTGTTCTGACCGCCAATCACATGTCCGTACATTCTGAATGTCAACCACGGGTGTGTAAGAATCTCAATCACATGTAACTTCCTTTTTTTAAAACAATGTAATCAAGAAGATGCCCTGAGTGACTGAGAAAAGGATACAGAAGTGAGTTGTAACAGCCTAACTCCTAAACTTTGAGGGAAGGGGGGGCGGGGTCAGGATTATCTAGAAAGGGGGAGGTGGCAGTCAGGAAATGATCAAATTAGAGAATGTTCAGAATCTCACTGAGACCCCTCAGGAAGTTTTTAAATGGAAAAAACATTGATTAGCAATCCCTAAAAGAATATCATGGCCCTGCAGAGCTCTAATTTAAAGCATGTTGGGGACTTCCTGGTTTAGTCCCTCAGCACCAGCCAGGTGTTCGCACCAGCACACTGTCATCCCCCACCAGCCCCACCACTGGTGGGGCTGGCTCTCTGGGCAACTGTCACCCTTGACATGGGTGGTACCACTCATTCCTGTCTGCCTCAAGGGGAACAGCCCTCATTTCCCCTTCTCATAAGATCATATTTCCTACAAAAACGGACTTAATTGCTCTAGTATTCTCTTAAAGGAGACTGTTTTTAGTGTGCTTTAAAAAAAAAAAGGTTTGGGAAGTCATTTATAAAAAGCATTTTCCCTATTTCACTGAACTTCTCAAAGTTGAAAGGAGGGAAGGAAGGAAGGGAGGAAGGGAGGGAGGGAGGAAGGGAGGAAATCTGCACAATTTTTCAAGGTAGCTTCAACGGCTCATCACCCTCTTTTCCTGAGACCCTTGGAATCCCAGGTTCCCGGGTCCTCCAGGCGGCCCTGGGGGTGGAGGTGGCTTTCCTCCTAAGGGGCTCCTAGGTTATTGACTGACCCCATCACCTGACTGGAACCGTGGAGATTCACCGTCGGCCTTTGGTCCAGACGCCAAAGTCAAATCTGGAGAGTCAGCACGCACCCCCTTGCAGTCCCGCCTGCAGCCCTCCCTCTGGGCTGAGCAAAAAGTGAAACTAGACCGTGGCCGCAGCGCGCAGGGTCGGGGGCGCGCGGGGCCCTCGGTCCCAGCGCCCCGAAGGCGGGCGAGGGGCGCGTATGTCCTCGGGGAGCAGCGGGCCTGCGAAAGTCCTTGGGGAGCGGGCGGCGATGTCGCCCCTCGCCCAGCCCGGTCGCCCGGCGGCCCGCCCGCCCCTCCCGGGCGCCCCTGCCCCGGCCGCGCGCAGCCCGGGCCCAGCGCGCCCGGCTGCAGCGCCCCAGGCGGGCCGGCAGGGACGCGGACCAGGCCTGGGCCTGGCCGGACGGGACCCCGGGGAGGCCGGGAGGGAGCCCGGGGCCCGCGGACCCCAGCCCCCGTCCGCCCGCAGGCCTCCCGCAGGAGGAGCGCAGCCGGCCCACTGCGGCGGCGCGGGGCCCGGGTCGCGGTGGGGGTGGTGACAGGGGCAGTGGGGAGGGTCCCCGACCTCCGGCGGCGGGGAGGGGAGGGGGCCGACCTCGCGGGGGCCCCGCCGCTCACCTGCAGCCGCCGCCACCTGCTCTTCGCGCGCGTGGCCCCGGCGTCGCCTCCGGGCCGCTCCGGCCGCCGCGCTCCGGCCCTGGGCGCGCCCGGCCCTGCGTCGGGCCTCAGCGAGTGCGGCGCCCGCCGCCCCCGGCCCCCATCCCGCCCCGCCCGGCCCGCCGCCCTCCGCCCTCGGCCGCGCCGCCCCGCCACTTCCTGTGCGCGGCGATCCCACAGTTCCGCCGGCGCGCGGGGTGGCGGGGACACGCGGGGGGACACGCGGGGGGGCGACAGGGGGACACGTGGGGGACACGCGGGGGGGCGACAGGGGGACACGGAGTCCGGCAGGGGAAACACGCTAGGGGCACACTCGGGGGGGGGGGGAGGTTGGGGGGAACACGTGGGGGAGATACGCCAGGGGGACTGGGAGGTACAGCGGTTCAGCGGGGGTGGGGGACACGAGGCACCAGGGGACAGGGGACGCGGTAGGAGAACAAGGGGACACCCGGGGTGGGCGGCCTGGCTGGGGTCCAGAAACGGACGCGGCTGGAGGATCCGGCGAGCTTGGAGCCAGAAGCACGTGGGGTGCGGGCTCAGCTAGGTGAGTCTAAGGAGGGATTGGGGGTGCAGGGAGGGGGTCTGGCTGGGGACACAGACGGGGGACTGGACGTAGGGCCAGGGGCACTGCATGGAGGCGGCGAGTCACAGGGCTGGGGAGGGCAGTGGGGACCGCCCAGAGCCCTCATCTCTTCAGAGCCCCCTCTGCGGGCACTTGGGGGTGTTCCCCGGCGTGAGATTCCCCCAGTTCATGTTACTGTCCGGGGTTACTCGGGGGTTGGGGGGTCCTGGGGAGCCACCGGTCCACGCGGGGATCAGGAACCAACCCCGTCGCCCTTTGACTTATTTATAGTTGGCACCCGGCAACATTGTATCCTACTTGACCCTGGAGGAAGCCTCCCGAATTGGGGGTATGGGGTTCCCGGAGGTTGAGGGGAGGATTGTCGCCCTGAACCGGCCTCCTAGCCCCACCCCTCCCCTGTGGTCAGTAACCACTGCCCCTCCTGGAAGAGAGTCATCAGAGCCGCGGAACAGGGCTGCCTGCATCGCCCATCAGGCACCCGGGGAGCGGCCAGGGAGGGCTGTCCTGCCACTGGATTGTTAAGGATGACGGAGGGCCATCTCCGCTCTCCTGCCTGCTCCCTGCCTCCGTGGGACCTGCGCCTGCTCAGGCCCTCAGGTCCAAGCTGGACCTCCTGCACTTGGATGAGTTTCATCCCAAAGCTATTTAAAATACCAGGTGCTGTCACTCTCTGCTGTGCCTTATTTTAAGCCTCCTCAAATTATTTCAGAAAACACCTAGACTAAAATAAAATAAACATACCTGCACCTGTTTTACTCACAATTCTCTTACCCTTGAAAAAGAAGACATGGTTTGCAATGTTCGTGTAAAGTCCCTATTTGTAAGATCGTGGACTTTTCACTGCCACTGCAGTCATGTAAATCCTACAGACAAATTCCCATAGCCACCTGCAGATATGGACACAGATGTTCTGACTCACAGCACGCATTTACCCTAAAAACCCTGAAACAACCAACAGATGCCCCATTAAATAAACTAGGCTATTCATTTAATGATATTTTTATTTTAAAACATTTAAAAATTATTGTAGTAATCCTATGCATGCTATTACATAATTTCTGAGATTTTTCAAGTTAAAATAAAAAACAAAGAGAAGCTGCAGAGCCATGGGTATGCAATGAACCTCTTTCTGTATTTAAAAGCAACATCTGCACATCCACACCCAGGAAAGTCCTGGAAGGACAAACATGAGACTCTTGTTGGCTGGGCAAGGTAAGGGGACCTTCTACTGTGTGCTAAGTGTATCAATACGCACTCACTTTGTAATTACTTTTTTTAAACTGATAAAAACGCACCTCATCACTGAGCTTTCCAGTCAGCGCCAAATACTATCTTTGTCTCAACAGCATAAAGTGTCAGCAATCTAATCCAGACTTGGTTTAAATCTGTGATCTTCAGACCTCAGCTGAGCAGAAACGTGCTCTGGAAAAGCAGGTCTGAACATATAAACAGAGTAAACACAAAAAGGGAACTTGGAAGCCAGCCCAGCAGCCCTTGACTGCTTCCTGGGCCCACGTGCTAAGATGACGGGAGATGTGGTCACTGCTAAGATTTATTGAGGGCTGTCACACGAGTGTGTTCTTTCAGCTGCTTATCTAAACAGGCCGTGAGGTAGAGATGATTGGCATCCCATTCTACATTTGCAGGAAACGAGGCACAGCAAACTCCGTAACTTCCACCATCAGTGTACAGCCCACCCGCCCCGGCTGCAGGGCTGGAGCCTCTCACGCCCCAGGCAGGACGTTTCCTTGCAAGGAGAGACACTCACGTCCCAGCCTGCTGAATTAAAATGGGGAACGGACAAGCCTACCTGCAGTGCTACTTGGCACAGGGAGGGAGTGAGGGGATTTCTGCCATGAAGGAACCAAAGGCAAGTGGGGTCTCTGTACCTGCCAGGAGCGTTTGCTCAGCCCTGGGAGAGGGACTCCACTCTGCTCATTATTGGTTCTCATTCTCAGGACAAACTTGCTGGCATCCCATTTCATAGACAAGTAAACCAGAGCCTGAGAGGAGACCCCAAGATGGAAGGGCAGCCAGCTGCCCACTTCCAAGACCAGGAGGGGTCTTTCCAGCCCTGAGACACTCACCGGGAACTTGCCCGTCAAGCCCTGCTCAGGTGCGCGGAGTACAGGCGTGAATCCCGGGAGGGGCCCGTCCAGCTGGCCGGTGGCTCCTAGGGCAGTAGGACACAGACATCTGGTTGTTGCCACTGCCTGGAGGAGCTGGGAGCCAAGGCTTAGAGCCAACCTCTGACCTTGAACAAGGACATGACCCCTTGGGGTCTTAGTTTCCTTTTCCGTAAAACAAGGAGACTCCTACTTGCACTTCCGTGATCCCCAAGTGTGTGCCGGGGAGCACAAGCCTTGGGGATACTTCAGGCATTTTTAGAAGTTTAAGGCAAAACTTCCTATCTACCCAAAATGTAGAAATTTACCAGCACTTAAGATAATGACTTTGCTGGAAACGTATTAACTCCTGCACGTTAACACACTCTCCAGTGGGTAAGTGATGCAGGTTCCTGTTTAACACGTAGGAGGGAACCACGATAAGTGCAGAATTTCAGAAGACAGGTTATTTTAAATATATTCAATATACATAGTATTTTAAACATAGGCTCTACAAGGGCAAAAGTCACAAAAGGGTTTTTCTTACCAGGACACGCTGAGACCCATCCTCGAGGTGCCGCTGAGAAACTGAGCTCGGCCTACAGGTGCAGAGTCAGACAAGACTGTTGCCGTCCATCAGACATTCGAGTGTCAGTGGAGAATACAATACAGGGGGCACAGGGAGAAGCTTGGCCTGACCAGCCTGCAGATCAAAGTCAAGTTCACAAGAGCAGTGAAGCCAGCGCCCGGCCCAGGACAGACCTCGTCCTGCACACAGGGAAGACATGCCTGCGGGGGTGAAGTCCTGAGTTTGAATCCTGCACCTCAGAAGAGCGTGAGGGCAGTGTGGTTGGCCAGGTGTGAAAGGCAGTGGCTGCTGTGTGTGGCTGTCCTATAAGGGGGACTGAGCACCTGCGACCTGAGCACAGGGCTGGCTCCAACAAGAGCCGTGGAACTATTAGCTACGGACTGTAGGAAGCATCTTTGTACAGAGCCTCACGGGAGAGACATGGGAAACAGAAGCGGGGCAGCTGGGCCAGAAAGCAGGCCAAGGGGCAGAGACAGGGAGGCCCAATCGGGGCTTCCCAGGTGCCAGCCAGTCGGAGCGGGCTGGGTACCAGGACATGTCTGCCCATGGCCCAGCATCCTATGGGGCAGTCTTTGCTCTGAGCGTCAGTCAGATGCATCGAGGTCTGAGGCTTTGCCTGCCCAGTCCTGCCTCCCTTTATCTTTCACAGGTGCTACCATGGCCCCAAACCCCTTGCACCCCAACCCCACTCAGTGTGGTCTGCCCAAAGGCCCCACTCCACCCAGGGACCTGGCCACCACACCTCACTTAGAAATGCTACTTGCCCAGGGCACCTGCGAGGTCTGCAGCCTGATGGAAGGAATTTTCACAGACTGGAGTATGGGGAAGCCCCCAGCTTGTGCATGATTTGGCCGGTACTTGATGGATCTTGCATCAAACATCTGCTTTAACCATGAAAGAAAATGAAGCGTTATTCGGAAGTGGAGGATGTCTGCTCCAAAGACAGGGGTAAACGCTAGTGCTCCTTCAGAGATCAGGCCCCCCCGGAAGCCGAGGCCACCTGACTCGCTGTGTATGTGCTGATCTGTCTCTTCTGAAGCCTGGAAGGAACGTACCCCTGTCATGTTTGATATTTGTTCTCTGTTCTGACAAGGTGCAAAACTGCCGAACGCCGTGCTTCCTGCCTCTGCGCAGGTGGCCCTCCTGGGCTGTAGTTCTCGGTTTGGGTCCAGTAAAACTTCTGTTGTTGTTGTAGATTGTTTATTGATTAATTGTGAGGCCAAGACAAAGGTGGCGTCCTGCGCACATGCGCAGTCCTCTGACCCGAGGCTGCAGGTGTCCGGCTCCCAACGGTGATGCAGCCTCCTTGCTAAGGTGGGAGCCCCCGCCCTCGACAGGCTTGTTCACAGAGGGGTGGGCAGGGCCTCTCAAGGGCAGGTCTCTCCGCCTGCGCCCCCCCCCAACTCAGACGCACACACGCTCGAGCAAAATCGTTCACTTTTTCCTTTGCACCAGATTGTTTTTCCAATTGTTCTCTGGGGTTAAAAAAGAAAAAGTTCATGCTTTTCCTAAAAATTCACCCATGCAGGTTTGGTGTTTCTCCCGCAGGTGGGAAAGCTCTAGCAGACCTCACAGGCCCGATATGCTGCCCACCTCCTGAGAAACGGGGAAGGAGCCTTCAAGCACTGCTTTTGGTGGGTCTGAGGAGATGCTTCCAGAAAGCAATAGACCGCTGCGTTAGCACGGAGGGGGAGGGCTGGGGTGGGCCTAGGGGAGGCTGTTGAATTTGGGCATAGATGCAAGATCACGACACGACGCGACTGGGAACAAAATACACTAAAACCCCAAATATTCTAAATAAAAAGAGAGCTGTGGAGAAGCATCACTGGCCCACGGGAAGAAGCGTGTCCGCACGCCGCCCAGCGCGTGGAACGCAAGCCCAGTGCCGCCTCCTGGAAAACGCGTAGGAGAGGAGCCTCCCTCCGGGGTCAGGTCTCTCTGAACAATTTGCTGCTGTCATCGGTCACGACATCACATCAAAACGTAAGCTCAACCTTCGGCATCAGGAAGGGCTGTAGGCTGGGAACTGGGTAGTTGTGAGGTAAATCCGTTTATGTCCTTTTATTCCTTGAGGACTGGTGTTGGGGGTGGGGAGCTCAGCCCTCAGGTGTCCTGAGCCCCATAAATGGAGTGACTGCTGTCAGCACTGGTGGGGAAGGCTGTGGTGGTCCCGGGAGGACCCTTGAGCCTGTGCTGCAGGCAGGCTCCCTTGGGGGACGTGGCCCGGCCCCCCACCGTCTGCACACTGTCTGTATGAGCAGGTGCAAACCTGCTTTCACACCTGGGAGGCTGAGCAGCCAGGCTTCCCGGGAGACCTCTGAGCGGGCGTCCGCGGGGAGGGCGTTCCCATCACTTTACTCCTCGTCTGAGTTTGTGAGGGCTGCAGTAACCAGGCACCACGGCCCCGGTGGCTCAGAGGACAGAGGCCCCGGTGGCTCAGAGAACAGAAACCCGTTGTCTCATGACTCTGTAAACCAGAGGGCCCAGAGCAAGGCGTCAGCAGGCCAGCTCCTTCCAGGCCTCCTTTCCTGCTGTGCAGACTGCCGTCTCCTCCTTGTGTGCCCCATGGTCACCCCCGTGTGTGTCTGTGTCCTGATCACCTCTTCCCCTAAGGACACCTTTCAGATTGGATTAGGGCCACCCTAGTGACCTCATTTTACCTAAATCACCTCTTTAAAGACCCCCCTCCAGATACAGTCACATTCAACACATGTTGAATACACAGCTTCAACAGATGGATTTGGGGGTGACACAGTCCCCCAAACCCTCAGCCCATAATATGAGCATTCTCTCTCTTTTTTTATTTTTTGTAATAAGCATGCATCCCTTATGTAATGCTAAAAGGCATTTTAAATTAGCCTATGTCTTATAGACATGAGGATGCTGGGAAGGTGAGCTGTACTGGAGCTGCCGTGGAGAAAGCAGAAGCGGGCTCTGCTGGAGGGAGCGGAGATGCTAATCAGCCAGGCCATCTAGAGCCCCTGCTCCTTTCTGCCTTCTGCTCTGTTCACTGTAGCCAGGACGCAGCTGGGACCTCCACCCTTTGGACAACAGAATTGAAAGGGAATTTGAAATCTGGAGAGCTGGTGGGACCTTGCTCTTCTGCCCACCCTGCAGCCGGGCCCTGGCCTTGCCTTGGCATCCTCAGGGTCCAGCTCCCAGTCAGTCCCCAGCGGAGGAGTGAGGGGACACACAGGGGCATCGCCAAATCAGCACAGTGAGGACAGCAGTGCCTGCCAAGCGGGTGGACAGAGCCGCTCACAGGGCAGGGGAGCAAGGCAAGGTCCCATCAGCTATCCACGATCCTGGCTCCATGACCTAAAAGTTATGGAGGACAAATGACAAATGCTGGAGAGGCTGTGGAGAAAGGGGAACCCTCCTACACTGCTGGTGGGAATGCAGTTTGGTGCAGCCACTGTGGAAAACAGTATGGAGATTCCTCAAAAGACTAGGAATAGACTTACCATATGACCCAGCAATCCCACTCCTGGGCTTATATCCAGAAGGAAATCTACTTCAGGATGACACCTGCACCCAAATGTTCACAGCAGCACTATTTACAATAGCCAAGACATAGAAACAGCCTAAATGTCCATCAACAGATGACTGGATAAAGAAGAGGTGGTATATTTATACAATGGAATACTACTCAGCCACTAAAACCGACAACATAATGCCATTTGCAGCAACATGGATGTTCCTGGAGAATGTCATTCTAAGTGAATGAAGTAAACCAGAAAGAGAAAGAAAAATACCACATGAGATCACTCATACGTGGAATCTAAAAAAAAAAAAAAAAATAGAACGTAAATACAAAACAGAAACAGACTCCTAGACATAGAATACAAACGTGTGGTTGCCAAGGGGGCGGGGGGTGGGAAGGGACAGGCTGGGAGTTCGAAATTTGTAGATTCTGACAGGCATATACAGAATAGATAAACAAGATTATACTGTGTAGCACAGGGAAATGTATACAAGATCCTGTGGCAGCTCACAGCAAAAAAAAATACGGCAATGAAAATATATATATGTTCATGTATAACTGAAAAATTGTGCTCTACACTGGAAGTTGACACAACATTGTAAACTGACTATAATTTGATAAAAAAATTTTTTTTTAATTTAAATAAATAAATAAACACAGAAAAGTTTTGGAGCGACCCAAGGCTGCTCTCCCTGGCCAAAGCGTGGCCCTTCCCTGCTGCACACCCAGCCCAGGACCAGTGATCAGGGAGATGCTGGGGCTTGGTCGTCATCTGCCGAGGTCCTGGGCTGATTTGCTTCTGCGTTAGACGCACTTTCCCATGCGGTGTTACAGCTGCAAATTAATAGAGTAAATCAAATTGCTGAGGGAATGTTGAAAATACTCAAAGACGATTTTCAGAGCAATTTAGAAGCAATCTTCTTACAGAAATTGAAATGCAAATTGTAAGTAATTACTATCTATTTACTGAGATAATCAACACTATTATACTGGTCTGAGCTTCTGGTGGCCTCTGAAATAAGAAAACAGCCCTCACCCTCCAGATGGGCTGAGAGGGGAGAGGGTGAGCCAGCCACAAACTCAGGCCAGCCTCCTCTCGGCTCCTCCCAGCAGCCTCCGCCCTCTGTCCCTCCTCCCTCCTGGCTCCAGCAAGAAGTAACATGTGCCCCTCGGAAACGTGCTCGGAGAAAGTTAGGACCTGGTTCCACCCCGTCTGGACCAGTCTCCTGGGTTTGAGTCCTGACTTTGTAACTTACAGCTGTGTGACCTTAGGCAGGTTTCTTAACCTCTCTGTGCCTTAGTTTTCTTATTTCAAATGGGGACAATAAAAGCACCTACCTCTTAGAAGTGTTGTGCAGATCAAAAAAGATCGCAGCAACAGGGCCTCACACGGCACCTCGAGTGGGATAAGCATGAAATAAAATCAGCTGCGTTGACAACACCAGGGACGAGGTCGATGAGCACTGTACCTGCCCCTCCTCCCTCCATTCAGCATTCAGTATGGAAGCTCAGGGACTGTGGTTTTTTTTTTTTTTTTTTAGGGACTGTTTTTATGATCTGAATTATTTATGCATTGATCGTTCTAAAAAGGTGGACCCCAGACCAGCCCTGACACAAGAACTGGGCGTTAAGCAGTTCTCCAACCTTGTCCCAGACCTGCTGAATCAGAAGCTCTGGGACGGGGCCCAGCCACCTGCATTGTAACGAGCCTTCCAAGGACACAATGCACGCTTGAGCTCTGAGAGCCTCTGCTCTAGAGCTCTAGCTTAACAAAATAAATAAAGATAAATCCAGTCTCCTAGGTTGCAAGGCTGCACAGGAAGACAGAAATGGCCATCCTTTCTCTTCCTGTACCGAACATGATGGTTTCTTTGTGATCACAGATAGCCACACTCAGCCCAGCTCAGACCCTGAGCCCCCAGCCAAGCCCGCGTGTGTGTCCCACGGTTGCTGCAAGCAAATACCATAGACTGGTGTGCAGAGACAGCAAAACTTTATTCCCTCGCCGTCCGGAGGCCAGAAGTCTGAGATCAAGGTGTCGGCACGGCTGGTTCCCTCTGGAGATGCTTGGGAAGGATTGTTCCCAGCCCCTCCCCCAGCTTCGGGGGTGGGGGTGGGGTGTTGTTGCTGGCATCCTCGGGGACGCTTGTGGAGGCACCCCGCAACCTCTGCCTCCATCTTCACTTGGGGTTGTCTGTGTGCATATTCTTCCCTCTGTGTCCAAATGTCCCCTTTTTGTAAAGACACCATATTCCAGATGACCTCATCTTAACTAAGAACGTCTGCAATGACCCTGTTTCCAAACAAGGCCACGTTGTGAGGAACCGGGGGTAAGACTCCTACATACGAGTTGTGAGAGGACGCAGGTCAACCCATCACACCCAGTGACACCCGCCTTCACACTGGCATCTAGATGGAGGCCACACCCAGGCCTCCCTCCTTCCACCACGGAGAGGTACAGGACTCCGACGCGTAGAAGGGATCAAGGCGGGGCGTTTAGACCTTCCGGCCCGGAGCTGAGTACGAGGAGCATGCTGCCTGCTGAGAACGGGCTCCGCCCCCGGGCCCGGGCCCAGGCTGGACAGATGCCCCCAGCCCCGCTGGGGCTCGCGGCCTCCTCCCCCCCCTACCCCCGCACCCGGCTCTGCTGTGAGCAGGTAGCGGCCAGCCCCCCTGCCTGGTGGGGCCGTTCCCTGACTCGGCGCTGCCCTGCCCTGGCCTCCTGCCCCAGAGCTTCACACGGCCCTGAAGTGTTGCCCCTGTGGGGGTACAGGTCTCATTTTATTACGGAATCTGATATGAAAACGGTTCTTGTTTTACAGAGCTTAGAACACAATTTACAAACTGCCTGTAGCGAAATAAAATTACAGATATCCGTGTAGCATTTGCTCTCATGAACATCATTACTTTTGTTTGTTTGTTTATAACGAAAGTCTGTTTATTCAGGGAGACACGCACTCCGTGGACAGAATGCAGGCTGTCTCCAAAGGTGAGAGAAAGAGAACCAACATCATTCTTTTCTTTTCTTTTTTTTTTTAATTTTTAAAAAAATTTCTTCTTCTAATGGAGGCACTGGGGATTGAATCCAGGCCCTCGTGCACGCTAAGCACGTGCTCTACCACTGAGCTACACCCTCCGCCATAACGTCATTATCTTCAGAGAGATGAATGCCGCCTGTGAAGCCCGAGCAGGCTCGCGGTGCGGAAGTGTCCAGTCGGCCTTTCTCTCTGGCTGCACCACTTCCAGGCTTGACGTGAGAATGTTCTGATAAAGTGACGAGGCCCCGCTGTCACCTCCCGTGTGTGTGTGTATCATGACATCAAGGGACCTGAGGCGTCGGAAGGGCTGGTTTCTGGAGGTGAGTGAGAGCGCACATCCTGAGGCAGCTGTGCCTGATGTCCGCTCAAGGTCAGGACAACTCACACATCCTAGGGTATCGGGGTCACGGCCCTCGGGTCCCACCAAAGCCCCGTGGGAGGTTGACCTGTGTGTTCCACATGGGGTCTGTTTCAGGAAGGAAGACGCCAGGGTTCCAGGCTCAGAGGTGAAGACAGCTGAATAAGCCCCTCCCCCCAGGCTGCCCGCCGCCCAGCTAGGATGCAGCTCCTGGCAGAGGCCCCCCCGGCCTCAGCTTCAACTTGCCTCTGCCCTCCCCTCCCCCCCTGGCCCCTGACCCCCTCCCAGGGCCGCCCCTAGGGCCTGCAGCCTTGGCACCAACTTGGGAGCTTCCGAGGGGCCTGTCCCACCTCTGCAGCCCCCAGCTGACCTTGTGGTGATGTGGGGACCTAGAGGCATTCAACTCCAGGCCATTGAAAGTTTCCTGACAAGACACATGTGACCTAGCAAGGCCTCAGCTTGGTGCTGGGGGCCAGGACCCAGCTCGAGAAGGCCCAGGGCACGGGGTCAGTGGCCTGGCGTAGATGGACCAGAAGGGAACGACTGTGGCCCCCAGTGTAGACAAAGGGTTGATCTGTCCCTTCCATTGGCGCTGAGCAATGTGAGCGCCAGGCTGCAGCAGCTGCAGGAGCAGGAAGGGAGCTGGGTCTGCGGAGCCTGGGCCTCCCGAGGCCCGAGAAGGTCACCAACGGGGAGGCTTCCTGCCCAGAGCCCTGGGTTCTTTTGGAAACGGGTCTGTGTCTACACTGCTGGCTACCTGTTTCCTTGGCTGCCTCCAGTGCAGTCTGTTTGGCTGTGGTGGCCTTGGGGCAAGAGGACAGGTTTACGGATGTGCCTGTGCAGAGCTTCCACATTCCAGGGGCGTCTAGGGGGTGGGGACGGGTCCAGACAAGCCAGGAAAGCTGCTTCCTGACACTAGTTAGCTGAGGTATGAGTGTCCTGGGGCAGCTGTGACAAAGCACCACCAACAGGGGCTGAGAACAGAGCTCCATCCTCTCCCAGCTCTGGGGCTACAGTCTGGAGCCAAGGTGTCGCAGGGCTGCACTCCTGCCAGAGGCTCCAGAGGCGGGTCCTCCCCGCCTCTCCCAGCTCTGGGGAATCCAGGGGTCCCATGGCTCGTGGCCACATCACTCCAGGCCCTGCTCCAGTCATCATGGGGCTCCTCCCTGGGTCTGGGCCTTCGCACGGCCTCCACTGAAGGACCCCATCTTGAATTAGGCCCCTGGCTCCAGGGTGACCTCATCTGAACTCTTACATCTGCAATGATCCAGTTTCCAAATAAGGTCCCAGTCACAAGTAGAGGTCAGGACTTCAATACGTCTCTTTTTGGGACACAGTTCAACCCACAGCTCCTGACAATTGTAGACACAACCTGCGTGAGCCTCACCCCAGGCCCCGGGCTCCTCATCCACGGCCCATCTCTGTGCTTGTCGGCGGTGACAAGCACACGCAGGACACAAAACCCCAGGGTCACGGGGTCTGCGAGATGGTCACTCGGCAGTGCCTCCGCTCTGGACCTCCGGGCCAGGCAGCTGAAGCAGTCCTCGGCCAGGGGAGGGGCTGGGTGCACCCAGCTCGCAGGACCACCCACACCCGTCCCAGAACAGGGACCCAGGCCAGCTGACTCTCAGGACAGAACCTTTTTATTGTGCTTCTCTGGAGAGGTTCTCACCCCTGGTCTCACTCTCCTCTCTGTCCCCGCTGACCTCCCCAGACGCTGGCACTGTCCCCACTGGGGTGAGAGGACTTCCTGCCGCCTCCACTGGTCCAGCCCCCACCTGCATCCAATACTCTCCGAGGGCTCCTCAAGCCTCAGATCTCTGCAGCCCCCAGGGCCCTGCCTTGCCGGGGGCCAGTTCTCTGGGTACCGCCTGTTTGCTCACAGTCCACATGTGGGCGTCCAGAGTCAGCCTCTGACATAGGTAATGTGCGCAGGCTCGCCCTGCGGCACTGACTTGGGCCCAGAAGGGACACCCACGCGGCTGGATGGTGGCCCTTTGAGCTCAGCTATGAATTTCACAAAGCCTGCTGCTGCTTTCCAGCGAATGTTTCTCTTAAAGACCAAGAAAGTTATGGACTTGGGGACAGTTCCGGTCCTCAGAGAGCATGATCCCCCAGGAATGCACACAAGGCGACGGGCAAAATAGAAACGCTGGCTGGGTTACGTCACCCCGTCCCTGTCTGCTAACAGAGACAGGGCAGCGGGCAGAAGACCGATCGAGGAGGGGCTTTGACTCTGGATTAAATCTGTCGGCGTTGCTCCAAACAGCATCTGATATTTGACATTTCAAAAGATCTCCAATGCATGGAGCTGGATACACAAAACAAATACCCCAGTGACGCGTGCTGTATATATGACGCCATTTATGGGGGGGACACCTGCAGAAACCACAGGCACAGTATGAACACAGCCACCTTATAGCAACCCTTAGAGAAAGATCTGGAAAGATCCACCCCAGCTCTCAAACACTGGAGAAAGAGACCAGGGTTGGGGGCGATAGACGGACTTGAACCTTTCTCTGTAATTGTTGGGGCTTTTCCATGTTTCCCACCGTATCACAAAGGGCACAAGTGAACACTCAGATGAAAAAGCGCACAGACAAGGCCCGAGGGCCCTGAGCGTGGAGTTCCTGTCCCCGAGGAGCTGGGTGCGACGCCCCGCCTGGCACGCGGACACAGTCACCAACACGGGAGCTCCCTGAGCTGCCCTTTTCCATGTTTAAACTTTTACAGGGAGACTGCATTTCTGGATCACTTTGATAATGAAGAATTAGTCCTTTTAAAACCACAGCATTTTCTAAGTGAAAACAGGCCAGCAACCATAAAAACAAAAAGCACTAGAAAAGCACAGACAGAAAGTGCGTGTGGCCAAGGGAGCACCAGGCTCTGCCTGAAGTGCTGGGCCTTAGCTTAACGGATTTTTGCTTTCTAACTACGTAAGGGAAACCCGTATATCTAACGAGGAAAAAAACCATTTTTCTCCCGGAGTTGAATTGGCAAGAACTCATTTTGAGGGTCCTTGGAGGACACATGACAGTGGCGTGGGGGGTCTCAGTCCCGTCTGTAAGACGAGAGGCTGCCCGGGCCGCCAAGGAGCCCCTCCCCGCCGGTGACTGGCCAGCATCCCCCTCCCGCAAGGTCCTGCCTGTGCTCTGTGACAGCAGGAGGCTCAGGGGCTCCCCGGCTGGGGAGGGGGCCCTGAGGTGCCTCCCACATGCAGGGGCCCATCCCGTGGGAGGACAGGACCGTTTATCCGGACACGTGGGCCCAGTGAGATGGTCATGAGCATGCGCCTCTCATAAACACTCCAAGAGTAGGAATTATTTGTTTATTACAATCATTCTCCCATTTTACAGTTAAGGAAACTGAGGCTCAAAGAACACACACAACTTGCCTGAAGTCTTGCAACTAGTGAGAGGCAGCTCCTGGGTCTCTGACACCAGGACTCGGTGCTTTTCCAGGGAACACATTTTCCACAAACACGCACACCTCTCTTTCCCCTCCCTCTGCGCTCGGGGCACTTGTAACCGCATAGCTGCTGGGGGGTTATCCCTTCGGGAGGCCTCCCTCCCTGGGGCACATGGTAGCTGTTTGTGCGAGTTCTCACTCCCCCACGGCTCACACCGCTTGACTGGAGTTTCAGGAAGGCGGGACCCACCCTGATCCAGCTCTCGGGAGGGTCTCAAGCAACAGTCATGGATTCAAATCCGCACCAGCCACCAACATCCTGCAGATGATGGCGGACGAAGATCTTCATGCTCCAGGGAGCCCCAAATATAGCTGCAGGCAGAGTCCCCAAGGGGCAAATCCACACCCACAGGGAGAGGGTCTCACCTGCAAACACTGAGCGAGGCCCCTGTGGCGGCTTCTGGCACCTGGGGAGAGAATCCAAGAAGGGCTCCTCCCCCTCGCGGAGGCACAGCCCCTGCCACCTGGGGGCCGGAGGGAAAGCCGCAAAGCAGCCCCGCCCCTGCCTGGCCTCACTGCACACGGGACGGGAAGGACGGGGCAGGATGACTGGCGTGCCTCTCGGGAGAGAGAGGGAGGCGCACGGTTCTAACTCCAGTGCCGGCAGACCCACTCCACTCCCTACGGGGAAAACTGGTGAAGTACATGTACCATGCAATTCACCGTCCTAATCGATTTGAAGTGGACAGCTCAGTGGCATTGGGAGCATTCGCGACTTAACCACTGTCCACTTCCAGAACTTTTCATCAAGCCGTCCCTCCCTCCCCATTCCTCTCTCCCCGAGTCCCTGCAGAGCCTGGACTACCGACCTACCACCTACATGGCTGTGCGAGGTCAGCTGTGCCCGCCGCCACGCCACCTCCAGGCTGAGTTCCAGGCCCCTCGGATGCCTTGTGCAGTGGGAGGCCTGCGGGACAGGCGCCGCAGCCGCAGTCCGGGAGACGCGGCGGGTGTTTACTTGCTTTCCCGGGAACGGGCTCCCCTGTTGTGCCCAGGGCGTTGTTCACACATTTCCCCCCAAGAATCCACAAAAAGGCTTGAGTTTTAAACCCCTAAAGAGTAAAACATTAATTTTTTTATGATGGAAATATTTTGGTTTTGTTGATGACAGTAAAACCTGATTACTGTAAAAAAAAATTCCATCACAAATAAAGCCAGACGCTGGTTGCAGCGGTGAGAGCTGCGTTCCTCAGTACGTGCTGCAGAGGCTGAGCTCCGCTCGGATTGTGCAGCGGACACGGAGGGTGTTTTAAAGGGAGGATGAGGGAGGGGGCCAGCGGGGACAGGACAACTTCCCCGGGTGAGGGGCGGGGGTGGGCCGCGGGAGTGTGATCACGTGCCTGCTGGCTGCGGGGTCAAGTCAGGGTTCGACCGTCCCCCGAAACAGGGTCACAGAGCCCTGTCCTTCCTGCTGACGACAGAGAAAGGGCCTTCAGGTGCCTGAGAGTTAGACATGCGCAAACACACACACGTCTCACGAGGAGGAGCCGCAACGTGGACCCCTAGTAAGTGCACTGAGGCAGGAGGTCGAGCCTGTGGCCACGCGCTGGTGGGGACACTAAACTCTCGCTTCTGCAAGCAGGCGCTCGCAGGGGCAGGGTCCTGGGACTTGGCCTCGGGCTGCTGGGGGCGGGCCAGAGTTAACTGAGTCCTGGGTGTGCGGTTCTGGTGGGCAGCTCCTGCCAAGAGTATAAGAGACAGAAGAAAGGACACCGACGCAGAGGGAAGCCGGCCTCTGCGGGAAGGCAGAGGCAAGCCTGGAGAGATGCAGCCACAAGTCAGGAGCCCTGGACCACGGAAGCTGGATGAGGGAAGGACAGATTCTCCCCGGAGCTTCTGGAGGGAGTGCGGCCCGGCACACACCTGGATTTTGAACATCTGGCCTCTAGCACCCTGAGGAAGCATTTCTGTCATTTGACGCCAGCCAGCTTGCGTCACCTCTGGCAGCTGGGCAAGCCCTCTCCCCCAAGCTGCGGCCCCTTCCTCTGCAGTGGGAGAGCAGTGGTCCTTCACAGGGTAAAACAGAAAATGGACATGAACTCCACTGCACCCCCAGCCCCGCTCCCTACTGGGCAGCCACGAGCCTGGGAGACCCCACTCCCGGCCCCACTGTGTCTGCAGAAGGCAGACGGACCTCAGATCCCACTGTTCCCAGTCACGGCCGCCTCTGCCTTCTCGCACCTGCTCAGCAAGTGTCCACAGAGCAGCCACTGTGCACGGTGTGGCAGCAGGATTCTGAGATGAGCCCCGAGATGCTCACTCCTGGGGTGCCTTCCCTTCCTCCCGGCTACTCCATCCAAGACCCACCCGGGTGCTGCTTGGAGGGGTCCCTGCAGGTGTAACTGAGGCCCCAACCATCGACCTTAAGATGGGGAGACCATCCAATCTGAGCACAGGGGCCTTTGAATCTGGATCCAGAGGCCAGAGCAGAGAACCAGAGAGTCCCGAAGAATGAGAGGGACTTGACAGGGGCCAGATGCTCTGTGGCTGCGTTTGAAGAGGGTGGGGCCCATGGCAGGTGCTTTGAGTGGCCTCCGGGGAAGCTGAACTCCGCCAACAGCCACGTGAGCTTGGAGGGAGCCCGGGGTCTGGATTAGAAGGCTGCCAGCCCGCACCTAGACCTCAGCTCTGGAGACCCTGGGCCCCAGACCACAGAACCTGGGAAGTGACCACACTTGTGTCGTTTGTCACCCAGCCCAGCTGGCCAGCAGCAGCCTGAGTGGGGAGGAGGCTCAGGCAGCAGGTGAAGAACAGAGAGGCTGACGTGCTGGGCCAGGTGTGGCCGGGAGGGGTCAGGTGGGCAGGACAGACGCCGGGCCATGTGGGGCGATCAGAGCAGGTGTCCGACACGAACCTGTGGTTAACGGGCTAACAGTGGCCTCGGTGGCGTCCAGAGGCATCCTCCAAGGTCAGACCCGAGGTGGCCACTGTGACTCAGATACTTCGGGGGTTAGAGGCACCGTCCTCTCCGGTCGTCAGGACCTTGCACACCCCCCTTCCCGCTGCAGAAAATGAGTCACCCAGGGTGACACCCAACACACGGAAAGGGCTGAAGCTGCTGGGTCACGATGAACCAGGGTCAGGGCTCCTGTCCCCGGTCCTCCACCCTCCCGGTGGCCCTCTTCCAGGTGACCAGCTGTGCCCCGGTCACATCATTCGGATTCCTTGACCCTGAGGCCACAGTGAGGCCATCTTGGCTGTGTGTCTGCCCCTCAGCTGCCAAATGTTCCCTGCGCCGACTTGCAAGGCTGTGCCCTGTCCAAGACCGTGGGTCCCGGGCTGCTGTCCGCACGGCCGCACGGGCCATCCTTTGCCTGGAGGGCGGGCCAGCGGCCCCAGGCGTGTGCGGAGGAGACGTGTTTACCTGGCAGTTACACAGACAGTGTGGCTTTTGTGCATGCAGAGCTTCCCCAGGGGCCACGTGGCGCTCACGCTGCAGCCATCCTAGGGAGCACGCCCAGGGCGGTGTGTCCCCAGGGCCTGGGGACAGGGAAGGGACCGGGCCGGGCAGGAAAGCACCCTGTGAACCTTAAGTTAAACGACGGAATGGAGGCGCCGACGTCAGGAATCAGAAGTTCCATTTCCTCTACCCCTTTTGAGGCCTACATCAGTCCTCGTGCCTGTGTCATAATCCAGAGGGATGGCCCCACCCATCAGCACCCTAAGGAAGACATGTTCTCTCTAGACCGGCTCCCAGAACCCATCCCCAGGGAGCCAGAAACCCTGGGAGGTTCCAGGGTCAGTTCCATCCGGAGGACACCGAGACTCCGCGGGCAGGGCAGAGGCGCCCCTCCCCCAGACAGGCTGCACCCAAAGCCTGGCAGCGTCACTTCGCGCTGTGACTGTGGGCAGGAGCCAGAGCTCACAGGCCTCCCTGCAGGCTAGTGGGGTGGGGGTCATAATGAGCCCTGCAGATCTGGAGATGGAAAACTTTCCCACACTCCTGCTGACTTTTTTGATTTCTTCTTTATCATTGGAGTAAAACATCCGTAACACGACATTTACCACTAACGACATTTACCATTCTACCCACTGGGAGCTGAGTGCAGCCAGTGGCACTCAGTCCATTCACGCTGTTGGGCAACCATCACCACCATCGTCTCCAGAATTTCCATCTTCCCAACAGACACTCTGTCCCCATTAAACACTCACTCCTCCTCCCTCCCCCGGCCCCTGGCCCTCCACTCCCCGCTTTCTGTCTCCGTGAGTCTGTCTCCTCCAGGGACCTGATGTAAGTGATCAGACAGTATCTGCCCTTCTGTGACTGGCTTATGTCACTAACACGACGTCCTCCAGGTTCATCCATGTTACAGCCCATGTCAGGACGTCCTTCCTTTTAAAGACTGAATAATATTCCATTGTGTGGATGGACCACCTTTTCTTTGTCCATCCGTCCATCCGTGGACTCTTAGGTTGTTTTCACCCCTTGGCTGTTGTGAGTAACACTGATGTGGACATGGGTGTGCAAATCTCTGTTTGAGACCCTGCTTTCACTTCTTTTGAGTTTATGCCCAGAAGCGGGGCTGCTGGATCACGGGGGAATTCTATGTTTAATTCCGTGAGGAAGTGCAGTACCATTTTCCACACGGGCTGCCATGCATTTCTGTTAACATTTTTCAAAAGACCTTTAAAAAGGAAGCAAGTCGCAGACGGCAGAAAGCGAATGGTTTGGCCTGAAACACAAAAAGTGTGGTGGACCCCCAGGTCCCGTGGGGCCAAGGCACTGTCCCTGGGCTCTGGCAGCAGCAGTGTCCATGCTTGGGGCCTGACTCAGCCTGATTCCACGCCCACCCCTCCTGCTGCCCCCTGTGCCCCACATTTGGGCGAGAGGGGCTCCCTCCCTGGGTGCAGGATGGAAGCATGAAGCCCACCAGCCAGGAGAACCCTCCCCAAGCCGAACCCCACATGCAGCGAGACCCCAGCCAGCACCTCCCCGGCTCTGAGGGTGTGTTCAGACCTGCTCAGGAACCTACCTCACTCTCCCCCCAAAGCCCAGGCCCGGGAGAAGTAAACCTTCTGGCCCCCATGGGTGCACTGCAGTGCCATTAGTCTCCATTTTGGAAATGAATTTTGGGTGGGGGTCCATCTGGCTTCTGAGGAGTGAAAAACACAGGGCTTTCCCAGCAGGTGTGCTGAGCTGCACCGGCTGGAACAGTCTCCAGCCAGGGCAGCACCAGGAGGCAGAAACACCTGGGTCCTCATGTCCACGGGACGCTGCAAGCTTGGGCCATGTAGGTCTCAAAACCTCCACCTGCTTCTTTTTCACCTGAGGTGGCATCCTTACGTCCTGACAGCGTGTGTCCTAACCCCACTCTGCTGGGAGCATCAGAAAGGGGATAGATCAGAGCTGCCATTAGGTCCCAGCCCAGCCCTAAGCCCCCAGCGCCTGCCAGCCCTCGGCAGCAGTGGACAGACAGGTCAGCTGTGGGGTCACCTACGACCCCTGCCCAGGGCAGGTTGGTGACAGACAGTCCCACTCCCGCTCCTGTGGCTTTCCCAGTGAGCACACATTGCCCATCTCAAATGCCACCCCATCCGCGAGGCAGGGCAGATGCCATCACTGTCCGGTTCCTCCTCGGACTACAAGACTAAAGGGTCCAGCCTGCAGCGTGGGACTCCCTCCCCAGGAGATGGAAGCAGTTCAGGGAGGCCGTGGGGGCCTGACCCTCCTGGACACCAGCTGTGCCCACAGTGGGAGCCACGCAGGGGTCCAGCCCTGGCCCACGTTCACCTGCTGGAAGTGGGGGGGGCTCCCACACAGCACTCACCCTCTTAGGCCTCAGTCTCCTGGTCTGTAGGGTGGGGTGATGAGGGCAGCTGCCTGGGTGGGTCATAGGGCTTAAGGAGTTGATGTGCGTTCTGTGTTCAGCACAGGGCCTGGCACAGGGCAGGTACTCACTGGACACCTGGTATTACCTGTCATCACCCTGGGCTGCAGTCTGACCAGCCCGATAAAGCATCTTCGGATCAGCCACTTGATTAAAGATTCACGTGAAGGAAAAGAAACCGCCTGCAGAGCCCAGTCTCGTCCCCAAGTCCCCTCCTGATTCCTGGGTCCCTGGCTCCCTCTCCACCATCATTTCACCTCTCCAAGCATCCAAGGGGCTATAACCTGGGGGTTCCCGAGGCCTAGCCCAGCCCGAAGTCAGGAGTCTGGGTCCAGGTCCTAGATGTTACCTGGGGACAAAATACCTCCCTCCTGCCTCCCCCATCCTCCCAACAGCACTGCGCTGACCATCTCACCCTGTGTGGTGGGTTGGACCATTTGTCCACAAACCCTCCCCTCCTGGCCTTCCTGTGATGGAATAACCTCCCCTGTCCTGAGGATGGGGTGTGGCCACGAGACCTGCTGATGGTTCTCGGAGGGAAAGCACTGAGCCGGCTCTGGGCTGGGCTGTACGAGGCCGGCAAGTTTCCGGTAGCCCCTTTAGAGCTTCCTTCCCCCCGTAGTGAGAAGAGACTCCTGGTGGGTCAAGAATGAAGACGTGGGACGGAGCTGAGCCCCTCCCGGAGCCCACGTCTGCCAGCCCACAGCCAGCACAGGCTTGTGAGCAATAAATGAGTGTGAGTCGGCATAAGCCACAGCACCACAGACCCACAGTGTTTGTTATGCAGCTATAACTGACTGGTGCATGGATGCAGCATCTTTATTCACTGAGGGGGGCCGAACACATGGGAGAGGCAGAGCGGCCTCCGTCCTGAAGTCAGACGAATGCAGCGTGTCACAGAGACAGCACTGGCGGGAAGCCTCTGTCCCAGCTTTTCCTGCGCTGATCCTACGGGGCTGCAGGGATGAGGAGGATGCGGGAGACTAGCGGGGTGGGGATGTGGGGAGGAGAAGGCACTAACTTGCCCATGTCCAAATGGGGCCAAGTCTGAGGACCTGGGGGCTAGTTGATCTGTCCAACAAACGCTGGTTGTATCCACAGCGTGCCAGAGCTGGGGCTGTGGCAGGGGACCAAGAGGACAGGCCCCCTCGCTGGCGGAGCTGACGTTCTAGCAGGGAAGAGCGTCACCTAGATAACAGATGCGACAGTTAGATGCGCAGAACGCCGGGCAGCGGCAAGCGCTTCCCCGCGGAGTGCGCACGCGCGGACGGTGGGCGTGTCCCTGGTGTGACCCGGGGGCAGCCAGGCGCCTGGTCAGGGCCAGGGGTGTGGGATGGGAGCTGGACCCCGGCGGGCAGGGCCTCGCCGGCCAAGGAGAGCCTTCAGCCTCACCCGAGGAAGGCAGGAGCTGCTGGAGACCCCGAGCAGGGCGCTGCGGTGGGTTAACATCTGAAGGCATGGGTCCCGGGACGAGGGCCCCTAGGTCAGTCCTCATCACACTGACCGAAGGAAGCCCGGCAGAGACCACGCACGACACAATTCCGTTTATGCCAAAAGCCCAGGAGAGGTGGTTCTTTAGACACGGAAAGTGAATTGGTGGCTTCCTAGGGTGAGGGTGGGCTGGGAGGGTGAGAGGGTTGGTAGCTAATGGGTTTGGGACCTCTTTTTCATTTTCTTGAAAATTTCCCCTTTATTTCCCCATTTTTAATGCGGTCATTGGGTTCTCTACCATTCTCCATATAGGAGGGTACTTTTTTTAGTAGTATTTAAAAATACAGGAATCTGACACATTTATGCTTAAAGCCATTGCAAACATGAGTTTGATGTAGAAAGTGCTTCCTGGTTGTCCATGGGGAGGGGTTTCTTTTCAAGGTGATGAAAATGTTGTGAAATTGACTGTGGTGATGTTTACCTGTAACTGTGAATATACTAAAAGCCATTGAATTGTGCATATCACATTGGTATGTTTGCACTATCTCCCAATAAATCTATTTTAAAAAGTTGGGGCACAGTTTAATGATCGCAGCCACGCAGTTGAAACCCATGCTTCTCAGACCCACTGTGACATCCTGCCTCTCCCTCGACTGCCGTCCTGACCAAAGGCCGGAGCCGCAGCCCGGCCCCTCCCGGTGGCCTCCCAGAGGTACAGCTCTCAAGCGAGGGAGGCCTCCCGGGGAGCTTAGCCCCTGTGGCAGCCCCTCCTGCAGTCCGCGCACAACGTGGTGGTTCTGCTCCACAGAAGAGATCTTGTGGTCCCCTTAAGCCGACTGTCCCTTGTATTCTGTCCTTTACGATGGCGCAGGCTTGGAAAATCAGACGTCAGAAACTCGGGGCACTTGAGCTGTGCCCCTGATTACTGTGCCTCTCAGAGAAGTTTAACTGGCTTAGTTATTTCCGGGTGACGCTCCTTCAAGGGAAGCTGGGAAGGTGCTATTTAAATCCAAGATCTAATTTTTGTCCTTTTCTGAAAAAAGCAGCTGTGACAGTCAGTACCTGCTCCAGAGGGCTGCTGTTAAATTTAATTGTTTCTTAGCTTGTGAGTTTTCCTAGAGTGAGATTTGGCGCCGGCACCTGTGATGTAAGTAAACACGTAAACCCACCAGGATGTCCGTGGGAGGCAAGAAGACAAGGCCCCGATTCTGCATGTGTCCCAGGGCTGGGACCTCAGATGTGACAGCTCTTTCCCTCGCCCTGACCCCAGCGCAGTCCTGCTGTGGTTCCCTCTCCACAGCGGTGGCCTGCGCAGGGAGCCCCGCTTTCAGCACCACGGCCAGCGCCGGAGACGCTTCCCGCGTGCAGAGAGGCTGCCTGCCCAGCTCTGCCCAGGTCTTCCGTTCATTCCCAAGGCTGGACATCACTCAGACCTGCCTCTCTCTCCAGATAACTCACCCCACATTCACCGTCCCTCCCCTGGCTTCTTTGACATTTATTTGCTCTGCATGTTTACTGAGCCAGCTCTGTGCTCACCATGGCTGGGTTCAGGGGCCGGGGATGAAAAGACAGTCCCAGTAGTTGCTCCAGGGAAGGGAGTCTGGAGGCGAGGCTGGTACTGATGGGGAGAGTCTTGGGCCTTGGGCCACCCACCATTGTGACCAAATGGGCTTTGGGGACATGCCTGGGGGAAGTCGCCATTCAGGCACCACATTAGCAAGGAGACTCCAGGTCAAACAGCCAGGGAGCAGCAGGCCACAGAGCCCCAGCACCAGGCTCAGGGGCCAGGGCCAGCAGACTGACTTGCAGACAGGATGCCAGGCATCCAAATCAGGACTCTCTGAGGCCAGGACCCTGGGAGATGCTGACCGCTGGAGTGCAGGGGACGGAGCCCAGAGTTGTAGTTCCAAGCTGTCATGAGATGAGGTCCAGAGTCTGAGAACCAGGCAGGGCCTGAGAGAGGGGTCCAGACCCCAGACATAGGCCCCACCCCCAGGAGGGGAAGATAGAGAAGTGCCGACGGGGCCAGAGATGAACCAACTCTGACAAGCCTGTCTCTCCTTCCCATTTTAATGGCCCCAAGTGTGGGCCAAGTTTTCAGCAAAACCGCTGTTCTTGTTGAGGGCATGGACCCTGATTTGGGGAAACCACCCACCCCATCCCCGGGCTGTGTGATGCCATGGTGTGTTGACTCCACTCCCGCCTGCGCAGAGATGGTGGGGCTCAGGCCAGGGGCCACAGCTGAGGGGCGGGGACTTGAGCCAGGCCCATGAGATGGGATTCTAGAACCTGGATGTCTCCAAAGTTCTGATCTCTGCTTTTGCAGGGTTCCCAGCTGTAAGGAATAGAAGCTGGGTGCTCCTAGGGCTGCCGCAGTTGACATGGCCCACACGGAGGAAAGCAGAGCAGAGAAGTGGAGAGAGCGAGGGGGAGGAAGCTGAGGGAGACCCAGAGGCCAAGACAGGCAGAGAGCGCCCTCCAGCCCTGGGTCCGCCCCGCGGGACCCGCCAGGTACCCTTGGCCATTTGGAGTTGGGTTTCCAGCACTTGCAGCCAGACTCTGACTGGCACCTGGGACTGCGGGGCCCCCACGGGGATGCCTCTGACTGCTTCTTCTGGAGGTTTCAGGAGGCACGGAAGAGAGGGGAGGTAGACACTCGGGGTTGTCTGTTCCTAGAGCTCCCTGGATCTCCTGTGCCTGCTGCCAACCTTCAGACAGACTCAGAGCCTGGCTGCACCTCTCTCTGGTGTGAGCCAGATCAGGGTGCAGGGCGGGCTTCAGAGTCTTCCCCACACCCGGCCTTGGTGCTTGTTCTTCCACTTGTGCTTTGCTTTTCCCTCTAATATTCTCCATTGTGTCTCTTCATCTTGAGACAAAGCAGCCCATTTCTTCTGAATCAGGGAGTGTCACCCCCCATCAGCCATCTCTGTAAGGCTCTGTAATCAAGCAGGACCCTTGGGCCTTCCCAGGACAGACCCCCCCCCCCGCCCCACCCCATGTCCTCTGCCTGCCTTTTGTCTGTAGAAGAACTTTAGCCAAAGAATAAACTTAGTCAGAGAAGTGAGAAAATGCAGAAACAAAGGAAAACAGTCAGCAAGATGAAATAATAATAGTTTAGCCATTAAACAAAGTCAAGGACATGCCATTCCTCCTCCAGGGCTGGAGATCATATTCTGAGCCATGTCCTTCCAGCTACTTTGCAGACACTGAAACCCCCACCAGGTGGAAGAAGGTAACTGTGTGCAGCTCACAAGCACATAGACCCCAGACTGGTTGGAACCAGAAGGTTGATGACGTTGGCTCTTGGTTACCTCACCACCAGCCAATCAGAAGAATGTCCACAGCTGATCATGCACCCCACAACCCTCTCCTCAGCGCGTAACCCCTTCCTCTTTTCCCTGTGTAATCTACCTGCAAAGCCTGGAGGGGGGGAGTTGGCTGTTTGGGACACAAGTCCGCCTTCTCCCCAGGACTGCTGGCTTCCTCAATAAAGCTGTCTTTCCTTTTACTCAGCACTTTTCTCTCAATGTTGGATTCTTGAGCAACGAGCAGTTGAACCTGAGTTTGTTAGCAGCAACTCCACCCCTTTCTCTTGGTTCAAAATAGTTTCAAACGCTCCCATATGTGGCACTAAACTCTACCATTCTTTTGGAAAAGCAGTTTGCTATGTGCCAAGAGCAATAAAGTGCTCTATTTGACCCAAATCCATCTGGGACCCTACCTGAAAGTAATTATCCGCATCCCAAAAAAAACTTTGTACACAAAGATGTTTGTCACAAAGTTTAAATTGACAGCAACTAAGTGCCTATCAAGTATTACTGCTTACAACGATACAAAAAATGCTATATATTGGGGGTAAAGATTGGAGGAGTACCAGCCAAAATATTCACAATTATTACCTTTACGTGGTCAGATTGATCTACTTTCTTTTCTTTTCTTTTTTTTTTTTTTTTTAGTTTTCCAAATTTCTCCAAGTTTATTTAATTGAAATTTTATTTTTTAATTTAAAAATATGCTTTCATGCCGGTTACCCAGTTCCTGTGGGGCAGCTCCTGACACATGATGAATTTAGCTCCCATCTACAATTACAGTGACGTGCATGGATGGTTTTGAGTCAACAGTGAAAGGATGGTAATTACATACCTATAAAATTGGAAATGACAGTTATTAATTATAGCCCCAGTGACTAATCTTCTGTCCACCTCACAGTTGTGTTGGTAAAAACCAGCCGGAAGGTAGATTAAAAGGTACCTGGGAGGAAATTAAAGCCCATTTCAAATGCTGGGAACTCACACTCTGGAGCGAAGCCTGGAGCTCAGAGGTGCACTTTCTAAAACCTAAACAAGACAAGGAGGTGGCATTTTATTTTTAACCAGATCAGATTCTCCTCTAACGCTGGTGCGCACAGCTGGGAAGTGACAGGCAAAGAGCAGGTCTGTTCAGACCTCCCCTGGGTCCCCTTGAAAGACCTGAGATGGGTCTTCTGCACCCTTCAGTGAGGACAGAGTTCTGCAGGGGAAGCACCCCTGGTTTCAGGGAGCTCTCTGGCCACCTCGGTCCTGAAATCCCCGTGTTCACCATCCTCCCACTTGTCAGCTGTGCCCCCAGGGGTGTGTGAACCCCACGGCGGAGGGACCGTGTCCTTCCAGCTTCGGTGCTCAGCACAGCAAATGTCGGGCATGTGGTGACTCACTGTCTCTGCTGTAAGGGTGCCCAGGATTTGTTTAACGAGGTGTATTTAATGAGAAATGGAAACAATGTCACAAGGAAAGAAGTTTTACTCACTGATTCCTAGAATCAGGAGACATGCATTCCATGCAGGGCCACGCAGGGAAGCACCAGGGTTGGTCAGGAGGCAGGGACCATGAGAGGAAAACGGAGGCAGGAGTTTTATGGTGGTTTCCACAAAAAGGAACAGGCGAGACTGGGTCAGTAGACTTGGGGTTGGCTGGTCTGAATCAGCCCAGCAGGCTCTGGGCGCAGGCGCTGTCCCCAGGTACGTGCCGTCCTGTGTGATTAGGGCAGGTGGACGGTGGCCCAGAGTTTGAGAGCCCCGTGGAGGAGGGGTTTGGGGTGTGGGTTCTGGATTGGTTGGTCTACATATGAAAGGAGCACTCGAAGGCGAGTTGTTTGCCATCTCTAGGGATCAGCTAACCGGGGAGGGACAGCCCCTCCGAGGTCAGCAAGGCCCCAGTGTGTCCAGGCATCAGAACACGGGAAATAAAAAGGCGTGGTGACGCAGCGTCCACAGCTGCGTATCTCAGCGGCAGGAGGTCGAGCTGTGGCTCGCTGTGCCTCTGCTGGGTGCCCTCCTCTCTGTGTCCCTTGGACCCTGGCATTGGCTGTAATCCTTAGGACCTTTTCCAAATGTTTCTTCTTTTCTGTGAGTCTTTGGTGCTACCTGCCAAACACCCCCATTGTCCCCTCAACAAAATTAAAACAAATAAATTTAAATTAAAAAACTATTTTTTAATGACATCGGGTTACTTTAGATTTTTCCATTGTCGATACACTGTAAAGAATTTTCTTGCACCAAAGAGTTTTACCTCAGTTAAATCACTCCCATGGGATTAATTCCCAGTCAAGGAATAGAATTTCTAAAAATGGTTCTTGTAATGTAGTCTGTGTCTGTCTCATTTTTTTACTTTATCATTTTTGTATAAAAAGTTCAAACTCCAACAGAAAAGTTGAAAGAACCAGAGAGGGGACTCAAGGTCTTGATTCCACAATCACAGAGCCAGTCCTCCAGCTACCCCACCTCCCCTCCATCAATCTGTCTTATTTTTATGCATTTCAAAGTAAATTCCAAATATCAGTATGTTTCTCCCCACAAAATACTTCAACATGCATTTTGTTAACTAGAGTTTAAGCTCGATGTTTACTTACGGTTCTCCTGAAATGAAACTTACACACGGTGAAACGCACGGGATTTGCTGGCGTCTGGCAAATCCGTACCCCTGTGTAACCCAGGCCCTTGCGAGTACATACTGTGGCCACTGTTCCAGAAGCGTCCTTCACGCCCCCACCCCCCACCATTGTTCTGATCCTGCTCTCCCACGGATTAATTTTGCCCGTTTGCCTTTTTAGAACTTCATGCAAATGGAAGGACACAGTGGGTGCGCTCTGGGTAAGGCTTCCTTCAGCACGACAGGTTTCAGACTCATCAGCGTTGCTGCGTGCGTAAGTAATTCTCTCCTTTTTACTGCTGGCTCCAATTCCATACTATGGAGGTAGCACAGTTGATCTGTTTTCCTGTTGATGGGTATCTGGGCTTTTTTTTTTTCTAATTTGGGGCTGTTTTGAATAGAGCTGTGCTGTGGACCAACTGTGTCCCCCTCAAAGTCTATGTGTTGAAATCTAATCTCCAGCACGTTGGTACCAGAAGGCGGGGCTTTGGGGTGATCAGGTCGTGAGGGCAGAGCTGTCACAAATGGGATCGGTACCCTTGTAGGGAGAGGCCTCTCCTCACACGGGAGGCTCTGACAGGAAGGCGGCAGTCTGCACCGGAGGGGGGCCTCCCCAGGACCTGGCCTGGCCTCAGACTCAGGCCTGCAGACCTGGAGAAACAAACGCGTGCTCTTGGTATGCTTTGTCTGAGCAGCCCAAGCCAAGATGAGGGACTGTGAAGATGCTTGCAAGAGTCTTTTTGTGACATGTCGTTCCATGTTTTTCTTACTTAGAAACCTAAAAGAGCAACTGCTGGGTTATGGGGCAGCTGGTGTCTAGTTTCGTGAGAAACTCGCAGCTCTTTACCAGAGCTGTGGCATTTCACACACCCGTCCGCGGCAGCTCCGCACCGTTGCTAAACATGTCTTTTTAGTTTTTAGTTTTTGAATTTTGGGGGGGAGGGGAGGTAATTAGGTTTTTATTTCTTTATTTATTTTTAGTGGAGGCACTGGGGATTGAACCCAGGACCTCATGCGTGCTAAGCACACGCTGTACCACTGAGCTATGCCCTCCCCTCCCCTCATCTCTTTAATTTTAGCCATTCTGATGAGTGCTGTAGTGGTAGATCACTGTAGATTTTACCTTTATTTCCTTGATATCTAATGATGCTGCACACTTTTTCATGTACATTTTGGCCATTTATGTCTTCTATTTTGAAGTATCTATTCAAATCATTTGCCACTTCTTTAGCTATTTGTCCTTTTATTGTTGAGTTGTAGGAGTTCTTTACATATGCTGGACCTCAGTCCTTGACAGACATGCATTTTACAAATATTTTCTCCCAGTCTGTGGCTTGCCTATTTATTTCATAATGAAGCTTTTGATGAGCAGAACTCCTTAATTTTGATGAAGTTGAATTTTCTGTTATGATTATTGCTTTCTGCGTACTTTCTAAGAAATCTTTGCCTACCACCAAGTCAAAAAGTTATGCTCCTATATTTACTCCTAGAAGGTTCATGGTTTTAGCTTACATTTTGTCTAGGATCCATCACAATTTAACTTTGAGTAAGGTGTGAGGTAAGGACCAAGCTTCATTATTTTCCATGTGGATATCCAGCAGTTTCAGAACTGCTTGTTAAGAACTTTCTTACCTGCACTCGGTTGCTTTAGTGCTTTTGTTGAAAATCAGATGGTAGTATAAACGGGGATCTGTTTCTGGGTTCTCTATTTTGCACCAGTGATGTATTGTCTGTTATTCGCCAGTACTATGCTGTCTGATTACTGGAGTTTTATGGTGAAACTTGAAATCCAGTAACGTGAGTCTTGCAACTGTTCTTTTTCAAGAGCACTTTGGATTTTCTAGGTCTTTTGTATTTCCGTATACATTTTAAACCAGCTCATCAACTGCTCCAACCAGAGCTTGCTGAGACTGGGGGTTTTTGCATTAAATCGATATATCGATTTGAGAAGAACTGACCTCTTATCAATACTGGGTCTTCCAGATCACTGAACATGGTACACCTCTCCAATGATTTAGTCTCCTTTAATTTCTTTCAGCATGTCGTTTAGTGTGTGCGCAGCTTATTCATTATTAAACTCATAACATTTCATTGTAAAACTTGGAAAATACAAAAAAGTAGATATAATGACAGAAAAGAACCCCCCACTCTGTGGCACTGCTTAGAGACCCCTGCTGTTAACAGCCCGTGCGTTTGCTCCCAGTCTTTTCTACGTGTAGTTTTTGTTTGTTGTACACAGCTTGTTAGTTGTGTATGTAAAATTGTGTACCTTGCATTTATGACTTTAGCTCACTGTAGCAAACCCTGTTGGTGCCTGGCCTACATGCCCTGGGTCTTCTCCAAAAATGATTCCAACACTTGTTTCTTGCATCTCTGCCCGAGGGTGTCTCCAGCCCCAGAGGCTGCTTGGGTGGCACATGGAGCAATCAGAGCACTGGGGAGTTGGTGCCACCGGAGTAATCCTCCAACACATAGATGAGATGCTGGATGGATGCCCCAGCAGCCTGTCTCTTCCATGGAAGCATTCTGAGGCGTCTCTCCGTCTCTCCAGGGTCCCCAATGGGACCAAGCTCCCCGCTCCTGTGAGCCCTCTTCTCTCCTCCCAGTCCTCTCCTATCTCCCACCCAAGAGGACCACCCGTGCCTTGGGCCAGCTTGGGTGGGAACCCACACTAAGACACATTTCCCCAGGTATCTTAATTCTCTGGACATGTCAGTTTCAGTTGCCGCATAATATTCCATCCAATATATTTACCATGGTTTTCTCAATCCTTCCCTCTTTTTGGTGAGCTTTTCACTTTCTTAGAAGTGCCACAAAGACCAGAGTTATGTATGATGCTTTTTTGGTATTTAGAGTAATTTCCTTAGGATCGTTTCCTAGAATAGGAATTTTTTTGAGGCTCTGAATTTGCACTGCCAAAATGCTCTTCTGAAAAAAATGAAACCGATTTAGAGTCCTCCCAGTAGGATATAAAAGTGCCTGTTGTATCATATGCTGAGTGGCCCATATTTTCCAAGAGGAATTAACATCTACTCTTGGTTTATGTAATGGAAAAATAAAACTGAGTGATTTTTTTTTCCACTTCAGGTGATTCAGGAAGAAAACAGACACACCACCGATTTTCATAGGTTTCTTCTGTGTTTCTCTTGTGCAGCAAATAGAAATAATTTCTATCAGGGACCCCTAGTCAGAACACCTCCTGAAGGAGCCAGCAGCACCCACAAAGATAACAGTTTCTGGGCCATGAGTCGGGTCTGTCCTACATTTGGAGCAATTCAAGGATGCTTCACTGAGGGCCAGGATTTGAGAACAAATTACTTTTTCATTTTTCAAGTGTTTTTTCATTTGGCAGAAGAAATGTACTAAGATAAGAAAACATGTGTAGCTCAGAAATGTGGTTTACGAAAAACAGATTAAAAACTAGCTCTTTGGTCCCCAAAGAATTCCACCAGAGAGAGTCTCTTGGTATCACCGTCCTCCTGGATGAATGAGACAAGAGGGTACCACTTTGCTCTTGGTTGGTTTCCATGGTAAACAGAATGATGACCCCCAAAGAGGTTCACACCCTCTTCCCCAGAACCTGAGAATGTTACCTTACAGGGTAAAAGGGACTTTGCAGATGGGATTAAGTTAAAGATGGGGAGATGCGGGGATGCGGGCTGGCGATGGGGGACTCAGTGTCATCAGAGGGGACACAATGCCATCACACCATCTGTGAGGGAGGCAGAGGGTCAGAGTAAGAGAAGGAGACAAGACGGTGGAAGCAGGTCAGAGGGAAGCTGGCCGTGGAGGTGCCGGAGGGGCCGTGAGCCCAGGGAAAGACGAGAAGGTGGTTTTTTTCCCCCGGAGCCCCTAGGAGGAAGACAGCCTTGCCCTGACCTTGACTCTAGGACTTCTGTCTCCAGAACAGTGAGATAATAAATCTGCGTTGTTTTAAGCCACTAAGTTTGTGATCATTTGTTCCACAGCCACAAGAAACCACGGCAGGTACTTTCTGCTCTAATTTATTCACCAAAGACCCTCACAAAAATGTCTTGATGTTCCAGCAATTTAAACAGCTTCTGTGGTAAGATCGTTATTCTAGAATGACTGGTTAATGAGTGAAACTCGTGTACCGGGACACCTGTTAGCACTGCAAGGGGAAACGGGGGCTGTAACCTCCTCTCAGCGTCTCTCTATTTTCCGCGGTGGATGCAGTGTTGCTTCTTGGGGGGCGGGGGGAGCACGCTCCCAGAGCGGTGGGGACAGTCCCAGCAGGCGATGCGGTGCCAGGTGAACGGGCCTCGGCCCGGGACCTGCGTGTCCTTCAGCTGCTCACCTGCGTCTGGGGCTCGGGTCTTCTGCTCCATCACAGGGTGGCGTGGGCTTGGAGTCGGCGGGTCCGTGGTCGTCAGCCCGGAGGTGCCTGTGGCCCCTGCGAGGCTCTGTACACACCCAGGCCCAGCCGTGCTGGATGTTCTGGTTGGAGCTGGACACCTGCCTCCCCAAGAGCTCGCCCGGCAGTGCCACCCGGCTTAAATGAGAACACAGGACTCATTCAGGGGGGGATCACGGAGAAACCACAATCGTCTGTCAGTACAAGTGTGTCTCAGATCCTGCCCGGGACATACTTACACTAAACTGTTACCCGCGGTTTGTCTGAGGATGATTTTACTCCGCACCTGCTGCGGCTCCTGCGGGGCGATGGCTTCCCGGGCCTGTGCCGACCGCCAGTGTCTCTATTTAAGGCAATAAATAGGCAGTGCTGCCTGGAGACGGCCACCGCTAGGAACTGCCCCTGGTGTGGCCCTTCACTGCCGTGACAGGACGCGCTAGGAGGGACCACTCTCTCTGGGGACAGAGCACCTTCAAAGCTTGCCCATCAGTGGGTGGGCGTGTGGGGCTCCTCAGCCCACGTCCGGGGTCCTCGGAGTCTTGGGAGGCCCCGAGAGGCAGGACAAAGAGTCCATCTCCTCCGTGTAGGCAGACCCTCTTCTGGCGGCCATGGGGCAGGAAGGGGTCTGGAAGGAGAGGGGCCACCAGGTGGCCTGGGGAGGCAAGCCTGCATTTCAGGTGCAGACAGAAGATGAGCTCAGACTCAGAGGCCGGGGAGACCCCCTCACATGGCAGAAAGATCAAACGGGGTCGGTCATCCAAGGCTGTGCTTCCCAGCACTGGACAGGTGTCACCCAGTGGCTTCCTCCAGGATCCAGGAAGGCCTCTGGTTCTGGAGAAAGGCTATAACCTCCTCAGCCGGGTCAGGGACATCGCAGGTGAGCGAGGCTGGGTGGCCGGTCCGGGGCCTCTGAGAGCAGCATCAGACAGGACCAGGAGAGCGGCGCAGGGGAGCGAGACCCTGCCGTGTGGCCCACAGGGTGGCAGCGCTCTGCTTTCCTCCCCACGTCCTGACAGTGGGCAGAGCCGGCTTCGGGGGCCTCCCCAGAGGGCGAGGCCCTCACAGACAGAGGAGATGACCAGAGTCCTCCCCAGCCTTCCTGACTCCATTCCAGTCACCAGGGGCAACATCTGAGGACGGGCTGCCCCAGGCCCGGGGGCAGCTTGCTGAGGGGTGGGGTGGAGCAGGAGGGCCAGGGCTCGGCAGGGCAGGGGCAGGGAGAGGAGCAGGGCCAGTGCTCCCCACGCCACCACCTTCCAGAACCCCCTCAAAGCGGCCAGTTTCCAAGGTTCGAGCTGGCCAAGCCACCTCCACCCCCACCCCTGGCCACCAGCGTCTTTGTGTGTCAGGATGGAGGACGGAACAAATGTTGCTACTGATTTGTTGACTCCTTTATGACTCTAAAATATTTAGGCCCATCTGCCTGGCCTGCCTTCGTCCCACCTGCTGTGCAGGCCCATGACGGTGGGGCCCAGAGGGGCTGGTCATGCTCACAGCCATCGGCCATCGGCGCCTCTCTAAGCCCCTCGTCCAGTGAGGATCAGCGCCCAGAGGCACATTCCTGGGGCCCCAGAGAGAACAGCAGAGCTGAAATCCCAGCAGGGGCAGCACCCGGCAGAGGCCTGGGAGGCATTTATAAACGCTGAGAAGGGTGAGGGGAGGGACCTGCACACACTGAGTGCCTGCTGTGTGCCCGCAGTGAGTCACTCTCAAACAGTGTCTTCAAAACAATCCCCAGAGGGAGGGTGTAGCTCAAGTGGCAGGGCGCACGCTTAACATGCACGAGGTCCTGGGTTCAATCCCCACTGCTTCCTCCAAGAATAAGTAAATAAGAAATAAACCTAATCACCTCCCCCTACCAAAAATTAAATCAATTAATTTTTAAAAATCCCACACAACAAGTTTCTACTGTAGAGCACAAGCAACTATATTCAATTTCTTATAATAACATATAATGGAAGAGAATATGAAAAGAAATATATGCATATGTGTGACTGAATCACTCTGCTGTACACCTGCAACTAACACAACGTGGTGAATCCACTGCACTTCGAAAAAAACCCACAAAATTTAAATAAAAAAGAAAATTGGACAACAACAACAACAACAACAACAGTCCCAGGAGACAAGCACTATTATCTGAGTAATGCTTCACTGCACTGGTGAGAACACTGGGGTAGATGACTGGAGGGGCGGTGACCCTAGAGCCAGGTGACCACTCGGACCCTCAGTTTCCTCATCTCTGAGCTAGGAATAAGGACAACACCTGCGGGCCTGGGGAGACGCAGAACCTGGAACGCGCCCGGCCCTGAAGGCCCTGCACACGGACAGGCTGCTCTGACTACCTCCTCCGTACTCCAGTCGTCTATTTCCAAAAAAAAAAAAAAAAAAAAATCTCCAAAACACAACTAAACACACATAAAATGTTAAGACAAAGGATGCTGGACAAAAAGGAATTTGTCTTTTATCACTTGGAAGCACATCGGCCTTCAGGGATGTGGTTGCAAAGGGCCCACCTTGAACTTGGGACAGACTGACCGATGGGTCTGTCCTGTTATGAAGGGGGCCTGGCTGACCAGGTTTCTGAACACTGAATGCAAGCAAGCTGGCCAGAAATAGGCCCGGAGGTGTGGGCACTGGGAAGGAGATGCTGGCTGGGACGTGAGTCATCTGCAGCTCTGAAGGCCAGTGCTTCTAGGAACAGATATTTTGGGTTCCTTTGGAGAGCGGTTTCTAAAGAGGATTTTGGGCGCTGGTGTCCCTGGACAGAGTTTCCCCCGGATGGAGAGGAGAAACACTCAGGGCCCAGCTCAAGAGGGACCAGGGAGGGGGCTGAGCCTTCCCTCCGTCCTGGGGGGCCCAGGGACGGCCAGGGGTGGGGGGCGTGGGTGTGGTGCTCACAGGGAACATGCGGGGGGGGGGGGCCCTGAGAGGAGCCCTAGGGACACGAGGACGGGGAGGGTGGGCCGTTGCTAAGTGTCTGCGGGGCTCTGACTAGGATGCATTCTCCATGCGGGTCTCCGCGGGGGTCTAAGGCCCTCTCTGCAGATCTGGCATATTGTTCAAGATGAAGTGGGGTGAGGGCCTCCAGGGACAGACACACAGGAGGCCTCAGAGCCGAGGATACGCCCCTTCCTCCCCACCATGGGCGGCAGACCCAGCCTGCAGGGCACCTCAGGGGCCTTAGACCGGTAGGCGCCTCCCTCTGGGCCACTTTCCTCGTTTGCATGAAAGGGAGCAGAATTAGGAACTCTGGAGGATTCTGGAAGGCAAACAACAGATCCTCTGTGGCCGAGGCCCAGGCAGGGCCAGCAGAACCTGCTGCCCCGGGCCGAGGGCGAGGCCCTGGCGCCCCCGTTGGGCCCTGCCTGCTGGGACTCCTCAGAGTTGGAGAGCAGGTCGCTTCCCGGTGCCCGCTTTCCAGACCCCGTGCTTGGAGCAAAAGAGCTGATTCCGCCCAAAACAACCTAAAAATAGATCAGCCAGGGACAGAGGGCACGGGAGGCACTCCTGCCAGAGCCTAAAAGTGGGGGGGAAATTGCTTCCAGAGACATTCTCAGTTAAGCCCAAGGGCAGCAGCTTTCGGTGGACGGGATGGCTGTGTGGGAACCGCCTCCTGCAGACCCCAGGCTGGAGCCAGTGGGCCTGGGGCCTCGGGGAGGACGGACTCCGGCTCCCCTGGCTCCACTGGGCGTGTCCGTGTGGGCTCTAGAAGCCCATGTTCTCACGGTGGAAGCTGCCTTCTGCATTTCCCACTGCGCTGTGGTCCTGTCGCACTCGCAGTGAGGGCTAGGGGTTATCTCACGGCAGAAGCGTGGGGCCACAGCGACTCAGCGCCAGGCAGGAACAGCAGTCCCCCCCCCCCTGCCCCGGGGCCCCTGCTGTCACCTGAGCCTGTGTTGGGAAACTGGGACAGTCCTGTGTCACTCTGCTCTCAGCTGGCCGGACTCTCTGGCCTGGGTGCTACTTAAAACGGCCACGCTTGCCCGCTGTGTCCCCATCCTGTGGCCGTGCCAGCACACACCCCACACCTCACCCTCTCCCCCCAGCAGCTCCCAGATGCAGAACACCCTCTCCCTCTGACACACACTTCAATCAGTTCATTTGTTCGCTCCCCCCTGCCAGCCTGCAGGCGTCGCTCCCTCCTCGAGAAAACTCCCTCCCGCCCCCTGCCCTGCCGGGTGGTCCCGGTAGCCTCCCCATTCTCCACGCGTCCAGGGGTGTGGGAACCCTGAGCCCCCCACCTGCGGTGCCTGGGGATGGGGCATCCGATCCCGGCATCCCCTGCACTGGGGCCACGCTCAGACAACACTAGACAAATAGGCGATCAAAACAAAATGAAAATGTCTACTGAAAAAAAACAGTGGATGTAAACCACCATGTACAAAATAGACAGACAGCAAGGACCTACAGTGCAGCACAGGGAACCGTATTCAAAACCTTGTAATGGCCTGTAATGGAAAAGAATATGAAAACGAATGTATGTATGTGTGTGCATGACTGAATCAGTGTGCTGTACACCAGAAACTAACTCAGCATTGTAAATCAACCGCACGTCAGTACTGGATAAAGAAGATGTGATACAGACATGTACGCTGGAACACTACTCAGCCATAAAAAATAATGAAATAGTGCCATTTGCAGCAACACGGATGGACCTGGAGATCGTCATTCTATGTGAAGTAAGTCAGACAGAGAAAGAAAAATACCGTATGATGTCGCTTTTATGTGCAATCTAAAAAAAAGACACAAATGAACTTATTTACAAAACAGAAACAGACTTGCAGATGTAGAAAACAGACTTACGGTGACCAGGGAGGAGAGAGCAGGAAGGGATAAATTGGGAGTTGAAATCTGCAGCGCTGGGGGTGCGATGGAAACGTTCGCGATCCCGATGGTGGTGGTGGTTTCACAGGTGTGGACATCTGTCAAAATCCATCAGGTTGTGCATCTGAAGTACATGGAGTTTACTGTACAGAAATTATACCACAATAAAGTTGTTTTAAAAACTAAAAGCACATTTATAAAAAAAAAAAACCAAACCAAAAAACTATACAACAATCAATCAATCAAGTAATAAAGTAATAAAATTTTTATATGAACAGTGGTTCCTCTTAGAAATCGAGAAGAGATGTGAGGGGTGAGGAGTGGGCAGTTTTTTTTCAATAAACATGGGTTAATTTCATAATAAAAACTTCTTTTTAAAACACCTCATGATATTATTTGAAATGTGAGATTCAGTTTCATGATCGCAGACAAATCAGAGCTGCAGGTGCAGACTGCTTACCTCCAGACAGCTCTGCTGGGGGCCGTGCTCCCCACACCCCCGGGAGGATCTTGGCCTAAACTACTCAGGCGTGATGGGCCCCCACTTTATCCCAGCCCGCTCCCCCTAAACAGCCATGGTAACTTGAGCTAAATACACATTTTTGGCAAAGTATGAGTTTAGGATGGTCAGTGGGTTTCGGTGAGCCCAGCTCTCCTTCCGCTCAACTTCCAGGCCACGGAGACTGGTCCCAGCTGGAAACAAAACTGGACCAGGGAGGAAGGGAGGGGGGTGCAGGTCTGAGTGAGGCGGGGTGCCAGCAGGGCTCAGACCCCTCCTCCAGCAGACACTCACCTTGCACTCCACCGTGGCCATCTGGGCAGGGCCAGGACTGGGGGACAGATCAGCCCGGCACCCATCCCCAGGGAGCTGCATTCTTATGGGGGGCAGACAAAACCCATAGTTACAGACTGTGGTTAGTGCCGTGAAAAAAGCAAGTAGGAACTGAGAAAAACAGACCAAGCAGGGGTGTCTTCTTCAACACACGAGTGAGGGAACCCCACTGCTGCCTGTACCACATCCATTTTCCCCACGTCCCTTTTAATCCCAGTATTTATGGTGCCACCAAGAGCACAGCTCTGAAAATGTCTCTCAGCTCCCCTTGCACTGGGGTTTGCCAATGAGATATAAATGATGGGCTGAGACTTCTATAAAAGCTCCTTAAAGAGGGCTGCCTCAGCTGAGAAATTCTCCCTTTCCCCCTCCATTCTCCTTTGTGCCTGGAATATGGTTGTGACGGTTGGAGCTCCAGTGGCCATTTTGTGACATTAAGTAGCCTTCCCAACCAGTGTCTGGGACTCCAAAATTTAAATAGCAGGTAAGTTCTGGAGCCAAGCATTGGACTTTTGATTCTAAAACATATATTCTTCACCATCTCCGACTGCTTCCCTCTCAACACATGCACACACACACACACAACCCTGAGATGAAAAACAGTGGGAGCCTTTCTGTGTTCAGCAGAGCTTCTTATGGGATAGAAGGCCCCTGTGAGTGCAGGGAAAGTTCTTGCCCACATGACTTCAACCTCAAGCAGAGGGAGCAGACAGACCAGCTGACGGCAATTTTTGTTCTTCTGAGAGTTCTAAAATCAAATTTCCAATTCTTCTCTGTGACTACAACCAGATAAAATTACATGGTGCCAGCAATTTATAAATAGAAGGAAATAAATGGGGAGAGATGAGCAGATGAAGCCATAAGCCACCAGGAGAAATCAGAGGATGGAATTGCTTTGTAATTTTTTTTTTTTTAGTTTGCCAATACCATGGTTGGAATTCTCTGTGCTCTGCATCTGCTGCATGTGGTCCCCAGTGAGCATCTGGCTCCATCCTTCTCACGTCAGCGGAATCTGGTGAGACTGCAGAGCTTCGCGCTCAGGAACCCCATCTGCACTTCCGCGTCTGCTTAGGACGCTGGGTCCCTGGACGCAAACCAGGAGACACGTGGTCGCCCCCAATGGTCTGCATTTGGTGGACGCCACATTCCTGCAGGTGAGGATGCAGGCGAGGGTCCCACAGAGAGGAGCCCCCGGGCTGAGCCCAAGGCAAGCTGGGCTGTCCACGGCCAAGCCAGCAACGGGATGCTCTTCCGCCTCCAGTACCGCTTCTGACTCGTTCTTAGCCGGGAATCAGAGGCTCACTCCTCTTGCAAACATGCTCAGAGTCCAAGTGACATCAGCGTGAAACACTAGCAAACTGAAGGGGAGACAAGATTAAAAACAGAAGATCCAGTGCTTTGTCTCCGGAGCTGCCCGACTCCTCAGATGTGCAGGAGTCATGGCTGTGATCTTTTGATCGCGTTGCTCTGCCACACAGAAGGCGACGCTGAACTACGTCAGAAGGGGTGGCGGGCGACTGGTGAGAGCTAGAACTCTTCTTCCCTGGGCCCCCCGCCCCAGTCTCTGGTCAAGAGATGTCTGGGGGCACATCTTAAGCAACCCAGACAGGGACCCTGGTCTGTGAGTTTCTCCTTTTTTTTGTGGAAGAATGAGCACTGTTTCCCTCTTTTCTTTTTTTTTTTTTTTGGTCTACGAATTTCTGAGCAGGACAAAACCCTGCCCCGTGGAAGCCGTGGGCATGGACTCCAGGAAGGGTCTCACGTACCCTGAGGCAGTGGCATCTGTTGCGGTCCTAACTGCCTGCTGTCTGTCTTTATTATTATTAAACTTTTTACTCTGAGGTAATGGTAGATTTACATGCTGTTGTAAGAAATAACAGAGAGTTTCTTTATTCAGTCTCCTTGAATGGGAACATGTTGCAGAGTGCAGTGCAGTATCAGACCAGGACGCTGGCACTGACGCTGTTACGGACCATCCCGTCCCCTGGTCCCCACGTCCCCACCAGGTCCCTCCTGCTCTCCTTCTGTAGCCTCAGCTCTTCACTGCTGTCCCCACCAACCACCCATCTGCCCTCTGTACCCACAGTTGTGCCATTTTAAGGATGCTTTCTAGAAGGAAGCGTCTGTATCAACTGTTTGGAATTGGCTTTTTTGCACGCTCACATCCCCACTCTAACACACCCGCACGCACACTCACACGCTCACAGTCGGGGTCCGAGCTCACTTTCCAGGCCCTTTCTACTCAAAGAGGAGCTCGAGGAGGAGAAGAAAGGAGGTGAACACACTCTGGAGGCGGCTGCCGTTCACCAGCTCCATCTCGCTTCCTTCGCTGCCCCAGCATGCCCTTGTTTGGCTTTTGCTTTGTTCTGTTTTTACTTCTTAGGAAATGAAACCCGTTAGCGCAGCACTGGGGCTGGGCAGGCATCTGAGGACCGGAGTCACCGGCCTCAGCCTCCTCCAGCGGGGACAGGGACAGGGACAGGGTAGGGACCGCAGGCCTCGCCAGCTGCCTGCCCGCCCGGGTCGTCCAGGCCCCACCGCAGGGTCCCCTCCTCCCGACGCTCCCACCCCACTAGGCCCCAGGGTGTGGCTGGGGTCCCCCATCCCCCAGGGGCCAAGGGAGGGGCTCAGGGGGAGCCTTGCTCATTCGGGTGAAAAATTTAAGGGGGTGCCAAAAACTCAGCAGTGAGATAAACAATATTTTATTTCAATATTTTAATAAATTAATATGTGAGTCCACAAAGCGTGGGTGGTGATGGGGGCAGAGAGTGGCTCTGGAGAGCCGAGGGGACCGCGTTCTGGGGGCCGCTCGCCAGGGAGGGTTTAGGACACCACAGTCTCCTTGTCCAGGATCAGGAAAAATAGCAAAGCTCCTGGGCACCTGGACATAAAAGCAGCAAACGAGACACGATGGAGCAGCAGAGGAGCGCGGTCCAAATGAAGGAGGCAGGTAAAAGCCCAGGGCTGAGCGCGGCGGAGACCGGGGCCTCCCTGCAAGGAGCGCCAGGCCGTGACCCGCGAGGCCGGGCAGAGGCCTCGGGAGAGCGGCGCGCGCGCAGAGCCGGAGTCAGACGTTTTCAGCAAAGAGCTAGAAAACACGAAGAACAACAACAAAGAGCCGAGGAAAACCGCGAGCGAGATGAAAAGCAGGCCGGGAGGAGAAGCAGGGCGCTGGGCGGCGCGGAGGCTCTGCGCCTGGACGGAAGGCGAAGCGAAGAGCGATGAAAGGAACGAGGCGGGCTTCAGGCCCGGCGGGGCCTCGGCGGGCGCGCCCCGGCACGCGCGGTGCAGGCGCCCCCGGCAGGGCAGGCGGAGGGCCGGGCGGGGAGCGCGCTCTCAGGCTGGCCGCTGAAAACCGGCCTCCCCGGCGGCGCCGGCCGGTCGCCGCAGCCCGCGAGGCGCAGAGCCCGACGCAGGAGCAGCCCAGGAGAGCAGCGCGCGAGGCCCTGCGAGTAAGCCGGCGGAGTCCGGGACACGGGAGGGCGTCGCGTTCGGCGCGGCAGCAGCGGAAGCACGCCGGCCGCGCGCCGCCTTCTCAGCGGAAGCTCTGCGGCCGGCGCGGTTAAGCTGCTGAAAGGAAAGCCCTGCGGCCGAGCGTGCTTCGCCCAGCGAGGCTCTCCCTCCGAGCTGACCCCGAAGTCAAAATTCCGCAGACAAGCGGAAGCTAAAAGAGCTCAGCACCCCGAGCCAGCTGTACGAGAAATGCTAAAGGAAGAATAAATAAAATAAACGTTAAAGGAACTTCTCCGAGCGAGAAAGAAAAGGCCACAACTAGAAACGTGAACATCATGAGAGGAGAAAGCTCACCGTGAAGGCGAACGCACAGCCAAGGCAGCGAAGGAACCACGCCCAAAGCGAGTGGGACAATTAAAGGACAAAGGAGGAAGGCCATCAGCCGCAGGCTGGGCAGCACGGGGCGCGCGACGATCAGACGTAAAACCGGACCCCAAACACAGCGGACGCGGCGGGAGGCGAGTGAAAGGCAGGGTCGTCCAAATGCATTTGAAATTAAGAGACAAGCGACTTAAAATTATCACGTATACACACATGCATACGTGCGTATACAGACAGACACACATCACAGCAACCACAAACCAAAAATCCACGGTTGGTACACACACAAAAGGGAAAGAAATCCAAACGTAACACTAGACACAGTCATCAAAGCACAAGGGAAGAGGACGGAAGAAGACAGGACTGAAAAAGAAGGACCAAAAACACCTGAAAACAACGAACAGAGTGGCCGTAAGTTCGCACCTGCCAACGACGCTTCAAGTGCACATGGGCGAAATGCCCCGCTCACAGCGGCTGGATGGTCCCAGAAACAAGCCCGTCTGTACGCTGCCTCTGTGTCCACAGTGGGATCCTCCTCAGCCATGAAAAGAATGGGGTTTCGCCAGTTGATACCACACGGAGGACCTGGAGGGTGTCACGCTAAGGGAAGTAAGTCAGACACAGAGAGACAAAGGCTGCATGACTTCCCTTACACGTGGAATTAAAACGCAAAACAGGCGAGCGGGGGTGAGGGCCCCTGGCTGGGCTGATACACTGTAACGGACCCCAGCCGCTTGCGACCTTTAGGAAGAACAAACGTGCTTTGCTGGCAGGCGTCCGTGCGTCGCACTCCTGTCTCCTTGCTGTGAAAAGCAGACACGATGCCTTGCTTGCACAGCTGAGGTTCCAGCTTGGGGCTGCTTCCGTAATGGACGCGCCATTGTGTGTCCCTTGTTACAAACGCAGGACGTGGCTTGTTTTAAGCTTAGGTCCACAGCCCAGGGTTTACTCTGCTCGTTGCAAAGCGACAGCCCGTGCCCTCAGCCTGAAACGCCGGGCGTGCTTTCTGCTGTTTAGATGGCCTACCCCCCAGGACAGGAGCTGGCGGGCTGGTGGTCTGTTTTGTAGTCAGCTTCTTATATCTGAAGAATGTACCTTGTTCCTCTGCCCCCGTGACTGCCCTGAGGGCGAATTAAGCCTTTGCACTCGTGGAATTTACGATCTCTACCCGCCCCTGCTTTTCCGTAAGCTCCTGTGTTCCATGACACAACTGTTTGTGGTCTTTTCTTTGCGCACAATAAATATGAGAGTGTTTGAGAGGCTTGGGGGGTTGGCCTCCAACTCCCTCTCGCTCTCCTGACTTTCCACAGAGTCTCGAGTCATTCATTCCGTCACGGTGGGACTTCTGCCAGACGGAACCCACAAACAACCCGCAGAAAACAAACCCGCAGAGAACAAACAGGTGGTTGCCAGAGGGGAAGGAGGGAGGAGGAGAGAACTAGGTGAGGGAGATTAAGAGGGACAAACTTCCAGTTGCAAAATAAATGAGTTGTGAGGATGAAATGTACAGCCTGGGGAATACAGTCAATTACTGTGCGACATCTTTGCGTGGTGACACCTCATAACTAGACTTATCCTGGTGAGTGTTTTGAAATGTAGAGAAATATGGAACGACTGTGTTGTGTAACAGGAATTAACACAGTGTTGCAGGTCAATTATACTTCAAAAAGAAATTCATAGAAAAAGAGACCAGATTTGTGGTTACCAGAGCAGGGGTGGGCAGAGGGGGAATTAGATGAAGGTGGCCAAAAGGTACAAACGTCCAGATATAAGGCAGGGAAGTGCGGGGGGGAATGTCCCACGTGAGAAGTGTAATTAACACCACTGCGTGTTACATATGAGAGCTGCCGAGAGAAAACCCTGAGTTCTCACCAGAAGGGGACATTATCTTCCCGTTTCTCTAATTTTGTCCCTATGGGAGCTGATGGGTGGTCACTGAACCTACTGTGGCAATCACTTCATGGTGCATGCAGGTGAGATCGTGGGGCTGTCCCCCTCAAACGCACACATACATACACACTGTGTGTCAGTTGTATCTCAGTGAAGCTGGAGGGGAAAAACTTGTGCTCCTGCGTTCACAGCAGCACCTTTCACTGCAGCAAAAGGTAGAAACAACTCAAATGTCCACCGGCAGATGATGGATAAACAGTGCGGTCCATCCACACGGCGGAATAGACTCAGGCAGGAAGAGAGAGGAGCGCAGACCCGCAGGGCGGCGCACACGAGCCTCGAGAACATTCTGCTCAGTGAGGGGAGGACGTCAGACACAAGAGGCCACGCACTGTGCGTGCCCATTGATAAGAAATACCCAGAAAACAGCAGACAGAGATTAGTGGGTGTCGGGGGAGGAGGCTGGGGTGGGGAGTGGCTGGTCGTGGGTACAAATTCCGTTCGGGTGGTGGAAATGTTCTGGAACTACACAGAGATGATTGCACAACACGGTGAAGGTGCTAAACGTCACTCATGGTAAAGTTAATGTGTGTGTGTTTCACCACAACAAAAATCATCCTGAAAAATAACAGACAAGAGTAAACGACAAGGTTCAGGGAAGCACACCTGGGTATGGCCCTGTTTAAACACTCGGGCAGCGATAACGATGAAATGAAACGCGCGCCTCGAGGCAGGAGGAGAAAAGTCGCGAAGCGTGGCTCTCCTGCGTCTGCTCCCCCACCCCCACCGCGTGCGCCCACACCACACATTAACCAGCCCTCCTCAAAGGTGGGCGCCTGCTGGACCGCGGAGAACAGTGTGTCTTCCCTCCTCTGACGCTGGCAAGGGACCTTCTCCGGAGAGCAGCAGCACTCTCCCCCAGCTCTGCAGGGGTCCCGGTGACCTGGGCTCGCCCTGTGCCTGCTCCCCTGGACCCTGGACCCTTGGGGAACTTCATGTAAAACACCAGTATGTCATCTCGACGTCCGATCCTTTGTCTTGAAAATGTGTGTGACCGTGCCTTCGACCTCCAAGCAGCAGAGCGACTCTCTGAGCTTCTGAGAACCTGTCCCGGGTTAAAATCCAAAGTCTGGCTTGAAGAGAATCCCCTTTACTCTTCTTAACTTGACGGTTCATTGAATTTTCGTGGACCCCTGGAAGCCAGGATGGTTGCTACCTGTGTGATTGGGAGGGGCACAAGGGGGCCCCTGGGGGGCCGGACGATGCCACTGCCTGACCCAGGGGGCTCCCCTCATGATCACCTGCTTTCACGTGGTTTTCTGCCTCTGGTTCATAGGACTGAAGACTTGAGCACACTCCGATGGCTCTGAATGTGGCATAGGGCAGCTTGCTGTCCCCCACCTGCCACCCCTCACCCGATTCCCACCCCCGTCGGCTTCCCCAAGGACCTGCCCATCTGCTGGCATCTCTAAGTGGCTGTGTGACCCACGAGGCACAGCCAGCTGGCACCCCTGAGCCCGCAAATGCTGGTGGAAACGGAGGAGGCGGGCCCTCTGGCGGTGCCTGTGGGCAGAGCCAGCAGGAAGCTGGCTGGCGAGGAAACCGGGGGTCCTGCCCAACGTTGCCCACCTGCGGGCGCGCACATCCTTCAAGGAAGGCGCCCTCCGACCTGCCCCAGCACGGCCGGGAGGCCGGGGACACGGCTGCGCAGGGCACCCAGCCCTCGCTCCCACCCAAGTTCTGCAGGGTCTGGTGGCGTCCGGGCTCAGAATCGGGTGTCTGGACGCCCCCTTAGAAACATCCTCTACACACCCCAAAACCAGCAGTGGCTCCTTAAACCAGCAAGGTCCTCACACTTCCCCTAATGCTCCGGCCAAGGCCGCGTTTCTCTAGTCTGTTTACTGGGATAACAAACACGGTCTTCAGATGGAGACCAGTTAGTGTCTTGATTCTGTTTCTGTAGGTCACCCCCACTGCCAACGTCTTCTTTTCTTACAAAGTTTCTGTTGAGAAACTGGCTTGCTGTCCTGTGGAGCTTCCCCTAGACTGCAGGACGCGTTTCTGTAACGGCATTGGCTCTGCAGGCTCACAGGCAGTGGGGGGTCTCCCACAGAGGCATGGATGGCTGGTTCTCCTTTCCTGGGACGTCACCCGCAACTGTTCCCGTCACCTGCATCCCTTAATTCATGAGCGGCTGCCCGATGGTGCCTGATTCTACCCTCCCTTCTTTGCCTATCTTTTCTCTAAGGAGAAGCTCGCCCTCACCATCGCTCAACGGCCCTTGGGCGGAAGGGAGGTCTGGGAGGTCTGGACTGGTCCCCAGCTTCTCCAAAGCCCACAGACGTGCTTCTGCACAGCAGCACCCTGAGAGCTTACGTCTGACCTTTTCTCCGCAGAAGCACCTGGCAGGTGCTTCTCCACTACCTCCCACCGAGGGCCACCAAGAGCCAGGCCACCAGCCACCAAGCACCCTAAGAGGAGACGGACGCTGCTGCTACACTGGGGGTCAGGGTTTCCACGCTGGGCTTGACCCGCAAATTAGCATGACCTGGGTGCAGTGCGACAGAAGTGGTGGCTGGGGTGGAGGGCAGGGTGGGCAGGGCTGGCAGGCTGAGCCGTCCCACCTCTTCCTCCTCCTTCCTAGCGTGGCTTTGACACAAAGAGAATTTCTGGCGCCATTGCATCTCATGCTCTCTCTGCTCTGGGACCTTTGGAGTGTGGGGAGACCCGCCCCTCCTGCTGCCCAATGCACATAAACACCGACCAGTGTTTGGAAATAAAATGCTGAGCTTTGCAGAGATGAAAACATGGCTCCCGTGGGATCAGGTGGGAGCAGGTCCCCGGCCAAGTCCTCCCGCCGGTCCTGCCTAACCTCCCTCCTCCTGGGAGCCGCGCAGTCACTTAGACCAGAACCCCTGTCTCAGGCTCTGCTTCCCAGAGCCACCCCATTAATGACCCTCCCCGACCCACTGCAGGCAAACTTTGGGTCCACACCCACCCTGGGCTGTGTGTGCTTTTAGCCCAAGTTCACACAGAAAACAGGAGCCTTTCACGGCACTGAGAAACCTGGGCACCGGCGCCAGCCAACTCGCCTCCTGCCCACGCAGCCACAGGGGCCCATCCTGGCCCAATGCCGCTGTCCAGCAGGAGGCATCAGTTCACCGCCTCCTTCCAGAACCTTCCGGACTCCCACGAGGTCACTGCTCTGAGGGAGGTGAGGACGTTGCTCTCATCTGGAGAGAAAAGTGTGCGTTTCACCGTGACTTGCTAGAAAGGAATTCTCTCAAAAGAAAAAACAGCAACAAAATAATACAACCTCACCAGGCCTCTCAGGGGCCTCCAGCCATGAAGACAAAGTGCTCACCCTGCGAACAGTGACAGACACAGCCGCCTGTGCAGGGAGGGGAGCCGTCGAGGCAGAAAACCCACGTGAGGCCTGGCCTGAAGGGCGTCGGGAGAGCCAGGGCAGCCCGGCCGCACTCAGCCATCAATGCACTGTGGCTTGAGAGCAACCGCTCCCTATGTCACCACATTTCTCCACTCCATCCAGGGTTCTTACCCTAAGAAAACAGAGACAGGCTTCCTGCTCGGGAAGCCCAGGGGAGATGGGGCAAGTGTTCTGCACGTCAACTGCCCACCGCCTCCATCACTACGCTGTGGTCCCTCGTGTCCTACGGGGGGATGTGAAGTGTGATGCAGGCACCAGGGTGTGGCATCCTCCTCTGACCAACGGGTGGGTCCAGGCGGGTGGCCCAGCCCGTCCAGAGGGCGCCGCAGGACTTGGGCTGCGAACACGCAACGCTCCGAGGGCAGGTGATCAAGGGCACGGGAGCCCCAGGGTCAGACACTCAGTCAGGGGACACCAGCCAGTCAGGGCTGAGGAGGAAAAGGGATCCAGGATTCCCCGGCAAGGTCGTGGCCCCCTCTCCTATTTAAGTCAGTTTGAGTCTGGGCTCTGCAGTTAAAGCACCCCAAAACAAAATGACCCCATTTTTGAAATTCAAGCACATCTTCAATTCTTATCACTGCAGAATGTACTTGGTTATCAAAAGGACAGACAGGCTGTGATGCCAAAAGCCCAAGGCCTGGCCGCCTCCAGCCTGGCAGCAGCCGAGGCCACTCCTCCTGGGAGGGGGGCCTGGAGACAGGCGCGGGCTTGGACGGGGTTCCTGGTGAATCTGCCAAGGGATGGGGCCGTGAGAAAGTCAGAGCAGGCTGGGCTGACCTGGGGGCCCGCTTCCCCGGGAACCACGCTGTGGACAGAAGTGTATCACAGCCACGTGCCCGGCGGGCAGAGAGCCGTGCTCTGCCGGCGGAGGTCTGCAGCGAAGCGAGGGTTTGTTCGGGGCACCAAGCTCAGGAGTGGGGACGGACCTCAGGTCCGCCCCGCCCTGGGCTCTGGGCTGCGGGGGAGGCTGTGCGGGGAGGATCGCAGAAGCTGGGCTGAATCACCGTCCTGTGACCTTTCTGTGACGTTTCTTAATCTCAGTTTCTGGGAGTCAGGACATCTCTGATTCACAACTCTCAGACCTGGTGGGCCGCGGCTCGGGGTCAGTGAGCTCCTCTTGCCCTGGAGAGGTGACCTGAGTTTGCGTGTTAAGACGGCATCTTAACAGCAGTTCGAGTGCGTGAAGGAATTCTCAGAGCAGCAGCCTCAGGCACCCGACTCTGGGCGACTAGCTGAGTGCAGGCTGCGGTCCCAGGGGACCAGAAAAGGGGCACAGGTCAGGACAGAGAGAAGAGTCATAAACTCGGTGAGGGAGCTGGGGGAGTCAGGTTCAGAAGAGGGGGCCTGGCCTGGAAGGTAGGGAGCCTGCTCCGGGCGGTGGCCGAGGACAGGGGGCTGCGGGGCTCGGCCTCTCCGTGTGCAGGTGGCCCGGAGCCTTTGGGTGATAGTGGGACATTCTGCTCTCAGCTGCCAGGATGGGCACTGACCAGACAGCCCCCAACCCCTTCCCCGGGGGGACACCCCCAGGGCAAGGCCCAGGACACTCGAGCACCATGAAGCGAATGGGGTGCCCGAGGAAGCCCTCGACACTCCAGGGATTCAGGAACATCGGGGCGGGGGTGACCGAGGGGCTCAGGGAGCAGGACCGTCCCTGCCACAGGCCGGGCCAAGGAGCTCAGACTCAGAACCGGGATCAGGGCTGTTCCACCAGCCCCGGCAGTGGCCTGGCCCCCTGACGGGAAGGAGGGACCCACTCCCAGGGCAGCTGGCTTGAGTCAGAGATGGGAAAGGATCCAGCCCAAGAGGCCCCGCATTATGGAGAGGGCAGGACGCGCTGTGCACCTGCCCACGGTGCTGGCCCTCAGGGTGACGTGGGCCCACGCCAGCGGACAGGGCTGCCAGCCACCGTGGCGCCAAGCGGCAGGCAGGCCCCACACCACTTGTCCTGAGTCGTCACCAGCTTCCCCTGCTCCCTGCCAGGCCCAGGCGCCTTGGGGGCCTCAGGCAGGGCAGACCCAGGGGGCAGGGGGAGGGCAGGGGGAGGATCAACAGGGAGGCGCTGACTGTGAGGTGGGGGCAGCTGGGCCGTGGGCCCAGGTGGGCTGGCGGGGAGACCGGGAGCACCTACCCCATCCCGCCCTCATCCCCCGGAACTCGGGTCGGGAAATCTGCAGCACAGCCGGGCCAGGTGAGCTCGGGCTCCTTTCTGGCTTAGTGGACCCTCAGCCCCCCAACATTCCAGGGCTTTCTATTCCTTTCACTCTCTGGCAAAACTCCCAGGGCAAGGAATTTTCCAGGGGCTGGAGAGGGAAAGAGCCCCTCAGCCTTCTGGCTCTGGGTCAAGCTCTGCAGGCAAGACCCAGGAGAGAGAGGGACCGGAACGGACACAGGGCCTGTGGCGGGTGGGTTCTCAGGTGGCCCCAGGAGGCCCACCCCCGGGGGTGCACACCCTGCGGGATCCCCTGTCCCAGTGTGGGTGGGCCTGGCCTAATCAGAAGTCAGAGGGATTCGAAGTGTGAGAATTTCTCCTGCTGGCTTCAAGCACGTGGCAGGAGCTGCAGGCAGCGTCTCAGAGCTCGGAGCCACTCCGCTGACAGCTACAAAGGAAATGGCCTCAAACTTAGGTGCGAAGAACTGAATTCTGCCAACGAGCAGTGAGCCAGGAGGGGGACCCGAGCGTCCCATGTGACGGCAGCCCTGCGACACCTGATCTCAGCCTGTGAGACCCTGAGCCAGGGCCCTGCCACCCACGCCCTGACCTACAGAGCCTCTGCTTCCAGCCCCCAAGTTTGCAGTGAACTGTGACGCAGCACAGGTATCTTGTGCAGGTCTGAGTAAACATGCAGGAGGGAAGGAGCGAGGGGAAGGGGGCAGGAAACAAGGTGGGGTGGCTGCAGAGAGGCCCACAGGACCCCGAAGGTGTGGGGTCCAGCGAGGCAGCACGGCCCCCACAGATACCGAATGTCATAACTGGAAATTACACAGCTCAGATTCCAAGTCAGACGGAGAGGAAACGGTGACTGGGGTGCCAGAGGGGTGCAGGCCCCCACGTGTGGCCCGGCCCGGGGTGGGCAGGGGCAGGTGCTTCCCTGGGGCCACCGGAACCTCCTGGAGTGCAGGGCACGGGCAATGCCCCCCTCCCATCCTCTGACTGCAGCAGCTGTTGCAACTCGCTGGCAGATCCTAAACCAGGTTGAACTGCCCCCTGGGACGTGGCCAGAGGTGAGGCTGGTTCCCAGCATCCTTCCCCCGGGACCCCACGCTCCTAGGTGTCCAGACACGTGGTGCTGCCTCAGGAGCAGGCCGAGGTCCCTGCATCAGGGACTTCCGCGGAGCCTCCCGAGATCGCTGGCCCCACCCCGTGTACAGAGGACACTGAGGCCCAGAGCAGGCAGGGACTCTCCTGAGGAGGGACCAGGACCCAGGGCTTGGCCAGGACGCCATGCGGTCTGCCCCCACCGCAGGCAGAAGAGCAGAGACGCCTGAGCACGAGGGTCCTCACCCAGCACCCCGCCCCCAAACCCGGGCTCCCTGACCAGCCCTGGAGGCTACGCCTGCTTCCCCTTTGCCTTGTCCTCAAGTGCTCCATCGTTCCACCCCCACCCGAGATATCTAGAGGCTTCTATAAGGAGGGCAGGGCCGAAGGCCTGGGGCTGGAGTTCCCACAGATTTTTCCAGGCCTGTTTGCAAAGCATGTGCGGTCACCAGCTCCCCGTGGGCACGCAGGCACCCAGCCCAGCAGTGCCGGCCCAGAGGGCCCTGAGGCAGCTCAGCTGGGGCCGGGATCTCATCACCTAAGGACAGGTACACAGGTCCTTTCTGGGGTCCCATTTATCCAGCAGTTGGAAGTGGAGCTTGGAGGCCCCAGGACAAGGATGGAGCACAGCGGCCTCCCCAAGCAGACCCTGCAGGCGGGGCCCTGGGGCCCTGGGACTCCTTGGGAAGGACCCCCACCTGGGCCTCACCTGCAGACCGGGCGCCTGACAACTGAGCTGCTCTGAGGACCCCAGCGCCCGTATCCAGCCTGGATCTCAAGGATGAGGGGGCTGCTGGGCTGCACTGGCCGGGCCAGGTGAATATTCATGTAGCACCCCCCCGCAGACTCGGGTCACCTGCTTGGGCACAGGGACCAGTGCAAACCGGGAGAGCCAGTCCCCAAGAGGCACCTTCGAGGCTCCACTTGAGGAAAAGCACAAGACGGGGCTTCGGCACTGGGGCAGCTGGGGCAGCTGGGGCAGCTGGGACAGCACCCAGACCTGCTGGGGGACAGGAGGTGCCCACTCAAGGGCCGGGGGCGCCTCCCAGAGGCAGATGGTGGGACTGCGCCTGCTCCCTGTGGTGGGTGCCAGACCTGAGGGACAAGGGAGTGGGGGGGCAAGGGGGGGCAACACCCCAGGAGGCAGGGCTGGAGAGGAGGGTGGGGCTGCCCTCCTTGGACCTCCACCTGCCCCTCACCCACGGCAAGGCTGAAGGGCGCGGTGCGAACGGGGCAAGTCCTTGGAGGATGCCATCATGGGGATGACAGTCAGGGAAAAGGCATTCCGGGGGGTGACACCCCTGGGGGCTGGGTGACTCTGCAGACAGAACTTCCCTGGTTCTTCCTCAGTCACCTCGTCTCTAAGGTGAAGGAGCGGTGGGGGGAGAGAAGACAGCGGGTGACAGACGGTAGGTAGGAGGTAAAAGAGGGAGGGCAGGTACAGGGACGTAAGTGACTAACAGGTAGGCAGGCAGGACAGATGGACGGAGGAAGAGGGACAGACCTGTCTGCACACACACACCCCTAAACCGCCAGCGCTGCAGACACAGGCGTGCACAGCCAAGTCAGAGGGCACACGTCTGGCTGATGGAAGCAAACCGGCTCGAAGCAAACCGGCTCAAAGCAAAGCCGCAGCTTAGTAAGGGATGGTGCCAGGTAAAGCCCCAGCGCGTTCGGAGACTGGGCCTGGGCCCGGGGCCGGGGAGGGGTCTCAAACCTCACAGGAACAGCTGCTGGCGGAGGGAAACAGATAAGGCACCACCTGATACGCTTCCTTCCAGCCAAACCCGGTGTGGGATGTAAATTCGCCCAACTGACAAGACAGGGGCCCCACTGCAGGGTCAGCCGGGAAGCTCACTGGGAGATGGCAGGTGAGGACCTGGAGGCCTCAGATGGGATGGGGGCCACTGCCATGGCTGGGGCTGGATCACACCTGGCCTTCCCTTCCTCCTGCTGGGAGCACAGCACAGGAGGGGCCTCTCCTTTATCCGCTGCCACCACAGTCCAGGCCCCAACACGGCCGGCCTGGAGTCAGCACCCCCGCCCCCTACCTTGTGCCAGGCCCTAGTGACCACATGGCTGTTTGTAAGGCAGGAGGTAAAAGGTCAGATCCACCCCAGGCAGTGGCAGAAGGCGTCCCAATCAGGGGCTGCTGAGGGGGCTGTCCCCAGACCCACCCTCCATCCCACCACTGGAGGGACGGGTCCCAAACTGCCCTGGCTGGCCCCTCCCCTGCAGGAAGGTCTGGTGCACACGGCCCCTCCTCGCCTCCCCCCACCACCCCTGAACGAGAGCCCTCCCCGTCGGCCTTTAGACTCAGGCCGGAGCTGCTCCCGCTTTGATTAGGGCATCCGTAGCTACCCGGCTCCGACTGGCCCCAGCTGCAACGGGGAGCTTTGGAGCCACAGGGGTTTGATGAGCAAACACGGAACACTGGGCTGACCTAAGCGTTTTGAGAGCTTAAGGCTGTTGTTCTGGACCTTTCTCCGCAAGACAGGCTGAGGAGGACGCGGTTTAACCCACGCGACCCACGGCGGAGAGCCCGGAACCCCTGGTCACCTCTGGTTATCAGGCTCCGGTCTGTCCACGTGACACACAGGGGTGGGGCTCCCCAGCCCCGGTAGTTAACCAGCTCCAGGGCTCCTGCTTACCCTCCTGGGAAGAGGACCTTTAGCAGAGCTGACGACGACTGGGAAGCAATAAAACACACTTGCTACCAGCTCTTAAAGCACATCAGACAGTGATACTTGCTCTAGACCCCAGCTGCTCCAGGAACCTGTAAATGAACATGTGAGCCTGGTGACCAGTAACCACGGTGGGGGTCCCTGCTGGTCCGAAAGCCTCACGTGGGTTTCTTCCCCAAAGTAAAGGAGGCCCTGAGCACCGGGCTTCTTTGGGGTAAACGAAAATGTCCTAAAATGGACTTGGGTGAGGGACACACAACCCAACGGATACACAAAGCACCACTGGCTCATACACTTCAAATGGGCGGACTGACTGGTGTACAAAGTACACTCAATCAAGTTGTTAAAAACAAATGAAGGGACCCCAGCAGACCCTCATCCACACCGGCTGCTCTGGAGCCGGGCAGGGCCACACCCTCAAAGGAGCCAGCGCTGTCCGGGGAGGGCTGGTGCCTGCAGGCTGCTGGGCTTTGGCAGCAGGCTGAGTGCCAGCCTCCCCAGGCTCACCCACACACGGTGCAGGTGTGGCCGGGCCAGCAGACCGAGACGGCGCCCACCTGTCGCCAGCATAGCCCTGCCCCGCGGCCCAGCCCTGCCCGGAGGCCACCTGGAGCCCGCCTGCCACTGCATCCACTTGTACTTTCCTTCAGATTGGGATCCTCGGGCCAGGAACTGAAACTGAATTTAAAGGAGCTGAGGGGAGGCGTGCAGGGCCTGGCAGGCACACGCCCGAGGGACGTCAGATCCTGCTCTGCCTCTGAGCCACAAGTGACAAGAGATGGACAGGGAGCTGCGCCTCCCGCTCAAGCAACGGGGCTGGCACAAAGCACCGGTTCACCGTTGACTCCCAACAAGAGCGTGTGAAGCGCTCGTCCAGACACCACTGGTAACACGCGCCACCGTCTTACAGAGCTTGAGGAACGTGCAGGCACATTTGGGTATAAAACGTGAACACCGCTGGCACCCGTCAGCTCACACCGCTGGAGAGCTTCCGCACAAACGCAGCAGAGGCAGGACTCGGTCTGCGCGACCCTCGGAGCACTTTATTTGCGGACGCCCAGCGAGCTGCGTCTCCTGCTGAGGGCGGCGTCGGCGGGGGTCCCCCGGCCTGACCTGGGTCAGCACAGCAGCAGCTCTTCCTGGGTCACGGGCGCTAAGTGTGGGCCCGACCACCATCAGCTCTGACCTCGGCCGCTGCGGACACAGTAGCAGCCGGTGTCGGAGTCTCCGGAACTCGGTCCGACTGTCCTGCCTCCTCCTCCCTGGTGGGCCTGGCGACACCACTTTTTGCCCTCCGGGGTCTGCTTCCTCTTCACCTTTGGCTCCTGGTAACTGGCCACCTTCGTGCTGGCCCTGCCAGCGGCCGCCGCCCCCTCTTGCGGGCCCCTCTCCCTCGCCGGCCCCCAGGCTGCTCCTGGGACACGGTGGGGTCAGCCCCTGTGCTCCGCCGCCGCCTTCTCCTCGCGGGTCCGGGGCTCGGGTCTGGACACGAGGCCTCCCCCGCACCTCTCCCTGCAACGGCAAGGCCAAGTGACCGAGGCTCAAGGAAGGCCCACCCACCTCGCGGTTCTCTGAACGAGGGAGGCAGCTCCGGGACAGCAGACACACGGTGCCTGACAGAAGCACTGACAGCCTGCGAAGCGGACCTGAGCCGGCCCCCCAGGGACCCTGCACCACAGCCGGCGGGCAGGTGCGAAATCCACGTGGGCTCCTGGCACCAGAAAGGCTGGCCAGAAAGGGGGCCTTTAGGAAGCCCAGGGCGAGGACAGGGCCAGGGAAAGGCAAAGTGGGCAGCGGTGTGGGGCGCAGGTGGGCTCAGGCTCGTGCCCACAAGGGCCGGAGGCGCTGGCCGGGAACGCGGGGCCGTGTCAGCGTCCGGCCCCTTGCCTGGCGTGGGTGTGCGAGCCAGTCCTCGTCTGCTCAAGGGCCCTGGCGTGAGATGAGCTGGACAGGGTTGGGCCAGAGCAGAGAATGGACCAACCCTGCAAAGGGCAGATCCCAGGGCCTGGGGCCACTTGAGCAGATGTGGTGACACAGGAGGGGTCTCGGCTACAGGTAGGGCCACTGTCTCTCCCTCGTCTGCATCCCCCTCCAGCCACGAGCTCCTCCCGCCCCCACCCCACTTGGTGCTGTGGGCACAGCCCGGCCCCACTGCAGCGGGCAGCCGGCCCCAGGGGTCTGCAGTAGGCACAGGAGCACACGATGGCCTTTGGCACAGGCGGTCACAGGCTAGCCACACGCCTGTGGACAAGCTGGGGTGGAGGAAGCCGGGGGGGGGGGGTGGAGCGGGAAAGGAGGAGGAGGAGGGAGGAGGCAGGGGGAGGAGAAGCCTCTAAAATCAAGGAGGAGAGTGCAGTGGGCTTAGGGCTCTCTGGAGGGCACTGCAGAGAAGGAAGAGGCACACACAGATCAAAGATGGAAAAGGGTCAGGAAGAGGCCAGACCAGAACCACAGGTAAGGAGGGCAGGGAAGACAGAGTGGCCCTTGGCCAGACAGCAGAAGCCCAGGGCTGGATGTGGTGCAGGGCAGTAGGCTGGGGAGGAGGGGGTCACATCTGGAGACAGGCTTCCGGTCACTTGTCCCAAGCGTGAGGACAGAATGCAGGTGAGGAAGACCCTCATCGCAGCCAACACTGCCAGGCTCACCCGTCCTGCTCTGCAGCTGGGACAGGCGCCTCTTCATCTTCACGCGCCGCCCTCCCCGCGGACACCTGTAGGCTTTCTCTGGGATGTCATCTTCAGGGAAGAGGCCTGAGGACCAAGGCGGGTGATCAGAAGGCCACGGGCAGCCGGGACGCTCACGGCTCGCGTGTTCACTGTCTCCATGGCCCCATAAGCACCACGTCATGAGCAACTGCCTTTCAGAATACGCTTTCCCAGGTCCACCAGCCACACACCACAAACTGGGGCTGTCTGCTGCTCCGCAGCCCAGCACCGCCGCACTGTGGGCACTCACCGGAAATGCAGGCTCTAGGGCCGGGCCCCACCCTGCCGCGCGAGCCTCAAACGCACACTCAGCCCCCAAGACCGCGGAGCTTCATCAGGACAAGCGTCCCGAGGCCAGCCACCCGCCTCTCGCCAAACAAACACCACCGGCCTCTGCAAACTCTTGTCCACGCTCTGCGGGTGAACGTGTGGCCCCGTCCACTCCCAAGAGGACGATGTCCTGTCTCAGCTGGGCAGCCCCGTGCTCACCTTCTGCGAGGCCCTGCAACCTGAGACAAGGGGAGGCGGTCACGGCCCCTCCTGCCTGAGCTCTGAGGGCGGGGCCACCACAGGGAGGGAGGGAGGGGCGACCCCAGCGCCAGCCCCTCCAGGGGCACTCACTTCCGGATCACTTTGTAGAGACGCTTCCGGTTTGGAGGAGGGGTGTCCTGGTGACTAGCCATTTCAAACAGTCTGCTGGCAACAGCCTCATAGTCAAACTGTTTCACAAAGAGATGCCGTGGAAGCAAAGGGCGAGTCACCTCCCAGGGGCCCCCGGAACGTGAACCGGCAGAGGGAGCGCAGGAGCCACGTGCCGAGGCCGCGCCCCGCCATCCCCAGGCCATCCCCGCACAAATGCAGACGTCCGCGGCACGGAGGCAGCAAACGCCCGTGGGAACGTGTGGGGCCGCAGGGAGCCTGTGACTTAAAACCCACGTTAAAAAAAGCAGGAAGAAACAAGCAAGATCAACCTAATGACTTTACTTGACCAAGACACTGAAGACCTTACTAACGCACGAGCAGTCAACATCCGAGACTCACGGGGAGATGCCCTGCATGTCCAGTTCACCTGGTTACAGCCCCGCCAGCTGAGCTCCGACTACCAGCGGGGACCCGAAACCCCCCCACGCAGCACGTGCCGCCCGGCGCCCCTGCCTTCCTCTGCGTCCCAGCCGGACAGATGCCACCCCCACTGTGCCCCCAAGAGCAGCTCCCCACATCGGGAGCGCAGGGCAGGGACTGAGCACCCGGCCCACGGGCCCGGCCACCCACCTGGAGGACAGAGCCGGCATTGTCCTCGTCGTCATCGTCCGACTGCTCCGCACCCGGGTCGGGTCCAGTCCCACAGACAGAGCCTAGGACGAAAGGGGCCCACGGACTCAAAGACATACCTGGTGCCACAGGGGTCACAGGGCCCAACACAAATGCCTGGGAACCAGGAGCCTTGCCAGCCAGGGCCCACTCTTGGGTGGACGGCAGGGGCATTGAGGCCTGGGGAGGAGAAAGCCGTCCCAGGGAAGATGGGGGCCTGACCAGTCCTCAAGGAGTGAAACCGAGAGGGGACTGTGAGTGGGCATCCCAGGCAGCAAATGCAGGGGCAGGAGTCCAGGGTGCAGAAGAGGGGGGCTGGCCCAGCCACAGGGTGACAGGAGATGCAGCTGCAGGTGAGGAAGCGGACACTGGCCAGGCGTCTGGGGCTCTGACGTCGCTCCCCGCACATGGAAGGTTTGGACAGGCAGCGGAGCGGGACAGGTGGGAGGCAGAGAACGGTGACGGCAGGGCTGTGGGCCGTCACCAAGCCCCGCGAGGACCTGGGGCTGCCTGGACCGGTGACTTGGCTACTGAGAAGGAGGTCAGGGAGGGCCAGGAAAGATGCCCCGGGCGGCCGGGCAGTGCCGGTGCGGCGTGGGGGCGGCTGAGAAAACCCAGGGGCACGCCAGCAAGGGCACGAGAGTCAGAGGCAGCAGAAGCCAACCCGCAGCTCACAGACACACGACCTTCCACAGGACACAGGACAACTTGGAGGGGCAAGGATGGGCCCTTCAACAAACGGGGCTGGGAACGCTGGACGTCCACGCGCAGAAGAATGGGGCTGACCCTGACCCCCCACCACATACAAAACTAACTCAAAATGGATCAAAAGCCCAAAACAATAAAACTCAGGTGAAAACACGGGGCAAAAGCTTCACGAGACCGGAAATGACCGCGGTTCTCCTGGACGTGGCACTGAAGGCACAGGCAACGAGGAAAAGTAGGACAAACGAGACCTGACGGGAACTTCCTATTTTGCGCATCGCAAGAGACTATCAGCAGGGTCAAAGAGCAGCCCCCAGAGCGGGAGGGCCGACCGCAAAGCACAAACCTGCGGAAGGGCGCCACCCAGAGTATCGAAGAACTCCTAAAACTCAACCGAGAAAATCTGATTCAAAAACGGGCAAAGGACTTGAACACACATTTCTCCAGTTCTCCGTGAATGGTCCACGAGCCTGTGCTCAGCACCAGAAATCATTCGAAAAGTGCAAATCAAAACCACGCCACAGCTCCACGCCCGTGGGGGCAGCTCCTCTCAAAACAGACTGACAAACGTCAGTGAGGACGCGGAGACGCTGGGCCCGTGCACGGGGGGCGGGGGTGAAGTGACGCAGCCACCCTGGAAGACAGGACAACGCTGCTAAAAAGTCAACAGAATCACCATCCGATGCAGCAACCCCACTTCTGGGCAGGGCACAGAGACAGTCAACAGCGCTCCCTGTCCTGGCGGCGGAAGCAGGGACAGGAAGGTAAACAAGCGATTCATGTAACTTTAAGCGATTTCTGCCAGGAAGTGAGAGGCCCTGGGGAAGCGACAAGAGGGCAGGGGCCCTGCAGGGGAGGGGAGGGCAGAGCAGACGCCCCGGAGCAGGACTGGTGGGTCAGAGATGAGCCTGGGGAGTAGGGACCTCATGAGAACACAGGAGGCCATAGAGCCGGGGTTCAGAGAGTGAGCAACACGTGTGCTTGCTTCTAAGGTCACCCGTGCACGACTTTGGGGGCAAGGGCAGAAATGAGGGGACGAGACAGGAGACAAAGGCGGGGATCCCGGCAAGAGCCACTGTGGGCGTCATCCTGGACACACGTGATCCTCACCTTTAGGTGGCTTCCTGGATGGCACGTCCTGTTCCTCACCCTCCTCCTCCTCTTGCACGTCCAGTTCATTCATGAGCTCCTCGATGGCCAGCGGGGCCTGCTCCACGATCGTTTCAAAGATGCCTCGAGTGATGTTATGCAGAACCAGGGAGCTGAGGGGCCGTGGCGACCAGGGCAGCTGGTCAGGCTGGACCCTCCAGGGAAGAAACACCAACCCCTCGTGTCCCCCTCTCCCACCCGGGGCCCCTCTGGGCCCTGCTGGGCCCCCGTGACCACGCAAGCCCTCTCTCTTCCTGGAGGGAACAGTTGCTCCCAAAGGCAGCGCTGGAGGGCGCTGGGAAAAGAGCGACAGGCGGGAGGGAGGCGACACTTACTCCTGAGTGCGGGCGGCGATGCGGCAGAAGGGGTCGATGAGCCTGAGGTTCTGCTCGGCTGTCAGCTGCGAGGAGGGGGGCGGGAGCCGCTCAGCCCCGGGCCACAGACACCGGGGTGGGGGTGGTGGGGGTGCTAGGCTGCCGCCCTCACCCCGGCCCTACCTCGTGGGCACCAACTCTGGCCAGCTCCTCCAGGAAGATCTCGATGAAATGGCTCCGTACCCCACTGGGGGCCTGACTGTCAGGGTGCAGGATCTCCGTGGTCAGCAGCTCCAGCAGCTGCTCAGTCTGTCTGAGGAGGGAAACAGGCCAAGTCGGCAGCAGCCAGACAGGCAGCAAGGCAGTGGGCTCACGTGGCCCACGGGGGGGCTCTGACAGGAACAGGAACTTTCACACCACATGTGTGGAGATCCCACGATGTGGGTCGATGCCGCACAAACAGCTCCTGCAACTTTGGATTTACGTGCCAATGGCCAGGGCCGACCGAGGCGCATAAACGTCCCCCCAGGCCCCCTCCTGTCCTAGAGGAGGCAGGCGGAGGGCGGCCTGGCCCACAGGAGGCCACCGTCGCCACGTCCGGAGTCTCTGCTGGCCCTGCTGGGACTGCGCAGGGAGGCTCAGGGCAGAGCAAACACAGAGGTGGGAGATGGAGGCCAGGGCAGAGGAGGAGCTGATCCCTGGGTCCCACTGCCCTGGGCCCGAGGCCGTAACGGGTCACGTCAGACCTCGCCCTGGCAGGCTGGCCTGCGAGGTCTCAGGCCCGGGGCTCCCAGGCCAGAGAGCTCCAGAGGCCAGTCCTCAGTGGTCCAGATGCACCAACACTCCTGGGTGCTCGATGGCATACAGGTACCTGCACCTGAACGGTGATGTGCACATCTGGCAAAAGGCTCCCTGGACGATGCTCCACAGCCCAGGAGGACGGGGCCAGGCCAGGCCAGGAGACCCCTCCCTCAGGCCAGGGACAGTGCTTACGGTCACCAAACCCACAAACCGGTCCCACTGCACGAATGAGAGCAGGCAGAAAGGCAGGCAGAGCTGGTCCCCCCAGGGCAGCAGGTGGGGGGAGTTGCCAGACACGACAAGGATGGAGCTACTGCCATAACAACAGCCCCAAAAAGTTCACAGAAATACAGCCGTCCCTTTAACACAACCCCGTTTCAGGCACTAGCCACCTACTGGGTAACACGATCCTAAGTCCTGAAATGAGCGAGCCACAGCAAGGACCCCGCCGAGGCGCCCACAGACACTTTCACCAACATGTGCACCAGCTGTGACTTTAAAATGCCTCTGTTCTGAGCACCAAGACCCCCGTCAGTGCACAGCTGACAAGCGAGTGAAGGAGAAACACGGGAACACAGACTCGCCGTGAGCAGCACGGGCCGCCGCGGAGCACGCGCCAGGGCACTGACCTCTCTTCCCAGCCCCGCGTCTTCAGGGCCATCCAGGACTCGTGCAGGACCATCCGCATGAGCTGTGGCACAGGAGACCCCGTCAGTGGGCACGTCCCAGACCTCCCGACATCCCCCCTGCCCCTTGGTCACCTGGGGGCCCCAGCGTGCCCCATAGGCCCTCAAGAGCCGCCAGTGGACAGGACACCCCCGCCGGGGGGGGCCTGGGCCTGGAGAAGGCGCCACTGCAGCTGGGCTGGAACGCCCAGCTCTCTGAGAGCAGCAGGATGAAGTGTGGCTCCCCCACAGCGGCAGAGCCTCCGGAAAAACCAGGTATGAACCCGAAACTGTCTCCTCCGAGCTCCCCCTGGATCTTCTCCCCGACAGAGTAACTGTTTACCTTCTCTGCCCACAACCCTCACTTTCCTGTCACGGTGGCCAACAGCATCCTCCCACCTGCGAGGATGAACCCTACACGCCTACAGAGGGGTCGGTCACGGTGACAGGTAACAAAGGAGACGAGCAGAGCAGAGCAGAGCACACCCGACAGCCAGGACGCCCGTCCCTGGGGACACTCACTCCCATCTCATGCTATCCCCTACTTGCGGGCCGCCAGGAGGGTCGGCCTTCACAGCAAGGCTGTGCTGGTGGATGTGGCCACATGGTGGGGGGGGGCCGGTCGTGGGAAACAGGCCTCAGAGAGCTGCGGAACCCACCCTATTTAAGGCCAGTCCTGCATCTCAGGGAACTTTGTCTTAAAAGCCTGGATCTGTAACAGTGCAGAGCCTGGCCTCCAGCCTGCCCACATGCATCATGACCCATCTTCCTTCCCTCCTGAGCTCCGTGCCCTGCCCACCGGCTGGCCTTCACTTTAGTATATCTGACATCATACGGCGTCCGCACAGCCCTGGCCCAAGACTGAGCTAGTGGCAGATCTCAGGGGCAGATTATGGCGACCTGTCCTCAGTGAGGCTGGGCCACTGCCCTGCTGAATGTCCCCCATGGGGTCACCTGCTCTCAGGTAGCAGCACTGGCCCTTCATCTGGGGACTGTCCCATCACAGTGACAAGGCTGCAGGTCAGTGGCGGCGGCAGCAAGACAAGAGTATGACCCATTTTTCAGTTTTTCCTGCATTTCTGAGTGCAGTCAACAGCCCAGTCACAGGAATGTGGTGCAGGAAAGGAGAAAGAAAAGGGGTCTGCTCTGCTGGACAAGCTGTCCTCGCCCGGCGGGAAGCGCCTCCAGAAGCTGGCGCCCGCAGGCGGCCCCGGGGCCCCACCGGCTTTGCTGGCTGCACAGGCACACGTCTGCAGCAAGGATGCGATGGCCGCACCACCGATTCTGCCCAGGAGGGCGACGTAAGCCTCTTCCTCTGAACCGAAACTGTTTTAAGAGCTGAATTCTATGCCCACTCTCCAACCTCAGAAACGGGAAACACTGCAGAACCCCAGGCACACGCACCCCAAGAGAAGCTGGAGCTCCCGTCACCGCCCAATGTAGTCCTCAGGGTTGCCTGCTGCCCAGAAGCCAGGACGCTCCCGCCGCGCCCAGCCCTCCCCACCCCGGCCCCGCGGGCCTTCCTCACCATGTAGAACTTGTCCAGGCGCAGTCTGTCAATGCCCGTCCACTCGCGGTTCATGGTCTGCCAGAAGGCCCGAAGGAACAGGTGCTCTGGAGGAGAGAAGCGGGGAGGGTCACGAAGGAAAGCAGAAGCCACCTGGGGAGGGAAGGGGGGTAGGTGAGGGCATCCCGAGTCCCGGCGGCGGGGCGCTCAGCCCCCGAGTCCGTGCGCCTGTGAGACGGGGCAGTTAGCAGCCTGCGACAAAAAAGCAAAGCCCAGCTCCAACCCCGGACTGCAGCCTCACTGTCTGCAGAACAGGCCAGGAGAGCACGAGGGCAGCCCTCAGGCCGCTGCTCCCCCGCTGCTCCCCTCACCACCCCTCGGCTCGGGGAGGACCCCACCCGACAACTGCCCGACCGCACTGCTTGCCCCAGGATCCACTGCTGGTTATGCACGAAGCCCTCCAAGAATGGGTGTGTCGGGACCAGAGTTCCGCGGGCTCATCCGGGCCCTCACCCCACACTGAAGCCATCGCCCCCAGGACCTTGTAACAGGACTCAATCTGGGCCGAGGGCCTTCAGAGAGGTGATTAGAATAAAAGGTCACTGGGGTGGGCCCATATCCCAATCTGACTGGTGTCCTTAAGAGGAGCCAAGGACACAGACACACACAGAGGGACGACCAGGTGGGGACACAGGGAGAGGCGGCATCTGCAGGCCCAGGAGAGGGGCCTCAGGAGAACCCTGCCTGCTGACACCCTGAGCTCGGGCAGAAAGAGGCACCACTTCCTGCCACAGAGCTTCTCCAACAGGAAGGCCTGGAAGGTGGCTCAGTCACAGCTGAGCTCACAGCCTCATTCAAGTGGCACCAAGTGAACGCTCTGTGCCTGGCCGGCTGAGCACAGAAACCCTTCTGCAGGCTCTTGCAAGGTAAACGTGATGGAGAACAGATCTCGTGGATAATGACTCAAGCGCAGTCAAAGACACTCTCGAGTGGAGAAAGTAGTCACCGTTAACTGCACACTCCCTACTGCTCACGACTTTGTCTGCTCAGTATAAGCCACACAGCCAGGGCCTGCCTGGCAACGGTCCCGCGGCCAACGCCAGTGACGCTGCCCAGCCCTGGCTGCCTTCGGAGCAGTGGAGGGAGGTGGAGGATGCTGGCGCCCAGGCCCCACCTGCAGGGCTTGAATTAACGGGACCAGGGTCTAGACATCAGGCTTTTTAAAGACTCAGCGGAGTCCAACGGGCCGATGGCAGCGCTGAGAACTACCGACCTCAGTGAGAACGGGAACAGGAGAGGTGGGGACGCCCTGCAGGGACTTACAACTAGCAGGTGAGCGCCAGTCATCAGCCTGCTAACACCACACCAGATTTCCATTTTAACTTAAAAGGTGCGGTATCAGCCCTCCAGACCCCTGACCGAGTCTATGCTGAGTTAATCCACATGGGAGACGGAGAACAGCGTCTCACACACCAGCGCCAACAGAAGCCGGCTGGAGTGGGCGTCTCGCTCTCGCCCCCGGAACACCAGCCTCCTGTGTCCCAGAGCCGACCCTCTGCAGCTCCAGCCTGACCTCGGCAAGGATACTCACGGGCCTCTGTGGTCTGGAAAGTGTGGACAAGCTGCGAAATGGTCCTGCCGAGCTCCTCCTGCACAGAAACAGCACAAACGCCCTCAGTCCCCAAAGAAATGAGGTCTGACAGCCACGAGCAAGAGCAGGAAGACAGTCACTCAACCGTTCTCAGTCATCGCAGGCACCAGCTCTGCAGGGCCTCTCAGCCCAGCGTGCGCGGGGGCTGCAGGTCTCACACGGGCTGTGAAAGGCCCCCCAGAAGGCCGGGCCGACAGAACCTCACAACACTCAAGGGCAGTAACTACTCTCCTGACCGAGGCTGAGCCCCAAGTATGAGCCCTCTCTCCTCTCTCCTCTGGGGCGGGGCGGGGCGGGGGGGTGCATATGCCTCAGTGGTAGAGTGTGTGCTTAGTATGCACAAGGTCCTGGGTTCAATCCCCAGTACCTCCACTGGGGGGAAAGGAGGGGAAAGGAGGGGACAGGAGACAGCAGGAGCCTCGGAACCAGCAGAGAGGAGGTGACCACCTGCTGCCTGCCTGTGTCACTGCACCAAGCATCACCCAGTGCTCAGGCTAAACAGGTGATTCCAGAACCTTCCCTTGAGAGGTCCTAGTTTAGTAGGCATGGAATACAGCCCAGGAATCTGCATTTTAAATACGTACCCTCACCGCCCAGGTGCTTTTGAAGAGTAAACAATTCCCACTGAGAAACACTCTAGAAAGGCGAGCAGTTTAGGGCAGTGAAGCTCCAGCGTAAAATACAATGAGGGACGCATGCCATTATGCGTTTACCCAAACCCACAGACTGTACAACACAGGAGGGAGCCTTCAGGTAAGCCGTGGACTCTGGGTGACGCCGACATGACATGTGGGTTCATGGACTGTGACCAGTGACCCACTCTGGTGGGGCTGTTGATAACCCAGGAGACCGTGCACGACTCGGGGGAGGAAGTGTAGAGAAATCGCAGTATCTTTTCCTCTCATTTTGCTGTGAACTTAAAACAGCCCTAAAAAATAAAAACTGTTTTTTAAAAAGGCTAGCAGAAGAGACACTTGTCTCAGGAGACTTGGGTTCTGTCCCTTGGCTTCCACCGTTTCTGCACCCAGCTTGCCGTCTCTGACAAGCACACGACAAGGAAGCCCGGTTCTCACCCACTGCCTGCGCTGCAGTCACCAGCGCTGCTGCAGGGGGCAGCTCAGCCAGGGGAGGACCACGCTGACCAGAGGTCCTGGCCCCTCTAGCTATTGAAAAAAAAAGTACTGGGGCTCTAGAATGCCCCCTGGCATGTTTTTTCTGTATAAAATGAGGGTGGACATCTGTCCCCCCAGTGATGCTGCCCCAGCCCCTCCTGCTCCCTCCTGTGCGCTCACCTGGAGGAGTGGCTTGTCCTGCATCCACATACAATAGAACAGTCCTTTCCACACCTTCAGTAGCTCGTCATGTGTGAAACCACCTGCGTCGAAAACAGCAACACTCAGACTAAAGGAACCCAAGCTTTCAGTGCCCCAACAAAGCCTGAGAAACGTGACCACCTGAATTAGACCAAAGTCCTCGTACTGTAAAGGTGCCTGAACCCCCTCTCAAGCCATCCTCCCAACTCTGAACCTGCTGAGCCTGTGGCTGCAGGGACCCCTACCCGCCCCCAACCCTGGTCAGGTAACTGCCATTTCACTCATTCAGTAAATGTTGACCGAGAATCTACACGCATCAGGCCCCGTACTCCATTTCTGGAGATTCAAAATTTAGGGAGTCACCATTTCCTGGCCTGGACAGTAGCTACGCAGGTGAAATTTGTTGGTAATAATTCACACAATGTTACACCTGGGGTTTGTGCTCTTCTCAAACTTTAAAATTACAAGTTACCTCATTCGGGCTAGTTATGAAGGTAGATATATAGAGCATTCAACAAGTGTGTCCTGAGGTCCTAACTGTGTCTGGCACCCTGTTCTGGAGCAGTGGTTCCCAGACTTTAGCACCAGGATTGCATCACCTGGAGGGCTTCTTAAAACAGACTGCTGGCCCAACTGCCAGAGATTTGATTAAGCAGGGCTAGGATGCAACCCAAGAATCTGCGTCTCTAGCAGATACCCAGGTGATGCTGAAGCTGCTGACCTGGCCACATCTTGAGAACCATGGTTACAGAGACAAGTTAAAAAGCATGTTCTCTGAGGAGCACACACTACAGTGAAACTCAGGCATCCCAACCACCATACAGGAGAAAACTACCAACAGTGATAAATACCGCCCTGAGGGAAAACAGAGGGCGCCCAAACAGCAGGCAGCAAGGATGGCAGGATGTATGGACTAACGGGGGGTCCGGTTCCCAGAGGACGGCAGGTCCGAGCGGGGAAGAGGAGACAAGGGGCGGGGAGAGGGGGGAGTCCGCGCAGAGGGACACGTGGCCACCGCACCACTAGGTGAGCGCCGCGCAGCTTGGGTGCGGCCAGGGTGGGGAAGGGGAGCAGGGCCAAGCGCTCCGGCTGGGGCGGGGGCGCGAGCGGTGGGCGAGTGGCAGCACCGCCGCAGGCCCCGCCGCCGGGTCCGAGCACGTGGAAGCTCCACCGTTGGGAGGTCCCCTAACCCGGCCCGCCGCCGCCTCCTGCCCCACTTCGCCGGGCCCGGGAAGCGCCCCCTCCCACATCCCGCCAACCCTGCGCCAACCTTCGGCTCGCTGAGTCCTGGCGACGATGTATTTCCGGAGCTTCCTCACCGCCCGGTCCCGGGTCACCTGCTCGTTCCCCGCCAGGCGCTGCGCCAGCTGGATCTCGGGCGGGAGCTGCACGCGCGGACCCATGTCGACAGCGCGGAGAGCCGGGGTGCCAGCTACCGCGCCGCTAGGCCCCGGCGCGCGGCGTGACGCCACACAACCACGCCGGCCTCTCCCAGGCGCAGCATGACGTCACCCGCCCGCGCCTGCCCCTCTGAGACTCGCGGTGACGTCACACGCCCGCGCCGGGCTCCCGCCACCGCCTCGTAGTGGCCCGGCCCCAGAACGGCAAGTCCGCCTGGCTCCGTGTTGGTGGACATTCATTGTGGACACTGGCCACCAAAGGGAGGCTATTAAGTGTTTGCCCGTCTTTCGGGGGTGGAGGGCGCTGCTGAGGGAAGGCTCTTCTCTAGCCAAGAATGCCAGCGAGCACAGAGGAATGGTCCTGAGGAGAAAGACCCCAGTGAATCGTTGGTTCAGGCGAAGGTCATCAGAAAATGCCACAGCTGCCTGAGGAAGGTGGTGGGGGCTGGGGTTTTCCTCAAGCATCCCCGCCCCCAGTGGCCTGCCGCCGCCTCCGGGCATCCCCACCCGTGCAGCGGCGTCACCCGTGGGGCAGTCTGCATCCCGGCTGTCAGGACACGAGAGGAGGCCACACACGGGGCACGAGGAAGCACTCACCAGCCCAGGTCTGGGACAGTCCGCATCGCTTCACAGCTAACGTCATGAACAAAGGTATGGGTGAAGAAGGTATAAAGGACGGGATGCAATAATACAAATCATGATTGGATCCTGGTTTAAAAGATAAGCTTTTAAAAACTCATCTTGGGGACAATTGGGAAAGCTTGCATATAGACTAGGTCGTATTGCAGAATAATTGTTTTCTCAGGTGTTGCAGTGATGTTTCTACAGAGTGGGCCTCAGCAGACTTTTCTGTAAAGGGCCAGGTGTCAGGAGAACCCAAACCCCCAGGTTCACTGATTTGCTAGGAGGACTTATGGCTATGATTTACTACGACAAGAGGATGCAAAGCACAGGGATTGAAGACTTGCTTAACTCCCCAGCGAAGAGCTGTGAGGACACTTGTGAGATGTCAGAAGGAGCTCGTTAGAGATCGGAGCCCAGGGTTTTTATCATGAGCTGGTCACAGCACCCTCTGCCTGGCACACACCAAACCTCCAGAATCCCAGAGGGAGGGCAGATGCTCAACACGTGCTGTATTGTTTGTACAAACAGTTTAGGCCCTGTGAGGCGCTCTTACCATAATTAAAGTAATGGGAACTCTCCCCAAACCCACATTCCCAGATGCCTGCTAAGGGCCAAACTTGTAAGCAGGACTTTCTCAGGAGAGCATTGAAGCCTGATGGTAACTTTTCTGCACAGGTGAGGTAGTGAATATTTTCAGCTTTGTGGATCAAAACAACTGCTCTAATGCAAAAGCAGCTATAGGCAATCTGTACATGAATGCGCGTGGCTGTGCTCCAGTGAAACGTTATTTTAAAAAATGGGTGATGGACCAGATTAGGCACAATGATTATGGTTCACCAACACCTGGTGTAGAAGAATATTTCTGCTTTTAGGAAATAACTGCTAAGTGTTCGGTGGGGGTGACGTGTCATGGTGTCAACAGAGAAGTAATCACACACGAGCAAATTGGGCAAAATGTTGACAATGGTTGACTCCAGTGGCAGGAATACAGGTGTTCATTGCCCTACACTTCCAACTTTTTCTATGTTTGAAAAAGTTATTTCAGTTCTTTTGCCAGCTATTTAAGCACCATATGAATGCCAGGCTCCACCCTAGGCAGCAGTGGCGCTGTTGAACAGGACAAAATCCCTGCCTCCCGGAGCCCACGACGTCATTGGTGGTGCTGGGCTGTAAGATAACAAACCCACGCACTCGAGAGGATGGTACTACCTGCTGTGGGAAAGCCTAACGCAGGAAAATGACAGCCTAGAGAAGACAGTGATTTTGGTAGACATTCGCTGGATTTCTTTTTTTTTTTTTAATTCAAGGAAGTGAAAAAAGGATTTACTAAGCAATAGTCTGCTCTCAAGGGGAGAGAGGGCAGGGCAGACTCAGGTAAGTAGCTGCCCAGTGAATTTCTGACGAAATTTCACCAAAATCACACGATGAAATGCACCAACATATACTTTTAAAATATACTTTACAGTATATACAGCAATTAGATGCTGACAGCTAATGAAAGAGTTATGGTATATTCAGTGTAACTAAAAAATAAATGTACTTCATTCTCATGAAATAAAATTTATATTTTAAGGCAGGAGAGAAAATTTAGGCACAAAATTCTCTCTGTCAAAAAAAAAAAAATTCTCTCTGTCCATTTGGGCCTCCTGCTTCCCTCCCTAATGTGTGGGGCTCATCCCCATCACACACTGACCAAACCTCCTCCAAGGTGAGCCTGCCTGCTCCACCATGAAGACCAATTTTTTTACCTTCGTCTGACACCAGCAGTGGAACTTCTCAGAAGAACAGCGCTCTTTCCCAGCTCTGCAGGGGGGCGTGGTGGCCTGCTGCTCGCTTTGTGCCTGCTCACCTGGACCGTGCATCCTGGGTGAACTTTATGTAAAATGTCACTATGTCATCTTGATGTACGACCCTTCGTCTCAAAAATGTACCTGAGTGTGCCTTCGACTTCTAACAGGCAGGACAGTCCAGAGTTTTCCGAAAGACCGTCTTTCGGGTTACAGTCCTAAATTTGGCTTGGCTCAAAATAAAACTCTTTTTCCTTCTTAACTTGATTGTCAGAAGAATTTTCATCGACAGTTCTAGGTGCAAAATTATCCCTCTTCAGGAGACTTTTCAGAGTCCGCTGTGCATCACAGCCAAGAGCCATCAGTGGACACTAAAATGAGTGGCAAAAGGTGGTGAGAAATATGATTATTTGTGTAGCCGCAAAACTGCTTATTGGTTACGATGGGGAAATAGTAACTTTATGGTGGAGAAACCTGGCTGACACTCCCCTACTCAAGATACAGATCAACGTGGCCAGTGTGAGACGTCTGGGCGTCACGTGCCTGCGATACAACACTCTGAAAGGGCACAGCGTCACTTTGGCGGTGGTCCTGCCCAAACTGCACAGCCTCCGCCTGTTCAGCAGGAACAACAGACAAGCCCAGTCTGTGGGTCATTCCTCAAAGTAAGCAATCCTTGCTCTTTAAAGTGTCAAGGCCATGAATGGGAAAGACCGGGAACCTGTCTCAGGTTGAAGCCGGCTCAGAAGCCTTGACCGGGAGGAGCCCGGGGCCAGAACGGGGACGTCGGTGGGATGGCAGTGAGATGTGCGTGGACTCTGGATGCGAGCCCTTCGCAGGGCGTCTCGGCAGTCATTGCCCGCTTTTGATGACCTCTCCACGCTTAGGCTCGTGTAAGATGTCAACATTTATGGAAACTGGGTGAAGAGTTTTCAAAAACTTTACAGTATTTCTGTGACCTAAAGTTATTTCCATGTAAAAAGTTTTTAAAATTAGAAAAGCAAAAACAGGAAGTCTGACAGGACTCGGGGAGAGGGTGTAGTTTCCCACTTCTGTACACATCCCCCTTCCCAGCCCCCCAGCCCGAGGGCAGGGTTTTTCTCGGTCCTACTCACCTGCCCCCAGAGGTGGCAAGGTGCGGGGACAGCTGTGGCTACCTCACTAGGCACGGGTTAGCAATGGAAGTGTCAGCATGTACTCCATGGATAATGAAGACTAACGTCTCTCATTTCTTCTGGTGTTGTGGGGGTCCGCTTCTCATCCTGAGGCTATCCTGCTTGTGTTTGTTTTCTGGGCTGTAGAAAACCCCTGTTCGTGGATCCTGTGGGTTTTCCTAGGGTCTGGTCTCTCAACTCAAGGTTCAACTTGGAGACAAGTAGACCCAAGGGTGTGACTGACATCTTCAAGGCATAATTTTGCATCCGTGTTGGGAAGCATGTATGATGAGCAAGGGAGGTGTACCTGTTTCTTGGAGCTGCTCTAACAAAGTGCCAACAACTGGGTGGCTGAGAACAATGGAAATGTACTGTCTCCCAGTTCTAGAGGCCAGAAGTCAGAAATCAGTGTGTCCGCTGGGCCCTGCTTCCTCTGAAGGCTCCAGAGGGGCTCCTTCCTGCCTCTCTGGCTTCTGGGGCACCTGCATTCCTTGGCTTTTGGGCACAGCACACCGGCACGTGGTGTCCTGCCCTGCAGCTCTGTCTTCACGAGCTCTTCCTGTCTGTCCCTCTGTGTGCTCTTGTTTTCTTGTAAGAACACCAGTCACTGGAGTCAGGGCCCACCCTGAACCACTGTTAACCTCACCCTAATTAATTACACCTGTGAAGACCTCATTTCCAAGCTAAGGTCACATTCTGAGGTTCTGGGTGGATGTGACTTTGGGGGGACACCACTGAACCCGCTAAAGAAGGTGTAAGGAAGATAGGTACCAGTCACTGCCACCTAACGAGTGCCCAGTACGTGCCGCGGCTTTTCAGATGCCTTCATGAATCTTAAAAGAATCCTGCAAGGGAGGGGTGCTTTCTGCCCTTCTCTCCGTGAGCACATAGGCTTCCGGGTTACGCTTTTGCCCAGAGTCTGTAAGAGACGAGGTGGCGGAGACACCCAGCCCAGCCCGTGGGCCCGGCGCAGCTGGGGGCCAGGACCGTGTCCCAGGTGGCAGGCGGTCCGTCCGGGCAGCTCGCAGCCTGGCCCCGAGCGGAAGTTTGCACCTGGTGTAGCCCTGGTGCCGCCTTCTTGAAATTTTTTTTTTTTAACATTTTTTATTGATTTATAATCATTTGACACACAATGTTGTGTCAAATTCCAGTGTAGAGCACAATTTTCCATTTAAACATGAACATGTATATATTCCTTGTCACATTTTTCTCTGTGAGCTACCATAAGATCTTGCATGTATTTTCCTGTGCTGTACAGTATAATCTTGTTTATCTTTGAAATTCTTAATCCATTTTGAACAAGGGCCCGAAGAGTCATCTTCAACATACACGAGACAGCCTGTCCATCCTGACCCAGCCCCTCCCTCTCCCCAAACCCGACCCCATCCCCCATTCCCCCTGCTGCTCAGAGCTGCTCCGAGCGCCAACACATTAACTTCCAGATTGTGTGTTTTCTCCCTCAATTTTTACTATTGAAAATCAAAGAAAATTAAGGAAATAAGAAAAGTTAAGGGAGGGACTGAACCAGTCTTACGACCTGAAGGAAAAATTTCTGCTGTATCTGTTCTTTATTTTCTGTGCGTAGAGTTTTTATGAATTACATGTTAATTGAATGTTAATTGAATATCATGTATAAATTATATGAGTCACACTTGATTGACAGTTTTGAAACTGCTTTTCAGTAGCATACCTAACATTTTCCCACCATATCATTCACTTCTCAAGAATATGCAGTATTCTGAAATAAAAAAGCTGTGTTTTCTAAAAACAAAAAGTCCTTTAAATAAAACTTTGGAAGAACACAGAAAATCACAGAAAGCTGTGAAACACAATGCCCCACCCCAGGGATGGCTGCTGTTCACATCAGTGAGCATTCATCAGCCCCACAGGTGCCTGCGTCCCACTGAGCCCCAGCGACTTGGAATCTGCAGAGGAAAGGGCTGGGAACTTGGCGTTTCAGCCAGCAGCCAGTGCGGCAAACATCAGGGTCCTGGGGGTCTATAAGCACCTCTTCCCAACCACACAGGGCTCCTCACTATGGGTGGAGGCTGGGCATTGAGGGAGCTTCTCAATTCTGAGATGGACACTTTTATAGCTAAATCTTCTATCCACCCATGAATTTTCCTTAATATAAATTCTTGGCATCGACTGCGTTCATTGTGAAGTTTTATTTTTGATTTACACAAATGTGTAAGTGTAACTGAGCAGGACCCCGTGGGGCCTTCCCAGGAACAGACCCCACCCCCAGCCTTGTCCTCCGCCTGCCTCTTGTCTGTAGAAAACCTTCAGCCAAAGAATAAATGTAACCACAAAAGTGAGAAAATGCAGAAGCAAAGGAATGCAAACAAGACAAAATAATAGTTTAGCCATTAAACAAAGTCAGTGACCTTTAGCGCCTCCTCAAGGGCTACAGACAATACCCTCAGCTGTGTCCTGTGAGCTGCCTTGCAGAGTCTGAAACCCCCACCCGGTGGATGAAGTTACCTACACAATGATCAGACTGTAACTGTGACATAAGCTGCTCCTTCTTACACAATTCTGAGAACTAGCCTCAAGGAAACTGGAACAAACCAACCCTGGAGCTGAAGATTAACTGTACTTAAAACAATCAAGATGTTGCTGACCAGACTGCTGCCGACCAGTTTCAGGATGACTGTGAGAGCTGACTGTGCTGTTCTGCACATAGCTCTGCCTGCACCACCTGTGACCCTGGAAACTCCCCTTTAAAAGCTCCTGCCCCCGTTCAGCAAGGGGCAACTGGTTCTTTGGGACATGGGTCCATCTTCTCCCAGGATTGCTGGCTTCCTCAAGAAGCTGTCTTTCCTTTTATCCAGCACCTGTCTCTCAGTATTGGATTCTTGAGTGACTAGTGGCCGAACCTGAGTTCGGTAGCACAAGGAGCAATTATTTTTTTCCCTTTTGAATCTTTTTGTGTATATATAATTATTGAAGTATAGTCAGTTTACATTGTTGTGTCAACTTCTGGTATGCAGTATAACACTTCAGTCATACTTGAACATACATAGATTCATCTTCATATTCTTTTTCACCATAAGTTATTATAAGTTATTGAACATAGTTAGGAGTCAAATATTTGTTTAGTGCCTCCTATGTGACAGGTACAGAGGCGGGGAACAAGCCCAGTGCTGCCTGTCTGCTGGGGACTTGGACAAGGGTCATTAGGGGACACACAGAGAACAGGTGGGACAGGTCAACAGGTGTACCCAGAGTCACCCGCCCCAACGTGGATCCTGGCTTTCCCTTCTGATTCTTCTGATGTGTCTAAGCTTAGAAAACCCTTTGCCCACGTTAGTTTATAGCAACAGCCTTTCAAGATCGTACATCTGTCTCCTCCTTTGATGCACCCCAATTTCTGCATTCCCCTGCACCTTTTGGGGAGCTCCGGGCCGCCTCTGCTGGAGCTGGCCGCTTCGGGGTGAGAGCGCTGCCCGCCCTGCCTTCAGCAAGGCCAGGCAGCCAGGCCCGCGGTGGGCCCTGAGACTGTGCCCACGCACTGTGCCTATTTTCTATAATAGCTCTACCGTTATTCCCCTTGCTACTGAAGATGAATAGGTAAACTTAACAAATGCTTAGTCATTTAAATTTTTATCTTTCTTTTTATTTTTCCCCCACCCCAATCCTGCACCAAAGAGTTTCTTGGGCTACAGTCTAATTAGCAACAAATTCTAATGACGGAATTTCTGCATGATGAAACACAAGCAACTGAACAGCACGGGGCACAGGGGTGCGAGTCACCCACCTAAGCACACGAGCAGGGAGCGGACAAGCTGGGTCATGAGGGAGCAGAATGTGCCGCTTTGGCACGTGGACTATTTTGAGCTGAAGGCAATCAAGACCCAGGAGGCTCAGGAAAATGATCACCTCTTCCTTAACTGCCCGAAAGAATTTAGACAGGGTGCCTGGGCCAGAAAAAAAACAGCTATTACTAGAGGTAACCTTTTTATCTGAAAGATGCATCTTCAGAGTAGGGAAAAGATTCATTGCCAAGCTGCCCTGGTTACTGCCCTGCCAATGGCCCTCCTCCCCTCCAAGCCCCAGGCCCCCATCCTGTCCCTCAGCTCAGGACGGTGCGTCAGCCTCAACTGTCAGGTTCCTCCTTGGTCTCGTATCTGGGGCTCCTGGATGTAAGAAATCAACTTTGTTTTTCTCCTGTTAATCTGTCTTACATCAATTTAATTGTCAGTCCAGCCAAAGAATCTAGAAAGGAAGAAGGGAACATATTTCCACTTCTATAGCTGATTTGCTGCAGAAGAAAGGACCATGAAACACTGAGACAAAAACACCTTGGCTTCTGCTGACTCTGGGGAAGTCAGAGATCACAAGTGAAACTCCAAAACTGCGTGAATTTAAAAATTTGACCCTTCTGAACACAGATTTCAAATTGAAATGATGTTCCACACCCCTGAACGGCCCCCGCAGCTCCCACGGGGAGTCAGGATATTTGGTCTCTCCTCCGGCTCTAGTAAGAGGAAAAGCTGCAGCATCAAGGTAGGAGAGACGGGGGCAGGGGACAGCTCAGGGGCAGGGCGCGTGCTCAGCATGCACGAGGTCCTGAGTTCAATCCCCAGTACCTCCATTTGAAGGAAGAAAGGAATGAGAGATAAACGTTAGCATTTTCCAGGGCCTTTAGGTAGATAAGGCAGTATGGGTTAGATTCATGTTAGCACAGTAATTATAGACAGTCATAGTAGTAACACTGTCAACTCTCCCTGGGGCTCAGACACTGTCCCAAACATTTTATACTCGTTTAGTGCTTAATTTAGGCACAGAGAAGTTCAGCAGTTAGTCCTATGCCACACAGCAGGTGCAAGGAAGGGCTGGATCAGCACAAAGCACTTGGTCTTCAGAGCCTTCGTGACAGCGTGAAAACATCTGTCTGGACCCAGACCCACAGCAGTGAAGCAACGCTGACTTCACAAAGCAGCGCGAGAGACTGAGGCCACAGACGGACGGTGGCCAGATCACATGCACGGGACAGGGGAAGTCCGACCCAAGGCCTCCGCGAGAGCCAGCCAGGAGCCAGACTATAGCCTCTGCAGCCACTGGCTTGGACGGTCACAAGTCAGCCACGGCCACCGGCTTCCCTAGGTTTTCCCCTCCCTCTCCTAACTCAGGACTCCCAGAGAAGGCCAAATGTGTGCCTGGAATCAGTCACACAGGATGCCCGCACTCAGCCTCCCCTGGCCACAGACCATCAGGGCACACCTGAGCATTCCTTTCTTTCCGGTATAAGCCATACCCCCACTGCCTGCCTGAGCATCTCTGCCAAACCCAAGTGATGGTGGCAGGTGCCCTGCTATAGCCTGTGCTGAAGAAACAGCCTTTCCACAGGGGTTACCCTCCTGTTTGTAAAATGAGCACCTGCAGACCCAAGTCCAGCAGGGAAAGAGGGTCAGACATGAGGAGGCGCCTCAAGATGGCCCAGCTCCCGGAACTGCAGATGAGAAAAGCCACAGGACCACTTCCCTTGCCCTGGTTGGTCATAATTCTCTGATGCTTTGTTTTTGACACAGAGGTTTCCACTTTCATGGGGTCAAATCTGTGACCCCTTCATTCAGTTGTGAAATGGGAGTCTTGAAATCGTGTCCCAAGAATGCTCAGGGGTCTATTCTTGTCTTTCTTATCTTACTTTCTGTTCCCTTTTGTCCTAGCCTGTACCTGTTTGACCACATTTTTGCCTCATCAATAAGGACCAGTGACGGTCAGGGGCCTGGGGCCACAGCGTCCCAGTAAGCAGTACCATCGCTTTTCTGAGTCATCTTCCAGGGGAGAGAGATGACCTTTACAGATTATGGTGACACAGACCCCCGGGGGCACAGACCTCCAGACCTTAACACATAGACCACAGATGATTAAGATGATTAACCCCAGTGGAGAAAAGGGAGCCCTCCTATGCTGCTGGTGGGAATGTACTTTGGTGAAGCCATTGTGGAAAACAGTATGGAGATTCCTCAAAAGACTAAAAACAGACCTACCATAGGATCCAGCAATCCCCCTCCTGGGCATATATCCAGAGGGAACCTTAATTCAAAAAGACGACTGCACCCCAATGTTCATAGCAGCACTATTTACAGTAGCCAAGTCATGGAAACAACCTCAGTGTTCACTGAGAGATGACTGGATAAAGCAGATGTGGTATATTTATACAATGGAATACTACTCAGCCATAAAAATACTAAAATAATGCCATTTGCAGCAACATGGATGGCCCTGGAGAATGTCATTCTAAGTGAAGTAAGCCAGAAAGAGAAAGAAAAATACCATATGATATCACTTATATGTGGAATCTTTAAAAAAAAAAGACAAGTGAACTTATATATAAAACAAAAACAGACTCACAGACACAGAAAACAAACTTATGGTTACCAGGGGGAAGGCGGTGAGAAAGGATAAACTGGGATTTCGAGATCTGTAGATATTGACTGGTATATATAAAATAAACAAGGGCATACTGTACAGTACACGGAACTGTATTCAATATCTTGTAGTAGCTTACGGTGAAAAAGAATATGAAAATGAACAGATGTATGTTTACATATGACTGAAACATCGTGCTGTACGCCAGAAATTGACACCACACTGTAAACTGACTATACTTCAATTGAAAAAAAAAAGATGATTAACCCCAGCTCCTCTGTTCTTCCCCTTTAAAAACCGCTAACTCAGAGACCAAGCTGCAGTGGGCGTGAGGTTTCTCTCCCACTCCCTTGCTTGGACCCCTGCAGTAAACCCTCACTCTGCTGCAAACCTCCTCTGTCAGAGTTTGGCTTTCTGCGCCCTGGGCCTTAGTTGGGTGTCAGTATCTCCTCCCTTCTCCCCAGGGCTCAGTGACACATGACCCCCCATGCTTCCCTGAAGTTACAGACCAGGCTCTGCCCTGGCAGGTACCACAAAGGCTCACCGCCCCACACACCTGTTCCCAGGCCACTCCCACTGGGGCTAGGCCCTGGGCCGGTTCCTGCAGAGTCAGTCCCCAGTGATGGGATGGCCCAGCACCCACTGAGGTGCAGCCCTGCAGGGAGAAGAGGCAGGTGGGTCTTTCTGAAAGGCCAGACCTGTCCAGACGGCTACCAGCACAGGCCCTGACCTGCCCCAAATAAAGCAGGGGACCTTCCCTTACCAGGGTGTTGGAAGTAATCTAAATCCTAAACCAAATCCCAGCAGAACAAAGCCCTTAACTAATGCCCTTGCTCTAACCCCCACCCCAGCCTGGGGCCTGTGAGTCATCCTCCCCATCACTGGACTCCTTTGTGCCGCCCCTGTCCACCCACGTCTGCCCGTCACTGTGTCCCTGTCACATGCTCCTGCTGTCCACAGCAGCCCACACAACACCCCACACAAAGAGCGAGGCCCTGGGGGCCCCAGCCCTCCTCCCCCAGGTCCTCCCGGTCCCGGCTGGGTGGGGGCTTCTCTCCCCTCCACCCTCGGCAGCTCTCAGGTCCAGCTCCCTGCTCCTCTCTGGACCACAGATGTCTCGGTCATTTCAGGACCTACCACTGTCCATCGCACGCACTGGGTCAAACTGTGGGGACCTGGAGATAGAGGGCCCTGGGGGCCAGGCTAGCCCACCTCCACCCCACATCCTGCCCCGCACCGGGCGGGCACCTTCGATACTCCCTGCCGAGCAGTGCCCACCCCCGCGGGGCCTGGACCACTCCCTCTCCAGGGAGCCTGACGGCCGCGCCCCCTCCTCCCGTGTCCTGCAGGCCCGCCCCCACCCCCGCCCTCTGACTCAGACGCCAGGGGAGGATGACACCAAAGCCGGGGTGGGGGAATGACCCTGCAGCCCACGACCCTTGGTCCCGAGAGGGTGCCCGCGGGGGTCCCAGGTTGCGGCCGTGGTCCTGACGCCAGCGCATCGCGACCCGGACGCCCCGCGCCGCATTCTCGCCCCGACGCCCCGCGCCGCAGTCCCGACTCAGGATCAACCCCCAACCGCCGCTCGCCATGGTTCCGCCCGCGTGTCACGTGACCGCCGCGCCAAGTCCAGGTGCTCGGCGTCCGTCCGCCACTCCCGCGAGTGTCCGCCGCTCCTAAGTGCCCGCTGCTGTTTCGGGACCGCCGCTCGCTGCCGAGATGATGTGCGGTGCGCCCTCCGCCACGCAGCCGGCCACGGCCGAGATCCAGGCCGTCGCCGACCAGGTCAGGGCTGCAAGGGGCAGATGGGGTCCCCGGGGCCGGGGTCGTGCGCCGGCATCGCCGCTGGGACGGAGGAGGTGCGCCCCTGCGCATCCTGCCGAGGGCCGGGGGTGGGCGCTGGACCGATGCCCCTCTGCGCCGCGGAAGCGCGCTCGGGGGTGTCCACAGGCGAGGGGACGCGATGTGACGGTTGGGGAAAGGCGGTTAGCAAACGGTGCAGCGGGTGGGGTAAAAAGTCACCATGAGTGAGTCTGGGGACAGGGTACACAGGCTTCCCAGGTTTATACTGTTATTCTAGTACTTTGTGTAAGTTTGAAATGATCTCCAAATGAAATGTATCGAAACAGAAACCAGGCCGGGTTGCAGAGGCAGAGCCGGCTTCAGACCCTGGGCAGCTAGCTGCCCCCTCATGGCTTTCCCAAGAAGCCACCTGCACCCAAGGACCTGGCGTGGGTGGGATGGGCACCCAAGGACCTGGCGTGGGTGGGATGGGTCGGGCCTGCCCTTGTGTGTCAGCAAAGTCAGCGCACCAGAAGCCTTGGGTTCTGATAAGAAAAGTAAGACAAACTTGTCTTTTAATTTTCGTAAACTTAACTTTCATAAACCCGAGGGCGTGAGAAGCCCCATGCCCTCTCTCCTGTGGTTTTGACGTTTGCAGGCAGTAAGGAGTGGTGGTGAGTCAGTCTCATGAGACCTTGGAAAATGAGGAATTTGCAGGGACTCCAGTGTGAGCCAGGCCAGGAGGTGGTTCTTGGCCCTTCCCCACAGCCACACAGAGCCCAGCCTTCCCACTGCTTCCTGGTTCTCCCCGCTTGTCATGTGAACTTGGAAGCCGTGTAAGCTCATTCGGGACAGAAGAGTTGCTGTCCCAAAGAGCTCTTGAATGATTCGGTGTCGATTACTTGAAAGTCTTGAGAGTCGTTGCTACTGGGAGGAACTCTGAGGCAGGAATGAGGGGGCCGCCCGTGTGCTGGGTGGTCTCCTAGAGGGGCAGGGGCACCGTCTGTGGCCCTCTGTACTGACCGCTTTCGGGAGCGTCCTGGGCTGCAGAGGAGAACAGAGGCCAGAGACTGACCACTGGCCGGAAGGACATCAAAGCGGTGCACTCCGTCCCCACCTCCTGGAGTCGTCCTGTGCCTTCCCTGGCCCTCTGTGCCACCTGGGCTCGGAACTGGCAGCTTCCTAACGACCCTGGGCCTTCTGCGCTTCCCTTGGCTGCGGCCCAGCCCATCTTTCTCCCGGTCAGAGACAGTGTCAGTGAGCTGCCCTCACGCAGGCAGCGGCCTGGCCAGACATTCGAGGCCTCCACGTTGCCTGTTCCACCACCTCCATTTGGGTTTTCTCACCAGTCCTTGCAAACATCAGGGGATCCCCTGCCTCCACTCCTGAAAAGGGCAAAGAAAGAGGCAGTTCCTTCCCTGACTGCGGGCGGGTTTGTGGGTGTCGCTCACCCCTGGTCTGGTGGACTGTCTGCAGGGTCAGTTCCCTGCAGAGGGAGCCCGGCATCTTGCAGGAGGACGGGCGTTACAGGGAGGTATTCAGACGCAGATGGGCCCTGGCCCCGGGGCACACGCACACACCCCTGTGGCAGCCGCACTGAGATGGCAGAGGTGCAGCGGGACCTGCCTTCCTGTGCCTGCCCCTCCCTCCTGCCCTGTCTGCCCACCGCGACACCAGGGAGCGCCCCTCCCTGAAGGCGCTGGAAGGCCACGCAGCCTTTGCCACAGTGACTGACTTGTGCGAGTGACCGTGATCCCGTCTCCCAGCCAGCTCTGGTGCCTGCAGTAACCCAGGCAGCAGCCAGCGCACTTTCAACCAGATGAGATTCTGAGGTGGAAACAAAACCAGCCTGCTCTCCCCTTCCTCCGGAAAGATGCTCAGTTCCTGAGAGGCCAAGACCCCGGAAACCAGGACTGGTCCAGAAGTGTGATCACTGTCTGACACTTAAGGTCAGGATCAGCCGTGGCTGAAGGCGCCGCGTCCTAGAGAAATCACCTAAAAATGAATCCTGCTGCATCAGTAAAGCTGCTGCGTTGTCTGTCACAGAAGAAACTGGGACTGCTTAAGAGAATTAAGGTGCCCCCTAGAAGATGGAAGATCAAATTTAACATTGAATTTAGTTTAACATTTTTAAGTGTTCTCGTTTTTAATTTTAAAAGAGTAATTTAAAACCCGTATATGGGGAGGGAAGGGTATAACTCAAGTGGTGCACAGGCTTAGCCTGCCGGAGGTCCTGGGTTCGATCCCCAGTACCTCCATTAAAAAAAAAAATTAAATAAATAGACTTAATTACCTCCCCCTCCCCCCAAAAAAACTATATAGGAGCATTCAAGTGAGCTGCTCACTAAGTAAAAAGGAAAGCAGGGTATGAGCTTGTCTATAGTGTCGTGACAACAATGTGAAACCCTCCTGTGCCGGGAAGAGGAAGGACAGCGATGTGGGGAAATAGCACCGCTGAGACCTCGGCGGAATCGAGGCGCTGTTTGCTGTACCTTGTCACCAGTGCGCAGTCTCATGTCTCTGCTCGGTTGTGACACTCGCGTCATAGAAAGTCCGTAGAGGGTGCGTGTTAGAACCCGGCCCATCGCGCGTGGCAGAGGTCGGCTCGTGTGTGAGTCCCTCGGGCAGGAGCGAAGCTGCCACGTCTCCCTGTGCTCCCGCCCCCCAGGTGAAGGCACAGCTGGAGGAGAAGGAGAATAAGAAGTTCTCCCTGTTTAAGGCTGTGGAGTTCAAGAGCCAGGTGGTTGCCGGCAGGAACTTCTTCATCAAGGTGGGTGTCAGCCTCACAGGGGGGTCTGGCCCGAGGTGGGGCCTCGTGGGTGCCAGGGCAGGGTGCTAAGGGGGGTCCTGTGGCAGCCCCCAGCATCAGGGAGTCATGGCCCTTTAATGAGTGTGTGCGTGCACTCCGGCCTCCTTGGAGGAGAGGACCGAGCTTTGGGGGGACTCAGGGTTCTGATGGGGTGATTGTGGGGTGTCGGGTGCTGACTGGGGCCGCGAGGAAGGAGGAAGGTGGGGATGGCATCGGCCCCGTCCCCGGGGACCTGAAGGGGCATGGCTTCCAGGCGTCCAGGGTCTTTGTCCGAGCCCAGTCCAGTGGAGCAGGGAACTTGGGGTCTGAGGCAGCACCTAACGTCTCCCTCGACTCTCCTTCCAGGTTCAGGTTGACGATGAGGAGTTCGTGCACCTTCGAGTATTTGAGAGCCTCCCACACGAAAACAAGCCCCCGGCCTTGGCCAGCTACCAGACCAACAAAGCCAGGCACGACGAGCTGTCCTACTTCTAGTCCCGGATTCTGACAGCCTGCCGCCCGCTGGCCCTCTCCTCTGCGGGCGTGTGCCTGGGCCGCTGCCCCTCGGGGTGGGGGCGGGCTGCCCCTGGGCCTCTGTTCCTCACTTCCATCATGTGCTTTTTCCTGCCAGTCAATGATCTTAACTAAATTGCTTTCAAGGACAGCTTGTGTTACCTTTAAATATATATCTTTTCGGTCTTTTTGAGCATCCTCTGTTTGGGTTTTTTCATTCATCAAAAGCCATCATCACCATATAGAAGTGTCCCGAGGTGAGAGCTGTCCTGGGGGAGCCCCTGCTGGGCCCCGCGCAGCCTGAGGTGCTGCGCCCCGGGGCTGCCCAACGTCACAGCGGGTGGGATTCCTGGAGCCGGAGTTCTAACCACAGCTCCGCATGCTGTCTCTGCGACTCCTATCTCCAGGCCTCTGCTTCCCCCTATAAAACAAACAGGCTTTGAGTCAATCTGATTCTCGAACATTCGCTCTCGACGCAGTCAGACACGTTGACACATTTCTCCACCCGGTAGAGAGGCACAGGCAAGCCTGCAGGTGACACAGGCGACCTCGCTGCGCTGACCAGCGCGGGGCTGTCTCGTGCTCACCCGCGGAGCCGCCTGAGCTCAGAAGCCGGAGCATCGGCGAGAGCAGGCCTGTTTCCGTGCTCTCTGGTCTCGGCAGCCGTCCCTGCCCGTTCGCGGAGTCAGCGCGGTGGTGACTTTGCCGTGTGTCTGTGAGGTGGGATAAGAAGGAGTGCGCCCTACGTGGGAAGAGTGAAGACCGCGAGGTCTCTCTGTGGTCCAGGGTCCTGGCAGGTCCGTCCCCGAGCTCGGCCAGAGCCTCTCGCGTTCCTGAGTCCCGCTGTGCCGTTGGGCTTTGTGCCAGGCGGGGCCGTCCAGGTCGTGCGGGCAGCAAACAGACCTTTGAAAGCAGAGTAAGAAAACGCTGGGTCATGAGCAGTGTGCGTCCTGTTCTCTTTCCATGATCTGTAAGAATAGAAAACTTCCAAAAAATAAAAAACTTAAAAACAGAATAGAAAACGTCCCTAACGTGCTCTTGGTCTTGGAAAACAAGAGCAAGCGAGCAATTTCGCACTGAGAGGCCGACCCGATAGACTTCCCTCCGGGAGCTCCCAGTGCCGGGTGGCAGGGAGGTGCCACTCGGGTGCAGCCGCTGGCGGGGAGCGGGGAGCGGGGACGGAGGGCAGATCTCACCAGCAGGGACAGTGACCGCTTAACGGGTGCAGGTGTTTTCTCAGGTGATGGTGCATTTTTGAAGCCACAGGTGGCGGTGCACGACGTCGTGAAGGCGCTCAGCGCTAGGGGCTGCGCCCTTCGCAGTGGTGGTGCCGCCTGCTGTGTGAACTTGGCCTCGCGGAGCGCGTCTCAGCCCCTCTGCTCTTCCTCCTCTGCGCTCTTACCCGCGGCGGTGCTCACCTTTGCGGCCTTTAAGGGTTGAATGACCAAGGATCACACGTTTGAAGGGCTGCCTGCCCGCTGGCCCCCAGGCCCCGGGTCTGTGTGTGTCCCTGAGCTCTCGGAGAAGGAGAGGGAATTACCCAGACCAGTGCCCAGCTGGCCGCGGAGGTGGCGGCTTCTGGGGGCTGGAGGTGCGCCAAGAGGGTTTCTGGGGCGCGGGCAGGACGGGCTCTTCCAGGGGAGACAGACCAGGGGCGCGGCCAAGGCACTCGGGGACCTTGCCTGCGGCCAGCTGTGCAGCCCTGGGCGGTGTAGCCCCGAGGGGACCAGTAGCAGCAGAGATTGAAGGGGAACGGGGCTTGGGGGCCGTGCGGTCTGGTCACCTCCCTGGGTGGAGAGGCTGCGGCTTCCGTCTGTGCCCTGCGGCTGCGTGTGGGAGACGGGGACGGAGGTGCCACTTCAGCAGGGCTCTGCAGGTCTGGCCCCGCCGTGTCACAGTCTTCAGGAGCCTTGAAACTCAGTAGGTTCTGTAGGTCTGAGTGAGCCCACGACTGCCCCCAGTGAAGCTCTCTGGGGGTCCTGAAGGCAGCAGGGTTGAGACCGGCGGGTAAGCCCTGGAGGACGAGGACGCGGGCAGGTTGTAGCCGCGCACCTGCAGATGGCGGGGAGCCGGGCTGCGGCCCCACCCATTTGCTCTCGGCCAGCGGCAAGTCCGTGCTTCGGGGAGCCCCTCTGCTGACCTGGGGCAGCTCCGGGGTCCCGCCAGAGCAGCAGCTCTACACGCGGTGAGTCCTGGGGCTGCCATAACAAACCACCACGGACCACCACAGACCGGGGGCTTGTGGCGGGAGACAGCTTTGCTCACAGTTCTGGAGGCCAGGAGCTGAAAACGGAGCTATCGCAGGCCACGTTCCGTCCGCAGGCTAGCGGGGAGGCCCCTTCCTGCCTCTTCCAGCTCCTGCGTCTCTCCAATCTCTGCCCCCGTCTCCACGTGACCCTCCTCCTGGGTTCGGGTGGCTCCAGTCTTGCTCTTACAAAGACACCAGTCGTGTCTGACTCAGGGCCTGCCCGGCCCCAGGAGGGCCTCCCCTAACCGGGTCCCGTCTGCAAAGACCTTATTTCCAAATAAGGCCACATCCACAGGTGCCGGGGTCAGGACACAGACAGGTGTTTGGGGGACACAATTCAATGACGACCTAAGTCACGCTGAGTGGCCTGTATCCATATTAGCCTCCTACTGCAGCTAATGCACCATGCCCCCCGCCCCCACCCCCGAGACCCCGCCCACCTGGCACCCCCCACTGCCACCTGCACACACGAGCCGGTCCTGGGCGTGCAGGACGTTCCTTCCAGCGCAGGCCTGTGTCTCCCCCCTTGCTGGGCTGGGACGTGGCTGTGACCAGAGGTGGTGGAGGCACGTAGGGAGGGAGCAAATGTCAGCCTGTGAGGAGCGGACTCAGGCGTATGGCTGCTGCTCTGTCTCGCGGGGCAGGAGCTGCTCTCCTTCAGCAGAGGCGAGGGCAGTGGGCGGTGCCACCTCGGGCATCAGGGGAGTCAGGGCTTCGAGGACCTCAGACTTGACCTCCCCACGCCCCATCCAAGGCCTCCGGGCCCCAGGTCCCTCGGCCTGTGGCTGCATCACTCCAGCTCTGCCTCTGTCTGTCGTCACGGGTCTATGTTCCTCTTCATCTTTCCAGGACACCAGCCATCAGATTTAGGGCCACACTCATGCCGTGTGACCTCCTTTTCACTAGGACATCTGCAAAGACTCTTATTTCCAAACAAAATCACCTTCTGAGGTTCTGCTGCCCCTGACTTGCTGGAAGACACTGTTGAATTTGGGGGAGACACCTGTCAAAGCTAAATTTAGCATCCTTTTCAAGGGTGCGACCTTTGTAACCAAACCCTGAATTCTACCCTCACCGTGGGCAAATGATGTGGAATGTGAATTCTATCTCAATAAAGCTTCAGGAGGGACGGGAGGGAGGGGGAAGGGATGGGTGCCTACTGTCCTCCCCCTCCCCCTTCCCTTCCCCGACTCAGGCTGCAGTGTGGACTTGATAGTTAGCCACCTCCGAGGTCACAGACGTGGATGAGGGCCACACTCCCAGGAAGGCAGAGCCACAAGGCCGAAGGGGCCCGGACTAGCCTTCCGCAGATTGAGACTCTGCTGCTGGGGACAGCCCGAGTCTGCCCCCACGGGGACCTTCTTCACTGCCGTAACTGAGGCAGAATTCCAGATGGGACGAGGCTGTGTGGCTGTGATCCCAGAGGCCTCTGGAAAGTTCCAGGCAATGAACACAGGCCAGGCCCTGAAGGACCCCAGCCGATGCACGCTGAGCTGAATGGGTCTTGAACAAGGTCCTCCATGTGCTCACTTCCCTGTTCTGAAATTGGAGTGACAGAGGAAGATCAGCATGAACTCTGTACAAGGATGACATGCAAATTCGTGAAGCGTTCCAGGTTTTTATCAACTATCCTCCAATCAATCAATCAATCAATCAAACATCATATACATTTTTTTTAAAAAACGTCTCCAGGGACAGAAGGCAGAGGTGCCAGGCAAACCTGTAAGGTCAGCCCAGCTCAGCAGTCGCTGTGAAGGTGTGCGTGGAGCACCACGGGCAGAGGAAGGACTCCAAGGCAGAGCTGCGGGGCCAGCGGAGTCATAGCTGGACCCTGATGGCAGTGCCTCCTGGCCTCCCGTGCGTCGCCCCCCTTTCAGTCAGGACAGCCACACCTGCCTGGGAGGGGACCTGATCTCCACACCGCCAAGCCCCGCAGCTGCCATCAACCCCCTCCCTGGCTCGGCCCCGACCCCGCAGAACCCGCGCCTCGGCAGCTCCGTCCACCAGCCTCCCCTCTGCTGGCCAAAACTCCCTGGGCGCGTGTTGTGTCTTGAACGGCCTTTGCCACGCGGTCGGTGCCCTGGTGACGAGGGCAGTAAAGCCTTGGCACGTGCTTACTCTCAATCTGTCTGATAGCTATGCTTTTTAACATTTTGAAAAATGTACTTTGATAAAAAACAAATGTTGAGAGTCCATTTGCAGGCTCTGCCACAGAAGTGGTCAGATGGAATTTCAGCCCTATCGGCTCTGCTTTAATATTTATATATTTTCACGGTCCTTTAACATTCTTTCAGAAAAGTGCACAAAAGATGAACATGTCATTGTGACTCAAACACTGGCATAACCATCTCTTCAGCTGAGAAACAATACTGCTGGTTTCTGGGTCTCCGGAAGTTTCCTTCCTTCCTGGAGATAACGGCTGCCCTGAAACCTGTCACAGCTGGTTCCTCGATTTTCTCTGATTTTGCCCAGAAAAATGCCATTGACTTTGGCTCTTCTTCAGAGGTCTATCAGTGGATTCGCACCGCATGTGGTCTTTTGGCTCAGCCTGTGTGCGGTGGCCCCACACCATCATGTGTGGGTGCAGTTCTCTGCCAAGCGTGGCTGGCAGTGTCCCCCTCGCTGAATGCACGTGTCCACTCTACTGGTGATGGACACAGGCTGTATGTCCAGTGTGGGACCAACATTATCAGCATGCTGTGGACGTTTGAGCATCTCTCTTGTTCTCCGGGGCGTGTTCCTAGGAATCCCACTGCTGGGTCCAGGGCTGCAAGAATCCACCACTTCCCTGGAGGACGCCAACTGTTGTTCAAAGTCGGGGTAATAATGTGTGTTCTCTCCGCATCGGACCGGAACTGCTGCCTTACATCCTTGCCAATCTGGTGTGCGGTGGAATCCAGTACTGATTTTAGTTTGACCCCTCCGATTACAAATAAAGTTAAATATTTTTTTCATGCGTCTCTTGGACATTTGAATTTCTTCTTTTACAAAGAGTCTCTTCAATCCTCTTGCTCGTTTTTCTTTTAGGTAGTGTCTACCTTTTCCTTACAGAAATTTCTTAAATTCTGGGCGCTAATCCTATCAGTTTAATGTGTCGGAACTATCCCCTCCTACTCTGTGGTTTTTGCTTTTCTTTTTTTTCCCAGTTTTTTTGTAGGGGAGGTAATTAGGTTTGTTTGTTTGTTTAATGGAGGTTCTGAGGATTGAACCCCGGACTTGTGCATGCTAGCCCACTCTATCGCTGAGCTATACCCTCCCCGCCTTATTCTTTTTCTCTAAGGTACAGTTTTCGAGGTATGGTTACCCACTGTGAAATGCCGTGTTCGGTTTGACAAATTTTGAAAAACCCACGTAGCTAACACCTCCACCAACATGCAGACGCTCCCTCGTGCCCAGCTGGTCGTTCCCACTCTCACTCCCGGGGGGGCCCTTCTCATTCCTGTCCCCGTGGGTGAATTTTGCCTGCTCTCAAATCATGCCTTGGTGCACTTGTGTTTCTGGCTTCTTTTGCTCAGTGTAAGGTTTTCGAGGGTCGTTGTGTTGCTATGCGCTTCAGTTAAGTTTGTTCCTTGTTAAAGCAGAGTAGCTTTTCAGTCTACGGCTATACCAGCGTTTGTTTATCCATTCTCACGTTGACTCTGATAAACATGCTTTTGATTGAAGTGTAGTTGGTTTACAATGTTGTGTTAATTTCTGGTGTTCAGCAGAGTGATTCCGTTATATATATATATGTATATACTTATGTTTTTCTTTTAATGCTCTTTTTCACTAGGGGCCATTACAAGGCACTGAGTGCAGCTCCCTGTGCGGCACAGTGGGACCTTGCGGTTTATCTGCGTTATGCATAGTGCGTATCTCTAAATCCCAACTGAGAACCATGCTAGTGTTCATCAGTATCTTCCCTTACGGCCGGTGCTTGTGTGTTCACTTAAGCAACCTCTCCTTGCTCTGAGGCCATGACTAATCTCCCAAACCATTGCCGAAAGCTTTATAGCCGTCCCTTTCACAGGTAGGCCTGTAATTCACCTGGGGCTGATTTTTCAGGTCCCAGATGAGACGACGGTCAGGGAGCATTTTCTGCAGCCACCCTCTTCTGCCAGCACCACGTATGTAAAAGCCTGCCTACAGGCCACGCCGCCTGCAAGCTGGCACCAGACGGCCTGTTCGGGGCTGTCCTTTTTTGGCGTTTGTTCACCTGGCTGTTCCTCCAACTGTCTCAGTTGCCGTATTTCATCAGTTCTAAGATGCAACCGTCTTCCCCACAACGTTATGTTGTCTCTGAAACTGGGTTGGTCTTATCATCAATGGTGTCTTGGATCCAGCAAAATATGGCCCTTTTAACTTGAGATTGGGTAGATCAAGTCCTCCCAAGCTGTCCTTCTGGGCAAGCATCTTGGATGTGTAACATCGTGTGAAAAGCTGACACGCGTCCACAGCAGGGATAAAAGGTTAACACCTCTAACACACAAAGAGCTCTTACAAGGGGGGAGAAGAGGATGGAAGACAATTCGACAGAGTATTAACACTTCCACTGAACTCTCTTACCGAGCGAGGAGCACAGCGGGCCGCGCCGAGAGCCCACCTCCGTCCTGGTAGCCCAGCATCCGCCGGCAGGCGTGCTCACCGCCCGGGGCCGGCTCTGGAGAAAAGGCCTCACACCTGCCTGTGACCCACAGAAGGGTGCCGCCCTGGCAGGAGCGCGGGCGATGTGCCCTCCAGCTGGCGCCCCTCTGCACGCTGGTGGGTAGCCCTGGCCCCTGGTCCTTTGTGCCCCTGATGTGACTGCAAGCGCTGTGTCCGCAGTGCCCGGCACCCGCCAGGTAGCTGACAGGCGGAAGAGGGCGGAATCTCTCATGCGGTTCAGGGCTCCACCTACCACGTGCTCCCAGCTCGCCTCTGGCGGACCTGCCCCTGGGCCCTGCCACGGCAGCTCCAGCGCTGGCGTCCCACCCAGCGGGACCCACCCTCAAAAGCCCAGGGGGGCATGCACCCCCGGGGTGAACTTTGACCAGGGTTGGAGGAGATGGGAGGGAGCAGCTGATGCAGAGGTCCCCGCGGGCCCTGCAGATGACCCCGTGTGACCCAGCAGCCCGGCGGGTCTCCAGGCCAGTGGCCAGGCACACACTGCCTGGCACACTCTCTCCCTCTCCTGTCCTCTGCCCTTTTCTGTCCTCACCCAGCACCCTGAGAGGCACCTCCCTCCTTAACACTGGAGATCCAGAAAGGTGCCCAAGGCTGGGCTCGCTCCACCCACCCATCATGCGGTTGAATAGCCCGCCCTCACCTCGTGTCCCAGTGCCCGAGCCTGGGTCTGTCGCCTAACACAGCAGAAGGGACTTTGCAGGTGCAATTAAGCTAAGGGTCTTGAGATGGGGAGATGGTCCCGGGGTAGCCGGCTGGGCCCAGTGCCATCGCAGGGTCCCTATGAGAGGCAGGCAGGAGGGTCCATGTCAGGGAGACCAAGGAGGCCTCACTGCTGCTTTGAAGAGGAAGGAGGGGCCACGGGACAAGGAAAGCAGGTGCCTCTGGGAGCAGGAAAAGGCAGGGAAGAGACTGTCCCTGGAGACCCCAGAAGGACCCACTCTGCCCACCCACTTTTTTTATTGAGGTCTTGGTGTGCAGCATTACATAAGTTTCAGGTGCTCAACAGTGACTCGCAGTTCTTAAGCCAAACTCCACTTACATTAACCTAAGACACCGGCTGTATTCCCCGTGCTGCACCATGTCTCCTTGTAGCTTATTTCGGGCAGAACAGTTGGTACATCTCATACCCTCTCCCCGCGGGTAACCATTCGTTTGTTCTCTAGATCCGTGAGTTCCCGACCCCCTTCTAGGCTTCTGACCTCCAGACTATAAGAGAATGAATCTGTGCTGCTCTGAGCCCCTCAGTCGGTGGGAGCGTGTTCTGGCCCCCACAGGGGACTCGGCCCTCAGGGTGAGGCCTGAGCAACGCTGGGACGGCAGTGGAATCGGAGGGACTTCAGACACCGTCCTCGCCCACCCTCCTCCCTGCCTGTCCCGCAGAGCCCGGCGGGCCTGGAGAGACTGCAGGACTGATTGACAAAGGTGCAGGCTGATCTTGGAGAGAATGGGTACCAGCCAGGCTAGCGGGAGCAGCAGCACCCCCAGGCAGCAAAGGAGCTGGGACCCAGGCCCTGGAACCCGGAAGGAGCAGGACACTGGGTCAATGACCAAAGCCAGTCCTCAGAATCTGGCAGAGAGGGGCCTGGAAGGGGAGCCTCACTCCCTCTGATCCCCAGCCCGTCCTGCAGGGAGCCCACAGGCCTGGCGTGCCCAAAACAAGCCTCCCGGGGCAGAGGGCAAGGCAGGCCGGATGGAGAGTGGCCCTGGCCACAGCAGGCAGGACAGCGCAGACCCTTTCCCATATGAGGGATGTTTAGAGAATCCAGTAGTGACCACGGCTTGGTTGGCTGGATAACACCACTTTAGGTCCTAACACCATAATGAACACGGGAGTTCCTCTGGGAAAAAGAAATCATCACACGGCAACACAGTCACCATGAAAATATTTACTTGTGATCATCGGTAAGTCAGTGAGACCAGCACAGACAGACGCGGCTCTACGGCGCTGGGAGGGGCTTTACGGCTGCAGACACGTCCACACGCGCACAGCGGGTGGGGCTGGAAGACCGAGGGGCTAGTGAAAGCACCCCGGAGCCTCACAGACTCGCCCTCGCAGCCAGGACCCAGGCTGCAGCTCTCCCCCAAGCCTCCAAAATCTGAGCTCGTCTCCAGGAAGGAACAGGTCAGCATCGACTGGCCTGAGTCAGGGCTCCTGTGGATCCAGGTTTGCGGTCGTTGGCTGAAATCCCAGCTCAAATTCTGCATTAGGAAGTATGCAGCTTTAAACCCAAGAACATTCAAAACACCTTACACATACTTTACGTCCTTTGGGGGCTACATGGAGTCAATGCAAGATTCACTTCCACCCCCCAAAGCACTGACATCTCCGCCTGTAGCCATCAGGACGGCGGACCAAGGTATCCTGCGGGGATGTGCTAAGGCTGGAGTTCTGCTGCAGGTCTGCCTCCAGCCCCTCCTCACTTTTCAGGGTGCACTAGGGGGCTGCTGCCAGGCTCATGGAGTCCCCTTTTCTGTCCCCCCGCCACGCCCCAACTCACCCTCCTTGAGCCAGAAGCTGGCACCTGGGTGAGAAAGTAATCAGTGGTCCAAACCCACTGGCCCAGCGCCGGCTCAGAGGCGCATGAGGGAGGGTGCCCCGTTCCGCATCCTCAGACTCACAAGGACCAAGGCCCCCAGGTGGGGCTTCCCGAACACGGGCCTAGAGTGGTGTGCCCGCCCCTCCGCTCCAGTCTGCCCAGTCCCGCCAGGTGCAGGGCGGCCCTTGCGGGACAGCCCACGGCCTCACGAAGGCATGTCCCTCCAGGATGGTTTCCTGCAGCAGAAGAGCTGGTCCCGTACTGGTGTGGGGGCTGGGGGCGGAGGGGGACTCTGCAGGCCGGGAACTTCCTTCACCGCCACCCTCAGGCCTGGGGCCCCTCCCCGAGGCTCATCTGCAGCCAGGGTCAGGGAGGGACGCAGAGTCTGCAGCTGTGAGCACTGGGCTCTGCTCCGCTCAGACGACGGGATGCTTTGAAAACACCTGTTTGCCAGATTTTTAAAAAGAAAATCCTAGGAAGAACTTTCCATTAATACCAAATTTTAAGATAATCTCTAAGTCAGACCTCAAGTAGCTCATGAGAGGAGCAAATGAGCGCAGCATGCCATGAGCATAACCCGCAGGAAAGGCAGGGCTGCAGTTTGCAAGGCATCGTTTAATTGGTATCTTTGCACGTTAAGGACAGATAATGTTCTGCACCGAGAACGAACTGCAGAAGTCCACAGGGAAACACACGCTATGGAAAGCTCACAAATTTAGGAACCGTGACCTCGGGCCACGTGGCAGCATGCCTGGGCGGCAGGTCACATGCAGGGGCCCCACTCCCCGGCAGCGCGGCACAGACCACAAAGCCTGGTTCCTATCACCAGACACACAAAAAACATCCCATAGGCGGGCGGCTGATGTGTGTAACCTACCAGGGTTGGGGCAGGGACCCCTGCCCACCTCCCTCTCCCCCCTCTGCCCTCGCTGCCCCCTGCTGGCAGAGGTCAGAAGTATGGGGCTAGATTCTGAAACCACAGCGCTGGCTGTAAAAACAAGTGGGAATTAATGACACTTCTCAGCTGCAGAAGAGCCACCAGCTACCAACTCTGCACCTGTCACAAAGCGTTGGCGGCACAGACACACGCAGGTGCACACCAGCTCCAAGGCCACACCCATGCGGGTCCTCAATCACTGTCCTGCGAGAGACCAGCCTGACTGGCGCCCGTGGGCAGACCACATGGGAGGGTCTCCTGGGGGGACGACGTGCACACAGACTGACCAGGCCTCCCCAAAGCCAGGGGTCCCTCTGAGTGCCCACTCGGCACACACACCCGATGTGCTCCCTGGACAGCCAAGGGAGCCAGCTCTCCAGCGAGTCAACGCGAAGAGCCACACGGGCTGAGAAAGGAAGGCCCTGCAGCCTGGCAGTGGGACGTGCATGAGACGGAGGCTCGGTAGCCGTGCCCTTCTCGTGGGCAGAACTGAGCCTGGGGGCCGCGTGACTCCCACCCCGACTCAGAAAGCCACGACCATGCTCACAGCATCCCTGTCGGCACGTAGTCCACTCTGCCCACTCGCACACTCCCCTCCTTCTGGTCCAGGCAGGTGCTGGGGTGCTTCTGAGCAGATCCCTGCCTGGCGGAGACATGCGAGAAGGCGGCCTGCGGCCAGGCGGGCGGCAGGGAAGGCAGGGGTTCCAGGCCGCCCCAGCACAGTGCACGGCCCTGCCGCGTGGTCGCAGGGCGCTGACTCAGAGGTCAGGGCTGTGCCGCACCAGGAAGACGGCCTCACGAGAAGGTGTGAAGCCCCAGCAGCTGACTGCTCTCACCTCCTGTTTTTTGCCTTCCAGCTGAGGGCTGAGTGTGAGGTTCAAGCTATGAGACGTCAGAACAGCCTGGAAAATCCGCTAAACCTGGGGCTCCGCCCACCCCCCACCCACCGGGCCTCCTGCGCGGCTGTGAGTGGTGACGGCGGGGTGACCGCAGCAGGACCAGGCATCACGGCGCAGCCAGTGCACTCCGGCCCACGGGCCCAGCTCCGGACCTTCCACCACACCAGCAGCACCGTTCCGCCAGGCCAGGCCTAACACTGTGAGGCCCAGCACACCTGACGACTGGCTCTAACAAGTTTAAGAACAAGACATCAAAGCATCGCCGTTACCACCATGTGTTGCAAAAAAGATCGCACAGACTAACCCAGTTACCGTTGCAGAACTTGGCAATGATTCAAGACTGGTTAAAAAAGATGGACTGTATTTTGTAATTCATCTTTAAGGTCCACAGAATAAGATTTGAAATCTACACTCTGGCAGTGAGCAGGCGACTCAGGGCCAATGTCTCTCTCATCTTAAAGTAAATTATTATTCTGCATGTTACTAAACTACGGAGGGTTAAAAAAAAAGTTAATTCTAACTTGGACCCAAACTGTATCAAAAACCACTGCCACTGGCCATGGGAAGCTTCTGGATGGGAAATCCTGAACAGAGATAGTCTGGGGCCTCTGCTGTCGCCATGACAAACAGAGTAGGTCCCCCTGAGAACGAGGCTGATACACGGGGAGCAACATCAGGACGAGAAGGACACTGCCGCGCGGGGAGGTCGGCCGTGGTTTCCCACAGACGCTCATGTTCTCCCTCCGAGCCCTGCCCTCTGCAAAGGCTCCCAGGAGCCCCGTTTCCTTCTCTTAGGACAGAGGGCTCAGGCCACAGCCTCCCCTCGTGGCTGGGGCCTTACAGCCAGGGGAGACAGGAGCGCGAGCCTCAGACCCTGCCAGAGTTCAGTTTTACGGGTGGAATGGTTCTCACTGTTCCGTTCCTGACACTGGGAAGTCAGAGGCAACCGAACGTGAGGCCCAAACCTCTGAAATAAAACTTAAAGAACTGAGAAACCTTGTGTAAAAAAAGAAAAAGGGTTTCCCGCAGGCGGGTGGGATGGCCGTCTCCCCAGCGCTACGTGGCAGTGACAGCATTTTCCGTTAAAGGCTCTACGGGGGCCCAGGGCCGGGGGGACTGCGGCTGGCCCCTGGGCCGCCCTGCTGGGGAGGCCGCCTCCACCAGCCGCCGGCCACGGCCCTCCTCCTCCTCGGCCAGCGGGGCCCGCAGGGACCAGGAAACAAGGACACAGACACCCTGACCCGCTGGCCACTTCGGGGAGCTGAGGCCCCCTGGCCCCGCGCGCAGGCACTACTGCCCCGTCTTCGTTTCGGGGTATTTTCAACAAAGAGAAGAAAGCAGTACTGGGCGGGGGGTTGTCCTGGACCCACGGGAACGGCCATGAGAAGGTGCGGGCTCCAGGAGAGGGCTGCTTGTGGGGACAGAGCCAGGGTCGCGGACCAGGGCAGCCCTTGGAGAGCCTGCCTTCCTGGGACCCACATCCTGCAATTTCCCTGTTTCCCTCCAGGCTGTGGGTTCCCGGGAGATGCAAACAGCTGCAACCCCAGAGTCGGGGGGCGAGTGCTGAGTCTTCAGCCTACTTGCAGCCATGCCTGGGGGATCTTCACAATTCTGGGCAAAGTGGGGCCAGGGAGGTCACCCCGGCAGCAGACAACTGGACCAGTATCAGGGTTTATGCTGTGGCCTTCGGGGCCCCAGCCCACCTGAGGCATCACGGACAGCTGCTCCTCTGCAGCTCCGCCCCACCCGCTGTGGGGAGGAGGTGGGGGCTGCGGCTGGCTCCCGCACGCCTCTTGCTTCCTGGCACCTGCTAGCACAGGACGTGGGACTGTGGCGGGAGCAACGCCGGGGACGAGGTAACTGGCCGGTGGGGTTAACACGCCAACAGTGGGGCAGGAATCACCTCTGGCCTCCGGACCTGTCTGTGCACTGACATGGGGACCCAGTGCATTTGTCACCAGCAGTCAGGGGCAAACAGCACTTAACCTGTTCCCCTAGAAACTGGGTGAGTTTTCCAAAAGGAGCCTGATGTGATCTTCCCACAGGCCGCCCTCGGCCGTACAGCGCCTCTGTCCTGTTGCCCAGCGGGTCCCTGGAAATGCTGTGAGTCACAAGGCAGTCCCCTGACACGCGTGAGATCTGCGGATTTGGGGGGTCCAGGGAAGGTCCCCGCCAAAGTGGCTGTGCAGGGCCTGCGCCTGAGCTGCAGGAGCCTGTCCAGGCCACGGACAAAAGTGGAGTATCTGAACCCCCGGGGGCCTGCCCTGTGGAGAAGTAAGAGGCAAAAAGTTGTGAACTAGGAACACAGGACAGGTCAGACCAAGAAGACAGACATTCGGCATCACCCTTCTGGACAGGGACGGCTGACCTCCGACTTGCTCTCAGAGAGGCAGACGCGGGCGTCCCCGGGCCCCACACTCGGGATGGGGACCTACCACGCATCCCAAGCCATCCCAGAGCCCGGGAAGGACGCCCCTGAGATGTGGACATGGAGCTGCTTTTCTAGGGGGGCCTGGGGGCCTTGGGGGAGGGGAGCTGGGGTCCCAAACTACAAACACCTGTGATCACTTAGTTACTTTTAAAAAGCACAACTGGCACATTTTCACAATTAAGACCAGTGGATGCTGGACACTCACGAAAGAAAAAATATCAAGTTTCGGTCACAGCTCTAAGGCAGACATTACACTTTTCACAAGGACGAAAACGGGGACACCTAACACTGCGTCACAGGAGGCGGAGATGCGCGGCCCTCACAGCACCGTGGCCTGGACAACGATCTCGGGGTTCTCGATGTCCTGCTTGCTCTGGACCATCCTCAGCTCCAGCTGGGCCGGGCTTGGCTTCAGCCCTTCCCCAGACTTGGCTACAGAACAAACAGAGGGGGCAGAGCCACCAGTTACCCCAGTGTCTCCCCTCCTCCCCCCGCCTCGGCCCGAGCCCCCGACAGCCCGGGGGCCCCAGCTCAGAGAGAGCTGCACGACGCTGGCCCTGCCCCAGCCCTGAAGGCCAAGGCCAGGGAGGTGCCGGGAGCCACGGGGACCCGTTCACAGTGGCAGAAAGTGGTCACACGAGTCCAGCGGGCCCTGTGTCCCTCCCACCCCCAGCTGAGGCTCCACACGTAGCACCAGCCAACGTGACTGGCTGGGGGGAAGGCAGAGCGGTACCTTTCGCACATTTGATGGTCCGCTGCAGAACGTGGTGCATGGCCGACACGGTCTTCTCACAGGCCACCTGCAGGGAGGGGGACAGCTGAGCCCCCGCCCACTCGAGCCCTCTGCACCCCCACGCTGCCCACAGCTGCCCGGACGGGACTGTCCGTTAACACAGGCACTGGCTCCAAGATCACCAGCGAGGCCTCATCTGGGCACCAGCTAGTCAGCTAGTCACGGGGCAGGTCACCCTCAGCCCCTGAGGGAGGAAGGAGAAGGCAGAACCGGCGAGGAGACCAAGCATTTAGGCTTCGGGTCACAGCACTCGGCCCTGAGCCTTGCAGGCGACGGGGAGGGCCCCATCCCAGCCTGCGCGTCACAACAGGGCATCAGACACCTGCCCGCACGGGAGGAAGGAGGTCCAGGAACGAGGCCGTGACTTCTGCACTTGGCCGGACCGCACGCAGGAAAGGCCTCACACCCCAGTTTACCAAACCAGCCTAACCGCCCACCCACCCAGCAGGGCCTGAGCAGGACAGCTGTGTCTCCACACAAGTGGGTTGGGGACACTTACCCCTCAAGTGAGGGGGACGGACGGGGACAGCTGACCTCAGAGCCCTGTCCCCTACCCTCCATTGAGTCACTGCAGCGATCACACTGCAGGACGAGCTCTCATTGGATCTCTCCCCTGGACGACGCTTCTGGGTTCAGCCACGGCCCCGCAGAAGCCCTCACGTTCCACGCGGCTCAGCCCCCCACTGCGGGCCGGGCTGGCCGAGTCCACACTTCACGCACGCTCTCCCGTTTACGCCCCGAAGCGCCCTGCTGACCTTGAGACTGTTGGGGTGCTTGTGCGTCCAGGCCAAGAGCATGGCGGCGAAGAGGTCCCCGGTGCCCACGAAGACCGCGTCCACCTTGTGCATCTCCATGCTGATGCGCTGCGTCACCACGGAGCCGTCGGGGGTCCCTGGGGAGGGAGGGGGGCAGCTGGGACCCCGGACCCTCGGCCAGCAGAGGCCCACAGCCTGGGAACCAGCCTGCCCTCCTCCCACTCCTCTCCAGCACCACGGCAGGGGGCTCGGTCTCCCCGTGTCACCCGCGTCCCTCAGTGACCACCTGTCCCAGGTGAAAGAATGAGAGACTGGGGCCCCAGGAGCCGCTCAGTGGGGGGCCTGTGAGGGGGAATGCAGAGCCCGAGGGGCCGGCACAAGCATCGTGACATGGAGGGAGCCTGATGCCTTGAGGGGAGCGGTGGGAGGGAGCCTAGAGCTGCAGGGACGGTGAACTCACTGAAGTCAGGGCGCATGTGTGAGTATGAGCGGAGTGTGCACATGTGCGCCTTCGTGAGTGAGCGTGCGAGTGCCCTCCCACACCGGCCCGAAGGGAGCCCTGAAAGCCCCGCCAGGACCAGCTCTGAGCGGGGGAGGCCTGTGGAAAACGGTTCCCAGGACCCGGGCTGCAGCTGGGCTGGCCCACGTGAGCCCCGGGGACGTAGGAAGGGAAGTTACCCCCGTGTCGCCAGTGCGGTCACAGACGTGACTGCTGCGTGGTGACTGTGGGGGAGCCATCAGCACCCTGGGCTCACTGTACCCCGGTTCACAGAAACCTCTCCTGATTCTGTTCTCAGCCTGATCTTTCTCGGGGGTGATGGGAGTTCTGGAAATTGGCTGCCTGCTGAGTCGGTACAACTTCCTATTCGACCCCAAAGCTCGGAAGCCTCAAGGGACACGTGGCAGGAAGGCGGAAGGTGGCACAGCACTGGGCAGGGAGACATACGCGTCCTCTGGCTCCCCAGTGCGATCAGGTAGTCTCTGCCCTTCGGGGAGGGTAGGTCGGAGCTGGTGATGACCACTGTGTCGGGGCCCATCGAGTGCAGCATGTCCATCACCTGCCGGGGCACAGGGGCACATCAGCACGCCTCGACACCCGCACCTGGCAGCCCTGGTCCCCACTGCGCCTCCCCTCCCGTCAGAGTCTTACAGGGTCTGGCTGGATGGGGTGGAGCCGACAGAGGCCAAGATCATGGGAGCCACACCCTGGTCCCAGCCCGCCCTGACCAGCCCCTGCCCATCCGTGACAGCTTAACCAGGTTGCAGCCACCGCTGCCCATTCCCTCCAGCTTGAGGTCCAAGCTTGCATGCCCGCTGGCCCCACCCTGTGCCCAGCTCCAGAGGAAGGAGCCAACCCGGCCCCCGTCCTCCCTCATCTGGGCTCCAGGGCGGCAGGAGCCACTCACGGCAGCTGCCAAGCAGCTGGGCTTGCACGCCCCGTCCTCGCTGGGAAGCGGGCGCCAGAGCTGAGCACGGCTGCGGACGACGTGTCCCCTGCCAGGCACTCACACACGTGCACACACCACATGCACACGCACCCAGAGACCCCCCATGTGAACACACATACGTGTGTGCTCTCCCAAAGCCCACCCGCCTGTCCACACGGGCACACTCACCCCACGTGTGCACAGCACACATCCCCTCACAAAACGCACGCACACCTGCATACGCTGCGCCCCACACGCAGCGTCTGCACACGCACGTGTGCCCACCAGGCAGGAGACCCTCGGCCATTCAGGGGGCCTCCCTCCTCTCATCTCTGTCCCCTAAAAGGAGATATCGGAGTCTGAGGCCCCAGCACCTCAGTGTTTTCTCTGTTCATGTTTGGATGTAGGGTCGGTGCAGACCGTCCAGGTAAGACGAGGTCACCAGGTGGACCCTCGTCCAACCTGACAGGCGTCCTCATGAGAGGAGATCAGGACACACACACACACACAGAGACAACGCCCTGAGTGGCTCTGCCTCGGCCGCCCGGGGAAGTTCCGACAGGGGACACAGCAGGGCAGACGGCGGCTGAGCCCAGACCCAGCGGCAGCGAGTGGCGGACGGCCAACCAAGCGGCCGAGACGGAGTTTACGGCGCGCCCCCCAGGCCCTGTGGGGGCTGCGGCTGCCCCCTCCCACCGTGTCCCCTCACCGCTAAGGCTTCTTCCTGGCTGTGGATCTTTCTGCCGCTCAGCAACCTGGAAGACAGGCAGGCAGGTGAGCCATCACTCTTCCGGGGCCTCCTGTCAGACCCCAACCCAAGGCTACGGCGCCCCGGGCACCCCGTTCTGCCCCGCAGGGAACGGACGCAGCACCTGCCGGGCATCGCGGACCAGGCGGCCGCAGCGTCATCTGGGGACCACGTCTGGGGCTAGTCGAGTAAAATTCAGTTTTAAAGGGGACCCAGACGTCATGAGGTGTGGTGAAGTTCCAGACCGTAGTTACTGTTTACACGGAACATCTACACGGCACAACAGGGGAGGACATCACACACGGCCACAGCACGCAGTGCCAGTGAGGGTGGCCGGTGTCCACGCACAGCCAAAGAGCTGCAAACAGTTGGTGCGTCACATTTGCACGTGCCACCGTCAGCTCAGGGTCCTCCAGTGAGCCGCCAGCCCCGGGGATTGATGGGCCCTTGTCAGGGAACCCTGGGCCCCAAGAGTCCAGGTGCCCGCCCCCCCCCCACTTTAAAGAGACAGAGAGGACCCGGCTGATGGTCCAACAGAGCTGAACGGGATGCAGACAAGCCCACTGCAGCCTCCACCATGAGCCACGGCGCTGGGGGCCGCTTCCTACCCCCTTCCCGACTCCTCGGGTGGGCCCTGCATCCAAGAAAGGCCCCCTGAAACTCAACGCTGGGCAGCGGGGGGGGGGGCGTGTGGGTTCCAGAGCCGGGGCGGCGGGGCGCTCTGCCCCCGGCCTGCGCCAGCCACTTCGAGCCACTTACTCAGCCTCGAACTGGTTCGGGGTGATGATGTCTGCCACGGGCACGACCTGCTCTCTGTAAACGGGCAGGAGGTCCTCCGGGACGTACTGACGGAGAAGGACACGGGCAGGTGAGGGGTGGGCCAGGCCGGGACGGCCCGTGCTGCGGGAACCCCAAGGATCCCAGGGGTCCGGAGGCAGGGTCGGGCCAAGCCCTTCCATCCCACCCCACGGGCATCTGCGCGGCCTCGGGTCCCCCCCCCCACCCCCCCCACGGACTCCGCCCTCTCCGGGGGTGACACCACCCACTGGACCCCACACTGGGGCCGGGGAGCCCAGGCCCCTGGGTGTTGGTGTGCAGCTTGCAGGCGAGGTGTGATTTTTACGTTTTTAAAGGGTTCGGGGGTAAAGTCAAAAGCAAAATAATATTTTGTGGCACATGGAAATTACAGGAAATTCAAATTCAGTGTCCAAACGTGGAATTTATTTAGAAAACAGCTGTCCTCACTCGTTTGGAAACCAGCTGCTCTCACGTACCCCCGCCCGGGCCCCGCACAGAAACCTCTTCTGTGCATCCAGGCCTCCCCTTCCCAGCAAGGACGTGCGCCCGCCCACGCCCCAGGCCCCGAGCACTGACCATCGAGCCTTCTCCGTCCCACTTGTCCCCCATCACTGGGTCGCACACTGTGAACACAAAGGGCATCTGATCAGGAAAGCCGCAGCTGGTGAGACCGGTCTTTCTTGTCCATTCTGTTGTTAAATTCCAAGTACCCACCACCGACCCTCATTTATCTCACCTGGCACTTCACATTCTGCTGCCGGGAGCCCCCGGCTCAGGGTCGGGGGTCAGACACGCCACCACAGTGCCGGACACTGATCACAGCGCCAGTAACCTGCTCCTGTGACCCGCTCCCTGGGAGCCCAGCAGCCACAAAGCTCATGTGCTGGGGATGGGGGTGCAGGGCATGTGAAGGTGGGGCGCCCGAAAGGAAACTGAGATGCCCACTCGCGGGGCCCTGTGCCTACCGTACACGAGCCGGGGGTTCTGCTGCTTCAGCTCCCGCACGATGTCTACCACCATGGCCAGGAAGGACTTGTCCCTCGTGTAACCTTTGGGAGGGACAGAGGACTCAGTCACCCGACCATGGCAAGGGAGACACAGTGCCATCAGACCCCTCTGCCAGGAGAACAGCGGGCCAGGTCCGGTCCTGTGGCCGGGTGAGGACAAGCGTCCCCAGCAACCACAGGTACCGAGGGGACACCAGGTGACTCCCGAAAGAAACGCTAAGTTTTACACGAAAGAAAGAAGCCAAGGGTGTACAAGGAACGTCTTCCTCCCTCCTTCCCACTTTCGAGAATGAGCACGTTCACTCTAACTACGTACAGAAACACAGCCCCTAAGGCTACGGTACTGGGACGTGGCGGTCACGCTAGGGCCCCACTGAGAGCTTGGTGGCCCGCACACACCCTCCCAGGGAGAAGCCGGGTCAGGGATGCTCTGCCACACCCCCACCCAGGCTGGAGCGAGGCCCTGGCCTGGCCCCACCCTCGGCACCCACCCTGGGCCTCACCAGTGAGCACGTAGTCGTATCTGTTCACGTGGTTCAGCCTCAGGCCGTCATACAGCTCCCGGAGCTCATCCGAGTTAAGCACCTGGCCCTTCCAGTGCGCGTAGCCTGGTGGGGGGGGACAGGACCTCAGGGCCCCCACGCGGGTGGCCAGCCGGCGAGACCCAGCTTCAACAGGCAGAGCGTGGCCACGGCCCCTGGCCTGCCCCCCGCGGCCTGGCTTTCCGCCCTGCGGGCCCCGCACAGGCCGGCTGCGGGCCGCGGCACCCCCTGAGGACAGGAGGTGAGGGCTCCCCCGCCACAGAGATGCGAACGCCCAACAGCACCCGTCAGCCGTGTCCAGGGACAGCGTGGCCTCTGGTTGCCCCCCCTTAATTGGCAGGGAGGGCCCAATGAAGTGGAGGTGAGCCCCTCCCTCCCAAGGCTGTCCCTGCAGGCTCAGGTGTCCGCTAAGAACTGGCGGCCTCTGGCTGTGTCCCCGCAGGCGTTTGCGGCCACAAAACCCCGCAGACCCAGGGAAGGAGGAACACCTTCCCAGCGGCCACATGGGCCTGCAGCTCTCATGGCGCGTGCTTGTCCCGGGGCTGCTGTGACCAAGAGCTGCGGAGTCACGGGGTGGCCCCTCTGTGGGCCGTCTCCTCCTGTGTCCTCAAGGTCATCCCCTCTGCGGGTGTGTCCTGATCTCCCTAAGGACACAGTACGGCCACACATTTGACCCCATCGACTTTAATTGCCTCTTTAAGACCTTATCTCCACGTATAAGCCACATTCTGAGGTGCTGGCAGTCAGGACCCTGACACGAGCCCAGAAGGGGGCACAACTCGGCCCATGACAGGGGGTGACAAAGGTGAGGTGCGCTGCCCACCAGGTCCCAAACACAGAGACCCATCCACCGTGAGGTCTGCTTCCTAACCAGATAAGAGGGTTTGGGCCCACACCTGTTGGTGCCCCCCGCACCAGCTTCATCTCACACTCAGAGGAGCCCACAAGACCCCTGGGATACACAGGGGCACTCGGGTCCTCCATCTAACCCACTCGCTTTACAACTTCACAATGTACAAATGAAAAAACTCTGCAGAGGCTGAGCCGGTGACCCTGAGGGTCCCAGCTCCTCACTGCGCGTCTGCTGCCAGCACCTGTCCCCGGCACCCCAAGCCCCAGGGCGCCCTGTGTCCACACCTGCCGCCCTCGCCCCCGGGGGTCACCACCAGGCCCGGCAGCTGGTCACACTCCAAACTCTCCGTGCTGGCCTGCCCCACCCGCCAGCCTCCAGCCCCGTCCAGTTTCATCCAGTGCCTGTCCAGGGGCTGGGATCCTGGGTAACAGGAAACCATTGCAGAAAGAGCAGCCACAGAACAGTGGCTCTGGCAGGGGCGAGCCTGCCTCAAAGGCCACAAGGGAGGCTGCGGGGAGCCTCCTGTGATTTGAGGCCCAAGCCAGCTTGGTCCTTTACTTTAAAATAAACAGATAAAGGGAAAGAAAGAGGGTAGTTAAAACAGCCAGTAAAACCTGTAAGCTCTGGGGAGGTTCACTGGGTTGACAGCTTTTGGGGATGTTTCCAAATGTCACTGTGCCCTGCACACTTGGAGACCGAAAGCAGGAAAGGACACTTAGTGAGAACAAGGGCCCTTTCATCTGTGCCTGGCCCGGAGTTCCTCCTCCCGCCTTGTGACTGCGGATCCCCCTCTCTCCCGAGAGCCACGCCCAGGAGAACTCTGGCGGGGCAGGCACCCCCTTCTGCGTATCTGGTCGGCCCTCTGCCAGCTGCTTCTGGGACGTTCCGTGCTCCGAGGTTCTGTCTGGGTTCAGAGCAATTTCAAAAGAAGGGATGTGGGGATGCTTCCAGAACTGCGTGGCTTTGTCCTCGTGCCGCTGCTCCAGCTCGGGGACCCCCGGGGCAGGGGAGTGCCAAGGCCACAGGGTGGGGAGCCCGGTCCTCGCCCCGATACCCTGGGGACTTTCCAAGGGATGTGACCCTCATGTACCCCCGAGCCGGCAATCCCACTTCAAGGCTCCTGTGCGAGGAAACCCTCGGGGACCTCACATGTGAAGACACACACACAAGCCCATGAGGCTCTGGTTTTCAACAAAGAAAATCAGGACCCGCTCCGCCCCTCCCCGTCCGCGTGGGGCCCTCCTCAGGCCCCGTGGTGTCACCCTGTAGGCAGGCGGCATGGCCCCAGAGCAGGTGCCAGGATCATAGCTCTCGGTTCATGCAGGAAGCTGAGGGGCTGAGGGGTCACGTCACCAACCCGGGCGGCCCAGCCCCAAAGCACCCAGGCGGATTCAAGCCCACAGCCGGCACACCCAGGCCCCCCCGCCCCCCGGCCGTGCAGCCTCAGCCGGGGCCACACCTCCGAGGGGTGGCCCCCAGACTTCCAAAGGGCCGCTTCTCACACCCACACGAAGCTCTGCGTGGACACCGACCGAGGCTGACGCCTTACCTGTGTGGTTTGAAAACTGGACAGAGTTCACCGCATCTACCTCAAACCCCAAAACCTGCAAAATGGACAGAGAAGGACCAGGCTTAAGAGAGCAGGCCGGGCTGCCACTGACCCACAGAGGGTGCCCAACAATGGCCTGGGCAGGCTGGAGGGTCCCCAGTCGGCCTCGGCCCCCACAATCCCTGTATCTAATAGGGAATGTGTTGGGGAGCAACCAGCCCAAAGGGCCCAGGTTGGGAGGCCGAGGCCCACCTCCTGCAACTCAATGGCTCACTTCCAGAAATCCCCCCAAATGTGTCATCTGTTCGGACACCCAGAGGGCAGTGAGGCCGTCTCAGTTCTGGCCCCGTCCAGTGAGAGGCAAGGCCAAGGGCGCCACCCACACCCCCCGGGAGCCCAGCCTGTTGCCCCTCCATCACCACGCGTCCACCGGGAGAAAGGCACCCAGCCCAGAGCCAAAGGCCCCCAGAACAATCACAGCGACAGACCCGTACGCCTTCAGGGAGGGACCACCCCACACCCCAGCCTCACGCCAGCCCCTCATCTGGGCCTCCAGCCTCTATGGAGGCGCCAGTTAAGGGAGGGGAGGGGGTGGCACTGGTGCCAAGGGAGCTCCCACCCAGCCCCAAGAAAGCTCATCCACAGCAGACGAAGCAAGTGACGGGGGAAAGCTAAAGCCAGCACTGAGATAGCAGCTAAGCTTATAAAAACTAGGAGCTCCCTTTTTAATAAAAGGGCAGAAAGCTGGTGTCTACAATGGCCGGGGTGGGGCGGGGGAGGGTGTAGCTCAGTAGAAAGGTGCGTGCTGAGTGCGCACGAGGTCCTGGGCTCTATCCTCAGTACCTCCATTAAAAACGTAAAAAATAAATAAAACAGAATGGCCTGAGGACCACACAGCCAAGGCTGACAACCGCGCACTCACGACACGGCGAGTCCCGGGGCGGTTCTTCCTTCTGCTTGTGTTCACTCTCCTGTTTTTCCACATTTAATAGGCGCTGGAAATCTCGAACTCCCCATCCATCCCTTCCCACCTGCTTCCCCCCCCCCCCCCGCCCCGTAACCATGCGTTTGTTTTCTACGGCTGTGAGTCTGTCTCTGTTTTGTAATAAGTTCATCGTGCAGCACGGGAAACTGTATTCAGTACCTTGTAGTGACCAGCAATGGAAACTATGGAGGGTGTTGTGCGTGTACGTCTGACTAAAACATGGCGCTGCACACCAGAAACTGACACATAAGCTGACTACACTTCAATTTAAAAAAAAAATGTATTGGTTCCCTCAGGGGAATCGAGGTACAGGACACTGCAGATCCTCCTGGGGGGGTCGGGGTGGGGGATGAACCACACTCCCTGTGAGGCCCCCCCGTGCCCCTCAGCCGTCAGAGGTGCTGGGCGTCAGGATCCAGGACCCCCCGGCCCGCCTCCCAGCCTTGGTGTCCTGCCCTGACCCTGCGTCCCCATCAGGCCCCACCAGCATCTTCCACCTGCCTCTTCCAGGCTGGTCCCCCACCCCCGGCATCACTGCAGGCAGCCCTGGGACAATGGCCCTGCTGTGTAGTCCCCTCCCCACCCCCCGAGGGTATCCGGTGCGTCCCTCTGCAGGGCTGGCCGTCCCAGCTGCCCAAGGAACACTGCCCAACAGGGCAGGAAGGCCTCTGGTGCAGGGCCGGGTGCTCAGGGGCACAGCCGTGAACCCCCACCCACCCCGAAGGAGCGATCTCACAAGCTGGAGTAGCAGAAAAGACAGCGCACAGCACGGTTATCTGAGAATCTCAGTACCTGCGGACGGGACGCAGATGAGAGTGGGCCCTGCACCTGCAGAGCCTCCCAGAGACAAAAGGGCGAGAGAGAATGAGACAGAAACTGAGTGTGCAAGAGAGACAGAGAGTGTGTGTGAGTGAGTGAGAGGGAGGGGGAGGCTGGAGGCCCAGAGAGAGCCTGGCCCCGGGGCCCCATCCCCCCTCCACCACTTTGCTCTGGCCCTGTCCTTGCCTTGCTGGGCCCCAGTAACTTCCAAACCCTCTCCCCCTCTTCACCTGAACACCAACCAGCTTCAGGTCTCATCCAAAACAGGCAGAGCTCTCTGGCGACCAGGAGCGTGGCTGCTCTGGGCAGTAGGGGTAGTGGCTGGGGTGGGGGTTCTGGGTGCAGACATGGATGACACCCCAGCTCTTCATGGGGTGGGGGTTCCCCGGACATGCTCCCTCTGTGGGTTCCTTGAGTTACACACTTGAGATTTGTATTTAAGACGTCTTTCTAAACAAATTTAAGCCAGTATTACGAGGACTTCAAGCAGTGAAAGAAAAATCAAGTCTTCTCAAACAAGAAAGTTAAACTGGCACTCTGCAAACTCACTGGCCTGATTTCGCAGCCTCTGAGACACAGAGAGAGCTTGCAGTATCTCAGATCCGGAGAATTCCCTATCAACTCTGCAGAAACAGACCTGAAGCAGGGATGACACAAATCCTGAAAATCCTGCCGGAACGCCCTGCTCCACGGCCCCTGGAAGTGCAGACCATCAGCCCTTCGGAGCTGGCACGTCTGCTATTTTTGTGCTCTTCAATGACAGCGCTAAGCCCCTGGGCTTCAAACACCAGCAGCTTATTAATTCGTACCCCGTGCTGGTGTCGGGCACCTACCACACGGCACGTGCAGGGCTGAGGGGCCCAGCTCCAAGAGGGAGCCCTGGGACCCCAGGGACAGGGGGCTTCTGTTGTAAAAGCCCAGTCTTCAGCTCAAGTGCCCGTCCCCTTTCGTGCTTGTTTCTGGGATCTGGCCTGCAACCCTGGGCATCGCGCCCCAGCTCGGCTAGCAGCTCCCACCTGGGCACTGGGTGGGGAGAGCCGGGAGACGGGAGGGTCCTGCCCCGGCGGGTCACCTTTCCCTGGCAGCGCTCTGTACCCACAAAGGCGGGGCCCCCAGGAGCAGCTGAACCCTACTCTGCGGTCTTCCCGTCTCTTGCAGGCACAGTCCTACACATCACCCCTTTTCCCAGCTCTAAGTCCTAACGACCCCAACTGTAAGCAGACAGGGCAGTGTGCCTCGAGAGAAAGAGCTAGGCGTGGCCTTCCTGACACAAGGGAAGCCATTTTTGGCCTAAGCCATTTGTGAGCTGAGCCTGGGCACAGTGCTCGTCCTGCGAACAGGTCTCAGTAATTCATGATCTCAAGGAGACTAAAGAATGCAGAAACAAGGACTGTCTCAGGCAAGAGAAGGAACAACAGCAGATAATACATCAGTTGTAAAGCGTCCCAGATCTGTTTCCCCTCGCTCACCCCTGCAAAACCCCACTGAGTGCAGGGGGAACCGCCAGGTGAGTCCGATCTACTTACACGAACCCTTTAGAAGCAGTGTTCTCTCTCCTCAAGGCAAAAGAGAAAAAAACCCAAAATAAACAAATGGGATCTAATCAAACTTAAAAGCCCTTGCACAGAAGAGGTAAGCATCAACAAAACAGAAGGACAACCTAGGAACGGGATTAAATATTTGCAAACGATGCCAGGGCTTAATTTCCAAAATATGCAAACAGCTCATACACCTCAGTATCAAAAGAGACAGACAACCCAATCAAAAAATGGGCAGAAGAGCTAAACAGACGTTTCTCCAGAGAAGACATACAGATGGCCAAGAGGCACTTGAAAAGATGCTCAGTTCTGCTGGTTATCAGAGAAATGAAATCAAAACCACAATGAAGTATTACCTCACAGTGGTCAGAAGGACCATCGTTAAAAAGTCCACAAATGATAAATGCTGGAGAGGGTATGGAGAGAAGGGAGCCCTCCTACACTCTTGGTGGGAATGTAAACTGGTGCAGCCACTATGGGGGACAGTATGGAGGTTCCTTAAAAAACTAAAAATAGATTCACCCCACTTCTGAGCACACATCCAGGGAAAACTATAATATGAACAGACACCTGCACCCCATGCTCACAGCAACACTGCTCACAGCAGCCAAGACGTGGAGGCAACCTCAGTGTCCGCTGACAGGTGACGGGCTAAAGCTGTGGTAACATTTATACAGTGGAATACTATTCAGCCATAAAAAAGAATAAAATAATGCCATTTGCAGCAACGTGGATGGGCCTGGAGATTATCACACTGAGTGAAGTTAGACAGAAAAACAAATATTTTATGATACCACTTACACGTGGAATCTAAAAAATAATACAAGTGTATCTATTTACAAAACAAACAGACTCACAGACACAGAAAACAAACTTCTAAACAGGAACGGGTAGGGGAGACACACTAGGAGCATGAGCTTAACAGATACAAATTGTTACACGCGAAGCTGATCTCCTGTACAGTATCAACGCCTTGTAACAAGCCGTGACGGGAAAAGTCTAAAACCTCTCGATGTACACTCTGCTGTGCGCCTCAAACTAACACCGCACTGTACCCAACTGCACTTCAATTAAAAATTAAAAAAGCGGTGTTTTCTGGCCGGGGCCAGAAGAGGAAATCAGCGTTCCAGGTGTTCTGAGTGGGAGGAGGACCCTGCGCACTTCCGAACACGGAGGCCACGCGAGCAGCAGCGCAGCTGTGTGGCCGGCGTCCCACGCAGCGTTACCAGCTGTGAACCACAAAGCCACACAGACAGAAGTTACACTAAAAAGCAAGTAGGATCAATGTCCTAACCAGTTCACTGCGCTTCTCCGCCGGCGAGGCCCGTCTGCGGGGCGGCTGCGCGGGGCCCCGGGCTCCCCGGCAGGACCCTAGGCAGAGCCACCGAGCCTCTCGTCCCGCGCAGGCCAGCAGTTCAGGGTCTGCAGGTGGAAGTGCTCACAGCCACGGAAACTGGCCCTACCGGTTTTTTCACCATTTACCAAAAACAAGACTCAATTTAAGGAAAAAAGAGGAAGACCTGACTAGTTCAGTGCAGGGAGGGGAGGAGAAAGGGAAGCGGGGGAGAGGTCTTGCGAGATGAGGGGGAACACCACCACCTCCAGCTTCCCCCGACAGATGCCCCTCCGGCTGGGTCCCCTCCTCCCGAGGGCCCCTCCCCCAGCCCAGTGTAGCCAGGAACAGGTGCTCCTGGTTCTTCCCAGGAGCCTCTGTGCCACCATTCTCCTCACTCCTGACCCCCAGATGCGCCTGAGGAACCCCGGCCTTCAAGGGCACGCCGCTGCCCGTGAGACAAAGCCGAGACCCCCAGGCTACACATGCCACCGTTCTGTGATTTCCACCCCTCCTGCAAAGCCGCCTGCCGGCTGCTCTCTGAACCCTCCAGGCCTCTGTGAGCCTCTCACCTTGAGCCAGAACATCGTCCCTTGGGCCCAAGCCCCAGTTTGAGACCTTGCCTTCTCAGCCTCCACCGGCAAACAGAGTCCCAATTCAGAAAGAACTAGAGACCCAGCGAGGAGCCCCAGGACGAGCCAGTGCCCGCTGCCTCTGGGGACGAAGCCCGGCTCACAGTGACCACGTGCGCACAGCTGATGCTGGGGACCCAGGGTCTCAGATCCGAGAGCGCCGTCGAGGAGCACAGCCAAAAACCGCCCTCAGGCGGGGTCCTGGCGTCCGCCTGCCATGAGAGGCCAGTGCAGAGGTGCGCCTGGGGTCCTGCCAGGACAGGCTGCTGCCTCAACCCCGGGTCCCTCCCAGGCCGGGGTGACGGCTTGGAAAGGGCTCCAGCTTCCACCCACCCCCAGGGCAGGGGAGAGCCCAGCAACCAGGGCACACGTGCACCCGGGAGAGCACGTTCAGACGCTCCAGAGGCGCGGTCACAAAGAGCAGCAAGAGCTGCACAAGGACGAGTCCCCGCCCCCCCCCAGCCCCACGCAGACCCCGGGCCACCTCTGCCGGCAGAGCACCCTTGTCGAGGGCGGCCACACACGTCAGGGGATCCCTCAGCCTAGGGGTGACGCGCCCTCCCAGCCGCCACCGGCCCACCTGGCTGCAGCATCACTGTCCCCCTGCTGACGGCCAGGCAGACACAGGGACACATCGTTAGCTTAGCGGTCACCCTGCCTGGAAGTCAGAGTGCTCAGACCGCAGGTGGGGGAAGCTCTGGAATATTCCAGAGCAGCCCCCCACCCACCCAGACCACCCTGGTTCCTCTAGGGGAGGGGTTCATGCTGAGGCTTGTTCTGTAAGACCTCCAGCCCCTCTCCTAGGAAGTCAGAACTGGGGAAGGGGGGACGTAAGAGCCACGTGACTGTGGTCGGCTTGGTCTGCCTCGGGGCCTGTGTCCCTTCCACCGCCTGCTACCGGTCAGCGCCACAATTCAGCCCAACCCACGACCAGCGGCCTCTCATCTCCAATGGGAACTTCGACTGGAAACAACCCTGTGTCCCCTGAAGCAGCCTCCCTAGCTCACCTTAAGTCCCAGGGCCACCTTCGCCCGCTGTGCACCCTTGTCTCAGTGTCACAGCCCTGGACCGCATCACCGTGACCCAGCCCGGCTTCCGGCAAAGGTGCGCCGGTGCTCACTGCGGGGACCAAGGCACCTACCAGGCCCTGCCGGGGCCCCGCATGCCACTGGCTGGGCACTCTGGGTGCTGGGTGTGCTGCAAAACCCTAATAGAAGGGGTCTCACCCCAAGTTCGCGGTGGCACTGGAGCAGGGTGGGGGCCACTGCCCTCCTGGGCCCACGTCCTCAAGCCCCCTTCCTTTCTCCTCGAGAAACTCTATTTCTTCTTCTCAGTGTCACTCTTTCAGATCACTGAGTAATCTTATTTCAGAGCTCCGTGTGGGGGAGCAGCAGGGGACAACCATGCCCACGGCCACACGCGTCATGGAAGCCACCTGCTTGCAAACACACCAGCCCCTTCCAGGGAGGGCAGTGCTGCCCCAGGTCCCTGTGAACAGAAGACAGGACACCACACAGCACAAAGTAGTGCTGCACAACACTCACCACACGTACACACCTTCATACCCACACCTGAGCACGCACACGCATGCACCACACACCCACATAGCACGTGACCCACAGACACGGAGAGGAAAAGATGACAAGGACCACTGGGCTCTGGCTCTTCTCCACGACGGGCAAAGAGGGGTAACAGAAACCTCAGTCCAGAATGAAGCAATTCTGGAACTTCTGGGAGAAACATAGAAGCAAGGGAGGAGAAAAAATGAAGCAACACTTAGGTTCCAGGATTGGGACACATCGTGGGCCAGATGGGGACTTCCAGAGGCCGAGGGAAGCCGCAGGGGGACAGGCAGACTCGCGTGGCCGCAGAGCACAGGAATATTCCAGAGGACACTCACAAGTGTCCCAGCCCCAGCGCATCCCCTCCAGGAAGTGAAGACGACGGCCAGCGGGGCAGGAGGGAGGCGCGCTTCCTGGCATCCGCTCCCACACACCATTTGTCAATGAGTGTGTCACCACGAGACAGCATGAACGCAGAACCTCTGTCTTATAAAGGGCAGATGACATTCTTCCAGCAGCTTCCAAATGCAGTTCTGCTGGAAAAGGTCCTTTTTGTCCTAGGAAAATATGTAAAGCTGTTCCAAAGGACTACGTGTTTTAAGCATTCATCAAGAGGCCTTCTGAGGCTCAGGGGGATCCTAAAGGTGAGAGGTTGGAAATAAACCCCTTGTGGCCTGAAGTGACCCCCTGGGGACCCAGTATTGAGTTTCCAGGAGACCCTGGGGTGAGTCACCCACATGTGCACATGTGCTACTGAACCCCAGGGTCTGCAGCCCGATGGCTTCTGCTCTGCTCCAGAGCGGGCAGGGGGCTGGGGGCGGTGGCAGGCGTCCACGGACCCTCAACCTCTGTTCAGCTCCGGTAGCCTCGTCACTCGGCAGGCAGGGGTCCCAACCCAGGCTTCCAGACAAGGGGTCTCTCAGCACACCTCGCTGCCCGCCAGCCTGCCACTTCCTGCGGGGTGGCCAGGCCACAGTCCGCTGGCCAAGAGGCCTGGCTTTGAGGCCCCTGCACAAAGAAACAGAATCTCCACCCGAACCCTCTTTCCCTCAAGATGCCTTGGGTCCACTTCTGCACCCAGGGGCCAAGAGATTCCAAGAATGAGGCTGGCTTCTGCAGGTCCTAAACTGAGCTGTCCCCAAAATCATCTTCCAGGGCCCCCTGGGTGGTCTCCCCTTCCCATCTCGGCAACATGGTATTTAAGTGGGTTTTAAGCTAAGGCCCCAAGTCAGATTCTCAAGGCCACTGGGATTCAGTACTTTACTGTCTCTCCCTGCACCATGGCCTTTCAGGGCAGCACCTGTCCTGCACCGTGAGCCTCCAGTGACCCCCCAGCACAGAGGTCACACGTGTTCGAGTCAGCAGTTCCAAACCCCAGACACAGGCTTGGAAGGAAGTGCCCGCACACAGTTGGCGTGGGCCAGCTGCCTGTCCCCGGACACCTCCAGGAGGGCTGGTCTGGCCAGCAGAGCAGCTGCTGGCACTGGAGGTGCTGGCTGCCCTCCCCAGAGAAGCACCCGGCGGCTGGGCTGGGAGTGAGACCAGGAGCTGCGGGTGAATGGGTCCTGACTCTCATTTCCAAAAAGGGTGGCTTTTGGATTTTGTGCCATCAACTTCAGGCCTTACATTAATTCTCTAACTTGTGCCACTTTTAAATTTCTCTGAACAGGCTCCTTCTAACCCGCAGTGGACTGAATGTGGCCCCTAAAATACTTGCTGACTGGGGGAACTCATGCATACGACCGTGTGTGGAGAGAGGGCCTGGGTTATCTCCATGGACCCTGCATCCGATAACACATGTCCTTATAAGAGACACACAGGGGAGAAGGACACGTGACACAGGAGGCAGAGATTGGAGGGAGGAGGCCACAAGCCAAGGGACGCCAGGAGCTGGAAGAGGCAGGACGGAGCCTCCCCTCCAGCCCCCGGAGGGACTGCAGCCCTGCCAGTGTCTTGACTTCAGACTTTCGGCCCCTAGAACTGTGGGAGGATAAATCTCTGCAGTTTTAAGCCCCAGTTTGTGGCACTTTGCTACGGCCACCCCAGGAAATTCATAGTAACCCTAAGCTCTGTGTGCCTGCTGTTTTTTCACCAAAATGGGAAGCAACAGGGCAGAGGCAGGTGCGGGGCGGCTGGAGGACCCCAGGACCTCCACGCTGGGTGGGTGGGGCCTACGGAGGCCCGGCGGCCCCGGCAGGCTCTCTACACACACGGCAGGGGGGGGTGTGCTCAGCGGAGGTTTTCTCCTTCTGAGAGGACACAAGGCCCGCGGCGCCCGGTGTGGGAGGGGCTGCACTCGCTCTATCCACTCTCGTTCTTCCCCGCTGAACCAAGGCCAGAGCAGCGGGAGGTCCCCCACCCTGTGTGGGGTGGTGACCCCAGATGCGTTACGTGGCCCGACGCCCTTGACTTGGCAGCCCCTCTCCTCGGACGGGGCCACAAGGGCCTCGAGCGCCACGAGCCCGCCCTCCCTCTTGGCAAACACAGACCAACCTGCCTGACGTCTGCCTCCTGTGTCCCCGGTCACAGTAGCACAGTCCCCTTGGCCACTAAAATGGACTTTGGACCCGAGCCCAGAAACAAATCCAAAACCAGGGTCAAGGTTCTGGTCCTTTCTCTTTTGTATAATGTTATTCTCTGCCCATGGGCTGCCCACCTGAGACCACAACCAGTGTGCTGTGGGCACCTGGCGAGAAGCAATTTGGACTCGCTGGTGTCCAGCGGGGACAACTTTGTGTCCGGGCGTGCCCTGGGAGCCTGGCACCATCTGAATGCCAAGACAGCTGTTCTCACTGTGCCAGTGAGGCTTAGAAAGACTCGGGAGGGATGGCCAGTCCCTGAGCCGGGTCTCCAAGACCAGGGACACAGGCTCAGCCCCCACAGGCAGCCTCTCCATCCCGCCACAAGCACATCCTGTCTCTCCAAGTTCGTGGGGCCCAGCCAGAGCCCACCTTCTCCTGCCATTTCTAAGTTCTCTTCCCCTACTCACTCTGTGGATAACCATGCCTTTGGAGCCCCCAGCTGTATGCACTGACCAAACTGCAGAACATACTCCCCGCTGAGCACAGCTCCGGGTGTTAGGGGAGGGCCGGCACACTGGGGCTAAGGCTGTGTGAGCCCCACCCACCTCCTGCCTCCCTGCTCCCGCAGGGCCCACACGTGGGGTCAGGGAGCAAAGTGCCCGCACGGGACCCTGTGGCGCATCCTCAGGAGCGCGGCAGCCTGGGGCAAAGCCAGCATGCGCAGACTCCTGAGGAGTCTAGACTTTGGCCAAGGAAGCACCAGGTGGCTAAGTGGAGAAAGTGTCCCGTGAACTCAGCAGTCTCTGGAAACGGTTCCTGTTATGGGCTGAACCAGGGCTGAACCGCGTCCCCCAAGCTGGACCTCAAACAAGGACCGTGTCAGCGTGCTCAGGGGTCTGAAACAAAGTTTACTCTCTCACAGCTCTGGAGCCTGAACCCCCATCAGGTGGGCATGGTCCGGTGGAGCACGTTTTGAGGACCACCATCTCCGACTTTCTCCCCCTCCTCTCTATCTGTCAAAGACTATGTCTTCTGTAATTAGGAGGAGGAGGTAATTAGGCCAAAGAACAGGGGTAAGGAGGTGAGGACCCAACCCTCATCCAGTCCTGATGGGGGTCCTGGCCTCCCCAAGATGTCCTAGGCACCAGGCACGCGTGGCTGCCACCCGGCCCTACTACCTTCCTGTCTGGTCTTTCCGCCCAGTGAGGGGTCAAAAAAGCACCCCTGGGCACTGGGGCCACTGCACTCTGCAGCCAACACCTCTAAGGCACCTCGGAGAGGTACCCACACCCTCCACATTCCTTGGTCTGAACACGTGAGGCAGGAATGGTGCCCATTCTACAGATGAGGCAACTGAGCAATGTGGAAGGTGGCCGCTTCAAGGTGAGGACCTAATGAACTACCCCTCCTCCTGGACAAGCCTCCAGGGGAGAAAGACAAAGAAAAACAAAGATCCTGGCTCCCCTCCACAAGGTTAAGCAGAACCCACTTCAGTCACCCCCTGGGGAATTCAGGGTATTGAAAAAAAAAACAGGAGGCAGCTCTAGGCGCTTGAGGTAAACAGGCCTTGAAGAGTTAGATGCATACCTCAGACAGAATTTCAGTGACCTCAGATTCCTGCATCTTCCCATACACAGTGAAGTACTAAAACCATTAACTTGAGGTAGTTGTCCTTTGCGATCAGCGGTAATCCCTTACCCAGATATATGCTTGACTGCGTGTACTCCCCAGCCAAAAAAGTCGTATGTGAACTGGCTTCTCCCTGACCTCTTTGGATTAGTCCCCTCAGCGCCACTGTCTCCTGGGCTGCCATCCTCAGTAAGTCCCCAAATAAAACTTAAACTCACAACTCTCGCGTTGTGCATTTTTCTTTAAGTAGCCTGGAGGAAGTGCAGGGATGGACTAAGTCAGAGGCAGAGGCCCTGGCCCCACCCCAGGGATGACAGGAGGGAGGAGGTGACACCCCCCATCTATGTCCCTCAAGCACACGGGTAAGGATGCTGGGCACTGGGGAGACCCCAAGTGAGAACTGAGATTCTGTCCCTAAGAGGTGTTCCCCAGGTGGGTGGTTCAGAGGACTCTCCTCCCCACCCCCAAGTAACTGGAAAAGGAAGTTGAGGGTTAAGTGCCTGGAAATTCAGGAATAAGGCCCAGCGTGGGCAGAGGAAGTCTGCCCAGTGGAAAGAGAAAGCAGAGAGTGGCTGCAGGTGGCCGGGGAGGAGGGAGAGGCCGGCACATTTCTGCCAAGGGCGACTCCCAAGGCTCCCTCCAAGGCGGGGTGGGACTGAGACCACTATCTGGTGGGGAGCCGCAGCTGTCCTCAGCGCCCTACCTGGTCCCACCTCCCCTAGCCGCCCCTGCTTCAGGGACCTTGCACCTTACCCCAGTATAGTCCCACCCCAGTGGCCCTGCCCAAGCCATCAGTGGCCAACAGCTGGGGCCTCAGGACAAGCCCAGGTGCGCACCCTGAACGCCCCCTGGTCTGCCCCCTACTGGTCGGAACCACCAAAGACCAGGTGGCCAGAGCGAAGCGCCACTCACATCTCCACAGGTGCACACAGATCAGGGGCAGCTGTCAGGTCACTCTGGACTTGAACCTTTGTACCTCTCCACCTTCAGGTCTCTGCTCCACTATTTCCTCCTCGGGCGACGGGCCTGCCAGCCTCAGGCCAGCCCTCAAGCCTTACTGAGGCAGTTCTGACCACCCTACAGGCCATTGACTGGGTGGCCCTCTATGTCTTCAAGGGCCCAGCACAGGGACCTAGCACACACAGCACACCTGCTCCTGGATCCGGGATGGGGCCTAGGGACAGTGGGCGAAAGATGAGTGGTCCAGAAAGCCACCACCCTGCCTGGACGGCCAGCCTCCTGCTGAGCCCACAAGGCAAGGAAGGCCTGTTACCCCAACGCTGACACCCCCGCATGACACCCCCGCATGACACCCCGCCCCACGCTGGCCTCCTCTTGCTCCTCCAAGGGCCGCTCAACCGTAACCGCGGGGCTGCAACAGGAAGCAGTGGGCGCCGGCTCCAGCCGCAGGGAGACGGTGTGAGCCCCTCCCCGAGGGCAGGCGGGGGAGGCCGGGGGGAGCCCGTGGGGACCCCGGTAAGGAAAGGCTTAACACGTAAAACGCTAAGCCCTGCACGGGCCTGAGCCGGCGTCTGGGGTTTTCTTCTCCCGAGCCTACGGCGGCAGGCGGGCCTCCGCCCCCGCCCCCTCCCTGCGGCCACCTCCCGGAATGGTCAGCCGCAGGCTGGAGCCCACTCCCCCCGCCCCAGGCCTCCCTGCCAGATTGCCGCTGCTCCTTCCTCCTCCTTTTCCTCCTCCCCCTCCTTCTCCCTCCCTCGGGGCATCCTGACCCACAGGGACAGGGACTAAACCGGGAGCCCGCCAGGTGAGCAGCGCAAACACCTGCCTACCCAGCGCCCTCCTTCGCAGGGTCACCGGCAGCCGCGTCGCATTTTCTCGCCCTCAGGGTAGGGCGGGCGGGAACGGGCGGGGGCTGACGGGTGCGCACAGCTCACGCACCGGGGCTTCATCCCAACCAAGCGTCCCCGACCCCCGCCCCATCCCACCGCAGGGGCCCAAGAGCAGCCCGGACCCCTCCCCGGCAAAGCGCCCGCGTTGGGCACCCGGCGCTCCACACTGGGCCCTGGGGCTGCCCGGGTGGCCCGGCCAAGGTCACACGGCCCGGCTGCGGCCACCCCTTCGCGGGGCCGCACGGTGGGGCGCGGGGACACAGCTGGCTTACGTAAGCGTACCTGCAGAGGGAATGTGGCCGCCCGGTTGCCCACGTAGCCGCGGACGACATGGCTCTGGATGGAGAGCACCCGGCACTCCTCCTCCATGCCGGGCCTGCCGCGGCGGCGCGGGGCCGGGCGGAGTCAGCGTCTCCACCGCGCGCTGGGGCTCCGCTCCGGCGGCGCTCGGGATCCGCTCCGCTCCGGAGAGGTCCCGCTCGGCGCAGGCGCCCCTCTCGGACGACAGACCGCCTCCCTCTGACCTCAGCGCGGCTGGGAACCCGCGGGTCCCGCGCTGCGCGGGGGCGGGCCGGGGGCGGGGCCGGGCGGGGCATCGGCACAGGCTCCGCCCTCTCCGCCCCCACCCCGCCCCCGGGGGGATAGGGCAAGGGCAGATCTCAACCCCGCGCCAGGCGAACCAGTCGCGTCACTCTGCGCTCCTGGCACGTGGTGGCCACCCTCCATTCGCCGGGTTGCACTTTCGGTTTTACCCGGGAGGGCACTGCGGCGTCGGCATCCTGCATTCGATTCATTGAGATGTTCGTTCACTCCACGGAGGTCCGCCGCCCAGGCCTTGCGCCCCGCCTCTAACACTCCCCGGCGCTGCGGGACCACGAGCGGGTCCAACAAGGATCCTCAAAGAGGAAACGTGGGGGCGCGGCGCCACGGGAGTGGGCGAGGGCAAGGGTGCCAGCGGAGGGGCAGCCGGTTTGGGAGTTGCCGAAACTGCCCTCCCCAGGGCCCAGCGGCGCCCAGTGCCCAGTCCCCACTCCAGGGCCTGCAGAGCTCGGAACCCAAGTGCAGTCCCCTGCCCCTGCGGCCACCGCGCGAACGGAGCTAGGACGCAGGAGCCCCGCGCCCGCCCCACAGGACGAAAGATCCATGCCTCACTTGCTCAGGGGGGCACCCCTGCCTAGGGTATGCGGGGCCACGAGGCCAGCGGGGACTCGACCTACCCCCGCAGAGGCCTGGGGAGTGGACACTTCCGCAGAGCCCGGAAACTCTTGGGGCCTCCAGGCGCCCAGTTCCCCAACCCCTACACTTGTCAGGCCTCAGGGTGTTCCAGGCCAGCCCGTGGCCGGGTGCCACCACCCCCCGCCCAGGGTCCTTGTTCAGAACCTGCGGCAAGGACAAACCCAATCGGGTGGCGCCCAGCCTTGCGGTCACCACCCTGCGCTTCACCTCCCACTCTCACCCCGCTGCCCACAGGATTTCCTCCCTGCAGACATGGTGACTTCCGTCTCTCTGGTGGCCCAGGGGAGCTTGTTTAAATCTCTCTAGCCTGGTGAGAAGGCGGATACAGTGCCTGGGACAGTGAGGAAGAGGACAGGGCCTACTGTCCAGATTTTAAAGAGGAAGTGCCGGGGTCAATAATAATCAACTGTTGGTTAGTAACAGCTAACACTTAGGTGCTTGCTGTGTGCTGAGCATATTTCCCGAGTTAACACACGTAATCTTCATGACTACCCTGCACGTGCAGATTCATCCTGTTTCACAGGTGAGGAAACTGAGGGAGAGAAACCAGAGGTTACAGAGTCAGTGACGGCGTTGCCGGGTGAGAGCCCCTGGAATCCACAGCGGCCAGCAGCACTAGCCACTGTCCTTACTGCCCTGTTCTTCCTGCTCTGTGAGGTCAGCTGCCCTTGGCTCCTAGGGGGGCCTGAGGAATCCTTTCTCTGCAGCCAACCTCACCCCTCCTCTGATCCGTCATCTACAGTTCCTCCCTCTCCCTGAATACTTTGTCCACCCAAAATCCACGTGTTGGAGCCCGAGCCCTCAAAGTGATGACATTTGGAGGCAGGGCCTTTAGGAGGTAACTAAGGTTAAATGAGGTTCTAAGGGTGGGGTTCTGATTTGATAGGATTAGCGTTATCTGAAAACTGGATACACCTCTTGGTGTACGTCAAGCCAAAAGCAGCCAAGCCAAAGACCGAGAGAAGGAAGGATTTATTATTACTTGCAGCAAGTAGGGAGAACACTGGTTTTTCCTTCACCAGTGTGTAGAGGAAAAATTAATCAGTCAACCTTATAAAGAAACGGAAAATTTTATTCGAGCCAAATTTGAGGGTTATAAACCGGGAAGAGCATCTCAGAAACCTCTGAGAACTGTTCTGCCCTTTAGAAATCAAGGCACAATGATACTAGTTTTTTGAGACAGAAGGTTGGACACACATGACATGTTATTGACAGTTTACATAATACAGAGCTCAGCGGCATCCTGGTGGGTCTTGTGACCCCTTACGAGATGGAGAAGGAATGTTATCTCTTAAGGAGTTTCTTGTTGGTGCTGGGAGAATGTTGCCCTTCATGGTTGAGCAGATATTCCCACCAGTGGGGGAGGTTTGGCTGATGCACAATGCAGACGCGCAGTGTGTACCTGAGCAGGACCCTGTAGGGCCTTCCTGGAGCAGAACCCCCCCCCCCCATCCTCTGCTGTAGGGCCGCTCTGAAGTATCCAGATAAAGTATCTCATGTATATTTCCTGAGTTTTTCAGATGCTAAAGCCGCCGTCAAATGCGAGAAGTTAACTACTTGATGACCATGAGCATGCGGCCCCCAGACCTCCTGGTGCCTAAGGCCTGATAATGTTAATCACCCTGCAGCATCAGCCTATCAGAGGTTGTGCATGAGCTGATACCACACCCTGGGGTGCACCCCCTCACGTGGCCTTTAAAAATGCTTCAGTGAGACCCTTGGCGTTCAGGGGGCTTTTGGGGTGGGGGGCACAAGCCACCATTCTCCTTGCTTGGCCCCGCAATAAACCTTTTTCTGCTCCAAACTGTAACCTTTCAGTTTGTTGGGCCTCACTGTGCATCGGACACAGGAACACAAGTTCCGTAACAAATCCACATGTGGGGAGAGAGGAGGCCAAAGGGCAGAGAAGAACTTGTGTTTACGTTCTTGTCTTGGGGGAGGGCATGCTCAGGGGTAGAGCGCGTGCTTAGCATGCACAAGGTCCTGGGTTCAATCCCCAGTACTGCTATTAAAAAAATAAAACAAGTAAATAAACCTAACTACCTCCCCCCCAAAAAAATAATAAAGTAAAAACAATATTTTTAATAAAGTAAGAGAAGAATCATGAAAAGTGAGGCTGGGGAGCCCCTGCAGGAATTAGGACAGGAGCACAGCTCTGCCTGGGGAGGCTCCCCAGGCATAACAGGGAAAGAAAGACGTGAGACACACAGACACACATGTATGTTATATAAGCACATATACACGCATGCAAGGGGATATTAGTCATAAAAAAGAATTAAAAAATCAAATTTTCTTGTCTTGCCATGAAATATGAATTTTATTTGACGAGTATCTCCCCGAATGGCAAAACTGGGAAAATTTTAAGCTAAGGGTCCCTGCATATTCATGAAGGGGCCCAGGCAGCAGACAGAGTGAAGTCATGCGCGTCAGCACCATCATTCTCCTCGGAACGGTGAGTGGGGCCTTGGTTCCCACAGACTCAAGGACATTTGTCAGATGTTACGTACATCCCTGGAGGAGCTAGGACCCAGTTTTGCCACTGAACTACTGTTTCTTGACTGCTTCTCCTTTGTTCCCGCACCCCCCCACTCCCCCTAAGATCATGAATTACTGAGACCTGTTCCAGGAAGAGTAATGTGACCAGGCTCAGGTCACAAATGACTTAGGCCAAAAATGGCTTCTCTTGTGTCAGGAAAGCCATGCCTGGTTCTCCTTCTCTGGGGACCCTGACCCCATCCGCTTACATTAGTGTCCTGAGGAGAAAAAACCCAGAGAGCTCACTCTCTCTGTGTGTGCAAGCACTGAGGACAGGCCACGTGACGACACAGTGAGCAGGTGGCTGTCTGCAAGGCAGGAAGAGGGCCCTCACCAGGAACCGAGCCAGTGGCACCTTGAGTCCCACTTCCAGCCTCCAGAACTGGGAGAAGATGTATCTGTGACACTGCCCAGCATGTGGTCTTCTGTGACAACAGCCCCAGCAGACTGAGAACATCCCTTTGCCTTATGGGCTATGCATGCCTTCAAAGCCCTGTCATGATTTTCAGACCACACTACCTATTGAACTATAACACATTCCACAAGGCCACTTCCTGCCCTGCTGGTGGCTGGTCTTGTTTGGCTGAGACGTTTAGCTAAGTGTTTAAAAATTCAGCTTGTATTATTATTCAGATATGGTGAGGTCAACAAACAGATCAGGAGATGCCTGCCAGTAAAGACAGCTTGTCACTCACAGTTCCTAAGAGGTGGGGGCATGCTGTAAGCAGACAGGATGGGCGTCCCGACAAAGAGAACCAGGCGAGCTCTTCCTGACACAAGAGAAGCCGTTTTTAGCCTAAGCCGTTTGTGATCTGAGCCTGGTCACGGTGCTCGTTCTGGAACAGGTCTCAGTAATTCACGATCTTAAGGGGACAAAAGAATGCAGAAACAAGGACTGTTGTCAGGCAAGAGAAGGAACAACAGCAAAGATGACACATCAGTTGTAAAGAGTCCCAGATCTGTTTCAGTGGGTCCAGGTTAGCCTGAAGCTCAACCACCAGATCAGCTGGAACCCAAGGGATGAAGATGTTGACCTTTCCTGACCCTTGACTTCAATCCACTAAAGCTTGGACTCTGTCAACTGCCCTACATGAATATGCATGTGCCCTTAGCTTAAACTTCCCCAGTTTTGCTGTTGGGGAGACCCCGCTTTGGGAAAGATCCCCAGTGTTCTTACTTGGTGCAAGTAATACATCCTTCCTCCTCCCACTCTTTGGCTTCGCTGTGTCTTTTGGCTCGACACCCATCAAGAGGCAAACAGCGTTTCAGGTGACAGTGCCACGCCAGCAGGGCCACGCCGGGAATCACTGGGTTGGGTCAGGAGGCAGAAGGAGCGAGGGGAAGGCATGGGCACTGTCGATGAAAATAATCAATAAACAATCAATAATAAGAATAGAAAAGAGTTTTATTTGAGCCAAACTGAGGACCAGCCTGGAAGCCCGCTTCCCAGCCTCCTCCGAGAAACCGCTCCGGAGAAGCAGGGCTCCCAGCAGAGTTTTGCGTCTTGTCAGAACAAAGAGCATTCAGCAAGTCAGGATTGCATTTTCTCAAGGTTTCTAAATAAAAACAGACCAGCACAGACACAGCGAGTCAGCGTGGCCTCAGCACTTGGGAGGGGCCTGATCATCAAAGGAGGACCAGCACCGGCGCCCCGGGAAGACGGGCGGTTGGTCTTTTTTGTTTTTCAAGATGGACCTTCTTTACTCCTGGTCAATGTGCCCTTTTCCATAATAATTAAAGCAGATGCACGATGCATGTTCGATGGGCCACACACAGGCTGTTTTAGTCAGCATCAAATTCAAGTGAACTCACGTGTTATATATATCTCAATATGTGAACACGTCTTTTACCAGCAGGAATCTTTACCGCTGCATCAACGAGAAAGGCAGGGCAGGTGCCAGGCCGCATGCGACTGGCTAGAACGGTCCGCAGGCTCCAGGGTGCAGGGCTGTCTCCAGCTGTGTGGTCCCCGCCCCTGGGGCAGTCATGGCTGAGGGACGGTGCCTCCCAGAGTGTAAGCTGGGCAGAGGAGTGGTTTGGAGCGGGGGCTCGGGGGTTTGGTGAGTTTGCCTGTGAAAGTCAGGTTTTCCATCTCAAGGCTGGGACTGGCGCTGGGAGGGGCGGGAACCAGAGGAGGGAAGTAATCCCAGTATCATGTCCAAGTGATGTTAGGGGCATTCAGCAGACAGACTCAGCGCCTAGCATGATGGAGCATTCAGTGAGAGTTCCCTCTTCAGTGCTTAGCCAAGATTCCCCTGGCCCTGCTGAACAGAAGCTGGTGGAAAATTCTGCATTCTCTCATGACTAAGGGACTCCAGGCGCCATTTTTATGGAATGAAGACTCTAGTTTGAAATCCTTCCATGTTTAAGAAATTGCTCCATCCTTTTGGGAGCAGACTTCTGGTCATTTCCCAGTTAGAATGTCTTTCTTAACAGGCAACAGTGGAACCTCAAGGCTGAGTTACAAGTTTAAACAAAAATTAGAATAGATAAAAAAATAAGAAATTAAAAAAATTTTAATTAGAAGTTATTATTATTATTTTGCTTAATCTTGGGACTAGACAAGATTTTTTGAACCTTTAAAACACTTTGAAGGGGAAAGTGTAGCTCAGTGGTAGAGCACATGCTTAGCATGCACGAGGTCATGGGTTCAGTCCCCAGTCCCTCCATTAAATAAATAATAATAATAAATAAACCTAACTACCTCCGCGCCCCACCCACCCACACTTTGGGCCAGTGTCTTTTCAAAATTCTAGAAAATACCCTGGATTCTTTCCTGGGCTGTCCGGTGTAGTTTGACTTTTTAATCCTCAAGCACGCTTGTCTGGTGTGAAGCTCAGCTTGCTGTCTTCGGGTCACTAGCGGGCCCCTGTGACAGCCTCCCAGGCTCCCCGGGGTCCCCAGGCTGCACCCTGAGCAGCTCCAGGCTCCACCCCGTGCAGCTCCAGGCTCCACCCCGAGAAGCTCCAGGCTCCACCCCAGCAGCTCCAGGCTCCACCCCGAGAAGCTCTAGGCTCCACCCCTAGCAGCCCCAGGCCACCTGGACAGTTTTCTCGCGAGATCGGGGGAGCGTGTGTTGAGTTGAAGGGGAGCCCGCGAGGGGCGTTCGCTGCTCAGAGTCCCCGCCTGCAGAGGTATCGTCACGCCTTGCGCTCTGTCCTGGCCAGCCTTCCCTGAAGCGTTTCCTCTCCCCCCGCCCCCCTCCCACAGTGACACTCTAACAAGAAAAGATTCAGAATCTGGGCCAACAGCCAAGAATTTTAGACCCTCAAGGGGCCTGCTGGGGTAAATTGTTCACCAAGAAAGACAAGAGAGAAAGCGAGGAAATCCTCCCTTTCGCTGTGAGTTCGCCTTCCCCGGGCGCTGGGTCTTCCTCCCGTCTCCCTGGAGGCAGCCTCGCTGCCTTGGCGGGCTTGGGTTAGCTTTGCCGCAGGGGTTCCTTTCCTTTCTACGTACCGCACGCCACGGCGATTCTCAAACGTCACTCACGGCTGCTCTGGTTGTAAGAGGACTCGTGTTGCAGAAAGCGCGGCAAGACTAGAAACACTGCGGAGAAACAAGCTCCTCAGCCCCTGCGCCTGAGGGGGCGCAGCCTGCTGGTCTCCTTTCTAAGCGCACCTGCTTTCACAGGGTGCACGGCAGGTGTGTGACGCATGGTGAGTGCTCAAGAAGCGTACTGACGTCAGATTTTTTAAACACTGGGATGGTAATGTATTATGTATATACATTATAATATATATATATTTAACTTTGGGGTGTCCTTGATTTTTTATTTATTTTATTTTTATTTTTAATGGAGGTACTGGGGATTGAACTCACTTCCTCGTGATGTTAAGCACACACTCTACCGCCGAGCTCTACCCTCCCCCCTGTAGTATATTTTTATACTTTCAACATGTCCTCCACTATTTCTCCACGGTCTTTTTAAAACTTTTATTTTTTCTTTGCTTTCTAATTTATTTTTTATATTATTTTTTTTCTCCGCGGTCTTCAACGGCTTCATTATCTCCATCATGTGGAGCTACAAGAATTCCTTTAATCCTCTGTTACTTGATAGGCTGTCTCCAGCTCTTCAGTGTTACAACTATTTCATCGGACTTACTTGCAAGTAAATCTTTCTGTACATTTCTAGTTACTTTCTTAGTATGGATTCCTTGAAGCGGAATCTTCAGATCCTTAAATCCATATTGCCAAACTGTATTCTAAGAAAGTGTGTAATTGACACTCCTGTGAGCAGCTGAAGAAAATTTTAACACAGACACATCAGGTATCTGTATTTTTTTGTTTTTGTTTTAATTGGTGTGTAGTCAGTTTACAATGTTGTGTCAATCTCTGGTGCACAGCGCAATGTTTCAGTCATGCACATACATGCATACACTCTTTTTCATATTCTTTTTCATTATAGGTGATTACAAGATAGTGACTGTAGTTCCCAGGCATCTGTATTCTTAAAGAATTCTTGAAAATTGGGAAATAAAAAACACAGGAGACATTTTTAGAGAAGAACTTGTGTAACGTCTCCCTATAGTTTTATAGAAATTATATATGCAAATAAAAGGGACTGATCTAATTGTAGGAGCTGGATTTTTAGAGTGTTAACCAAGAATTCCAAGAATGGAGACGTGGTTGAAATAAAGAGGCATTTTTGTTTTTGGAGTTTGTTAGGACTGTAGCCCTGCAGACACATTTAAGAAGCACTTGAATTGTGTTCTGCCAGACTACAGAAAGGGGGAGGCTGATAGAGGCAAAAAAGACACAAAGTTATGAAATTGTTTGCCAAGAATTAGGACTGGAGCTGGAAGAAGTTAAGGGTGCTTGTTAAGCAAGGATTGGCTAGGGTTGGAAATGATTACATAGTTGAGAAGCCTGTGTCCAGGGGGTACTTTGAAACTACAAGCTTGCAGCTGGCAGCTGGCAGGGGCCAACATACTGTTTAGGGAAAGGTTTGTGTATCCTTGATTTTGATACAGTTCAGAAAATTCAAGTTCTTGATGCAGGAATATTTTGAAACCACATCCACAATGGCCACCCATCTCCATTTTGGATGCCTGAACCACAGTTACTCCGTTTAGAGTTTTAAATGATCTTAAATATGTCATCAGGAGGTATAGGGTCTTCTGTTGGCCTCTGCTATCACGCCAAACAGGCCAGCCTCTCCTCAGCCCAGGGCTGACCCAGACCTGATCGCACAGCGTCAGAGCCTGTGAGAGTCCCTGGCTCGCCCACCTGTGGTCCTTACTAAGGACTGTGCAAGCCCGAGGTGAACCCTCAGCTCACCTCTGCCTAATCTGGAAAACGGGGCGATAACAGCATCGCTGGCTCAGATTTCCTGTGGGAATCACATCAGATGATACACACAACACATGCTTATGGGTTCTGTCCGTCATGGGTTTTGTCCAGCAAAAATCCCACTGCGGAAGGATGAGATTACTCAAGACTGTATCAGGTCAAGAGAGTGAGAGGGAGCCGGAGACCAGCCCCTCCAGAGCTCCGGTATTTATTGAGAAGAGTCAGACAAAGAGCCAAAGTGAAATGCGCCGTAGGAATGAGTAAAGGGGACGGTGCACGTGCAGGGACGCAGGCCAGCGGTTTCAGTTAGTGAGAAACAGAAACATTGTGATCTTAATTTATACTCGAGAGAAGGTTACAATATTGACCGTACAAACGGTTATTTTAAGCCTCAAACAATCATGAGCGAGGTTACAGTGTTCCCAACAATTGATAATGAAAACCCAGACCACCGCAGAGTCGCCGCACAACGATCAGAAGTCGTCTGAGCGCGCGAAGCAGCCCCGCTGTCCCCAGCCGAGGGCTCGGGCACTGTCTTCTGCGAGCAGGAGAGGCCCACGCTGTCCACCTGCGCCTGATGAGCGAAGCGTGTCCTGCCGGTCAGGGCGGGGGATGAGCTGTGGCTTTCCATGAGCGCAAGCAGCCCTGAGCCTAGGACCTCGAGCTCAGCAAAGCGAGCAGAGCGTGTCTCTGCTTTTTACGGAGAGGAGACAGTTTGTAGCAGGTCCCGCTGGCAAAGCGGCTCCGAGGCAGCTGAGCGAAGTTCTGCAGATGAGGAGGGGACTGGTATCGAGAGTTCAGCCTTTGTGCTGTGGGACACTTTGCTTTGAAGCAGCAGCACAGTGACAAGCACAGAAAGCGTGGGCTTTGGTTATACATGTCTTATGTGCCTACATAAAGGAGAGAATACGATTTGGTAAAGCGATCATTACAATATCGAAATCTGTTAACCCGAGCGTGTGCTCCCACATGTGCTGGTGATTAATAAAACCAGCTTCCCACCAGGCTAACTCCTTCAGGGCAGGGACCAGTGCTGGCTGGGGTGGAAGCTTCCAGAAGCAGTAACTGCAGGAACAGTGAAAATCATGCTTGACAAATGGCTGGAGGCTGAGTGTGGACTAACTTGAGAGTTAAAAACCCTTGGGGAGGGGACACATTGAGGCGGGAGGGTGTTGCCTCCAGGAGCACTTCCAGGGCCCAGCTGTAAAGATGGAGAGAAACGCCAGCCCTCCAGCTTGCTGTCCCAGGTGACCAGAGAAAGATGACTCAGAAATGCTTCTGAGCACACACCCAGGGAACTTCTCTTTACATTTCTCACAAGGCAGGTCTGCTGGCAACAAATGCCCCAGGTTTTGTTTGTCAGAGAGTCTTTCTCCCTCCTCCACTTTTGAAGGAAGGTGTCACTGGGTACGGAGTGCACGCTGGTTCTTGTCCTTTGAACACGCCAACTATCTCACTGCACCTCCTCCTGCCCGCGTGGTTTCTGGGGACACGTCAGAGGTAATCCTCACCCTTGTGCCTCCACAGGCCAGCTGGTTTTTTCCTTCAACCTCTTTTAAGTTTCCCTCTGTCTTTGGTTTCCTGCAGTTTGCATATGACATGCCTGGGTGCAGTCTTTTCGGCATTTATCCCACTTGGTGTTCTCTTAGCTTCCTGGGTCTGTGCTTTGGTGTCTGCCACTGGTTTTAGACAATCATCAGCCATCGTTCCCTCAAATGTTTCTTCTGTTCCTTTCTCTCCTTTGTCTCCTTCTGGGGTTCCAGCTGCGCGTGGGCTACGCCTTTTGTAATTGTCCCATAGTTCCTGGATCTTCTGTTCAATGTCTTTCTCTGCTTTTGAGCTGGTTTCTACTGATGGGTCTTCAAGCTCCTCAAGTCTTTCCTTGGTCATGTCAGTCTGCTGATACCCCCAGGTGCAGCCTTGATGTGGCCCTGCGTGGCAGCCTTCTCTCATTTGGAGCTCTAGGTAACAGAGTTCAGCCTCCTATCTGTCTGTGAGTCGCTGTGTTGTGTTCCACCATCAGAGAATGCAAAGAATATACAAAACATACAAAAATATACAAAAGATGTCCAAAATATACAAAGAATTCTTAAAACCTGATAATAAGAAAACAAACACCCCAATTAAAAATGGGCAAAAGACCTGAACAGACCCCTCACCAAAGAAAATACGCACGTAACAAGCATGTAAAGCTTTGCCAGCGTTATATGTCACCGGGGAAGCGCAAACTAACGCAGCTATGGGGGATCATTTATCAGGATGGCTCAAGTTCAGAGCCCTGACAACACCAGATGCTGACGAGGGCGTGGAGCCACAGGGACTCCCATTCACTGCTGGCGGGAACACAACATGGCACCTCCACTTTGGAACAGTCTGGCTGCTTTTAAAATAAAGCTACACGTAGTTTTGCCATAGAGTTACATTCCTTGATATTTACCTAGTTGAAAACTTACGTCCACACAAAAACCTGCACATGGACATTTATAGCAGCTTTATTCACAACTGCCAAGGGTGAAAGCAACCAAGATGCCCCTCAGTAGTTGAATGGATGAGCAAACCGAGTGGAATGTTATTCTGAAGTTAAACAAATGAGCTATCAAAGCACAAATGACCTGGAGGAAACAGTGTGTATTGCTGAGTGGGAGAAGCCAGTCCGAAAAGGCTACAGGTGATTCTGACTGTGTGACACTTTGGAAAGGGTCAAACTACAGAGGTTGTAAGAGAAAATCGGTGGTTGCCGGGGGTAAGGGGGAGAGAGGGGTGAACAGGCGGAGCACACAGCATTTTTAGGGCAGTGAAACTGCTCTGTGTGAGACGTTAATGGTAGACACGTGTCATTACACATTTGTCAAAATCCATCGGATGTACACCACCAAGAGCGAACGCTGTGCAAACTGCAGGCTTTAGTTACTCATAATGTTATAACGCCGTCTCACTGATTGTAACAAATGTACTACACTAATTCCAGGGGTTAACAACAGGGGACACCATGTGTGTGGGAGGGGTATATGGACATTTTCTTTACTACGTCCTTAAGTTTTCTATAAATGTAGAACTATTCTAAAAACTGAGATCTATGAATTAAAATAATACATGTTTATAAATAAAAATTGTGTGTAATTCTATGACCCATTGGTAGTATTTTGATGTAAACCTAGAATTTTTATGTTTCTTTTTAAGAGTAAAATAGATCTGTCACATTATTTTAGAACCTACCATTTTCATTAACATACGGTGGTATGCGTCTTCCCATGTCAAGGATAATTCTGGGGGGAGGGGAGGTAATCAGGTCTATTCATTCGTTTGTTCCAAATGGACGTACCGGGGAGGCGGCCCGGGCCCCGCGCAGCGGCGCACGCGCTCGGCCGCTGAGCCGCGCCCCCCTCCCCCCCGCCCCGCGCTCACTTCACGCCGCTGGTTTTCGTGGCAGTTGGACTCGGACACGTGGACGTTCTTATTTTTCTTCAGCAAATCCTGGTCCCAGTTAATGGATGTTTAGGTTGTCACTACGTTTTCACTCGAGTCTCACTTAACCTGCGTGAATTCAACTCCAGGCTCTGTTCTGGCCGCCCGAACTGACCAACAAACAGAGATATTTTTGTGTGGCATTAATATAATTCTCTAGGAGTGCATACGCCACACAAATTGACAGAAGATTGCGCTTCGCTTTGTTCTGATCTTCACCTAGCTCTGCTCATCATTTCATAAAACCGGGTTTCCAATGGCAACCCCTGATGGGATCTGAGTGGTCCATTCAGTGCGTCTCCGCCTGCATCTCTGGCTTCTGTCATTGCTCATTGTGGTGCTCAGCACGTCAGCCCAAGCACAGTCCTCACCCAGCCACTCACGTGTCGAAAGCAGGTGTTCTAGTTACAAACGTGTTTCCCTTTATATTACAAAGCAGGGAAGCGTAGCAGGCTCATTTCAGGGAGGAGGTGTTCAGGGTTTGCTATAGGGGGACCTTGGGTCAGACAGGAGGAAGTATTTTGTTCAGGGATCACATCCTCCCCGCCAGACACAGGACCCTAAGAAGCTCGTCTCCTGACTGTGACCCCACCCCCGAAGCCGTCCCGCTCGCTTTGACACATCTCCCCACACATTCCTGTTGAGGGAATGCGGACTGCCGGCTCTGTCACCGCTGGGGTTCAAAACCAGCCCCGCTGCTTCCTGCCTTACGCCACCTTTCTGTGCCTCGGCGCTCATTTGTGAAGATGGGGCTTTGAGGGCTGCTGTGACAGAGTACTGCAACCGAGCGGCTCAAACAACAGAGAGGTGTTCCCTCTCAACTCTGGGGGCTGGAAGTCGAGACCGAGGCGTGGGCAGGGTCGGTTCCTTCTTGGACTTGGAGGGAGACTCCGCTCCAGGCTCTCCGTAGTTTCTGGCGACGTGCTGGCCATCTCTGGGGTTCCTCAGACTCGAGAAGCATGGCCCCGATCTCCGCCTTCGTCTTCATGTGGTGTCCCCCTGTGCGCCTCTGTCTGAATCTTCCCTTCTCACAAGAACGCAGTCTAATTAGGATGAGGGCCCACCCTGATGACCTCGTCTTAGCTTGACTGTCTGCAAAGACCTTTTTCCAAATAAGGTCACAAGCACAGGTACTGGGGGTTTGGGCTACTGCTGCATTTTGGGGCCACAGTTCAATGCCCAACATGGGGTTAGGAATAGGGGGGACGACATGGAATGATGTGAGGGCTGGATGCTCTCCCAGGGTAGCACCATGGACTCATAGCACCTATTCCAACAGTTCACCGACTCCAAAGCCTGGGCAGGGTCCACAGTCAGCCAGGAGGGGTCCACTGAGGGCTCAGTGCATTCCCAAACTCACTGAGCAGCTCCTACGGGGCCCTGGGATTCAGAACTGGCTGGGAAGGGTGGGGGGGCCTTCCAGCCAAGGGATCCCCACGAACCAGAGGGCTTGCGGAGGAGGTGGTGAGCCGTGCGGTCAGAATGGGGCAGGGGAGGGGAGGGAGGCTCACGGTTCTGAAGGCAAACAAGGGGGACTCTGTCCAGCACCTTGGGACCAGATTGTGGCAAAGCATGCCTGCGTCCCCTCCAGCCTCATGCTCACCTTTGCAGCATTTTCATGGGCAGACTTCCGCACGTATTCATGCATCCATCATTTAAGATAAAGTTGCCGATCTAAAAAGAAGGACACAAAAGAACTAATTTACAAACCAGAAACAGACTCACAGACATGAAGAACAAATGTATTTACCAGCGGGGAAAGGGGGTGAGAAAGGAAAAATTGGGAGTTCGAGATTTGCAGATACTAACTACTATATATAAAATAGATAAACAGCAAGGTCCTACTGTGCAGCACAGGGAACTAGACTCAATACCTTGTAGTGGCCTATGATGAAAGAGAATATGAAAAGGATTCAGAATTGTAGAGCAGATAAACAAGATTATACTGTATAGCACAGGGAAATGTACACAAGATCTTATGGTGGCCCACAGAGAAAAAAATGTGAATATATATATGTTCATGTATAACTGAAAAATTGTGCTCTACACTGGAATTTGACACAACATTGTAAAATGATTATAAATCAATAAAAAATGTTAAAAGAAAATATAAAATTAAAAAAAAGCATATGAAAAGGAATACACACATATATAACTGAATCATTATGCTGCGCACCAGAAATTAACACATTGTAAATCAATTATACCTGACTTAAAAAAAAAAGAATAAAGTGACCAGCTCAGCTGTGTTAAAAATAAATAGCGTTGCCAGAATGGCTCCTGGGGAGGAAAGGGCGGTGACATCTCCTCTTACTACCAGAAAGTCAGTGATTGGGGGAAATTCTGGGCGTGGAACCTGCTGCCTTTTCAGAGTCATCATGGTCAGTGTGACCCTCAGGCCAGGACGTGGGCGCAGGGGGAGCAGCCATGGCGCTCGGGAGGAAGTGCCTGTGAAATGGGACTCACACCCCGGAGCTGCCACTTGAGTATATTGTCGACGTTTGTTGTTAAAAACCTCGGTCGAGAAGTAATTATAGGATTTAAAGACTGACAGGCTACAGCCTTAGTCAGCAGGCTGTGACTCATGCCGGCAGGAATTGCAGGGGTTCAGGCATCTGACAAACACGAGGCTGAACTGAGTCAAAATGCAGGTGGCCCGGCCCCTGTCTCATCGGCTTAAGAACTCAGTGTGATCTGCGTCTCCAAAGGGAAACGTAGCGTCATAGCCCACAAGGGGGGACAGCTGCCTCCTCTGGGGTGGTTCCGGAGCCGCCAAGAGCCCCCACCGTTAGGACCAGAACAAGGGCCTCCCGGGGGACCTGGCCCCACCCTTGCTGGCCCCCTGCCCACGTGGGGCACCTCTTTGGGTGGATGTTCCCAGAGAAAGGTCAGAGGGCACAGTGGTGTATGAACCCGCTGGCCCTGAAGGGGACCCCACTCTGGAAGCCCCTCACCTGTCACTTCCCCTCAAACCTGTCAATGAAAAATTAATCCATCAATCTAAAAAAGAAATGGAAAACTTCATTCAAGCTAAATCTGAGGATTATAACCTGAGAACAGCATCTCAGAGAACTTAGAACTGTTCCACCCCTTAGAAATAAAGGCACGGCAGGTGTGGGGGGCAGGGAGAGGGTGGAGCTCAGTGGCAGAGCGTGTGCTTAGCATGCACGAGGTCCTGGGTTCAACCCCCAGTACCTCCATTAAAAAAGTAAATAAAAAGCCCAATTACTCCCCTGCCAAATAAAGGCATATTTGTAGAAGTTTATGAGACAAAGGGCCACACATCAAATGATGTTCTCTTGACAGTTTATGCACAACCCAGATATAAGCGTCACCGTGGCTCCTAGCAAGACCAGGAAGGAATGTTAAGGAGCTGCCCTGCTGGTGCTGGGAGAATGCTGCGCCCTGAGGTTGAACAGGAGTTTCTGCCGACGGTGGGGGGTGTGTGGTGGGCGCATTAACGCAGACACACGGTGCACAGTGAGAGGGGAGAGGAGGCCGAAGGGCAGAGAGAGTGCTTCACGGTTACATTTTTCTTGTCTTGCCATAAACTCTGAATTTTATTTCACAAGCCCCACAGCGAGTGGCCTTGGGCCTCCTCCTTGCCAGGCTGGGGGTGACGGTGCCTGGTCCAAAGGCCAGTCTGTTTTGTAAATGAACTGAAGACCAGGTCTGCCTGACACCCAGGTCCCGGTTTTCCTCAGAAAGGAGGCACGGGCTGGCCTCCGCCTTTGCCAGCCTCCGCGGGCTCCTTCCTTCACTGAGCGTTCGCGGGGTGGGAGCTCTAGGTCTGCCCGCAGCTGCGCCACATGGGCAGGTGGCACGGGGTGGGGGGCTGGGCGTCCCCACCTCCCAGTCCCCCAGCGGCATCACCGCAGGACGCTCAGGCCGGCGTCGGACTCGGTTCCAGGAGGCGCTGCAGGCTCAGGAAGCAGCGCCAGCCCTGCCGCCGTCCTGCGTTCATGCTGTGCTTTTAAACAAAACTTGGACTTGGCTTAAGTTTCATTTATAGAAAAGTGAGATTTAGTTGGGGGAGGGTTGGTGAAATAATAGTTTATCCCAGAGTTTTGGCGACTTCTTAGGCAATCCAGCCACATATGTGTCTGCTGCCCGTGCGCTAATTCCAGAGTTTACGGACCCCTGAGGTCCCAAGTAGATCCGCAGCTTGGAGGCAAAGGCAGACGATGATTTGTGCTGGAGGAGGGGCACTTCTGGGGGACGGCGCCCTGTTGGGGCCGGCCGGAGTGTCTGGGATAGAACGCCATGCCGTCCATCATTTTCCCTGAGAGGGTTCAGCTGAGAGGAATCTAAGCCAACCCTTGGCCGGCGTCGGTGTCAGCTCGCTCTGGACGGTGTGTCTCCGGAATCGGCGGGGCTGTTTGCTCTGCTCACATGTAGCTCAGAAACATCAAGGCCACGGGGAGTGCTGAAGCTGAGGGCCCTGGCAGGATTCCTCCAGCCTGGACCTGGTGGATGCAGAGCGAAGGAACCCCTTTGCTCTTGTAGGTTTGCAACTGGGTTGATTCAGTTCAGCAAGTATTGGCTGAGGAAGCTTCTATGTCCAGGGACCCAGGCTAACGCTGGTCTCTGCACCAGCGCATCTCCCACTGTGTGTGTCTGAAGCCTGGGGTTCTGGGGGCCCTAACCCTTAGCTACATGGCGGGACCAGGGCCTGGTGGCGTTGGGGTGGGGGGGACCTGGGCTCCGCAGATGGGGGAGCTGGGATCAGCCACGTGTGAGCTGTGAGGTCTAGGCCAGAGCCCGACGTCTCCAAGCCTCCTTTCCCGTCTGTGACCGTGGACTCATCCTGGAACTTACCCTCCAGGAAGCAGTGAGGACTAGATGCAATGGCTTCTGTAAAGCAGAGCCTGGCAGGAGGGGGTCCCCCTGGGAGAAGCCCCCACATCTCCCTGGGGCTGCAGAGACACAGGCTTTTGCTCCAAGTGGCAGGGTCCCCCTCTGTCTGCATTTCAGAAGGCGCGCCCTCACAGCGCCTAGGCAGCCCTCACCCGCCTCCGGCCCTGCCTGTGTTCCGGGGCGGCTGTGGAAGCGGTGAAGTTACTCATCAGCTGCTGGGTCTACAAGGCCACGTGGAAAGGCTCCTGCACCCCAGGGAGGCCGGGGGGGAGGGGGCCCCAGTGCCAACCCACTGAAGCCGGCTCTGCAAGGCGGGGCTCTGGGTGCAGCCCCTCGCTTGACTGACACAGCCTCCTCTGTTCGCCGCGTCTGCAGATGTTACTGAGTAAATGCTTCTCAATTTGAGCTGAGCCCTTTGCTGTCTTTTGGGACTCTGGATGACTGCCAGTTTTGAGCAGCACGCCAGGCCTCTCCTGGGAGAGGTTTCCCTGAGCCCGTCAGGTGGCCATTCTCCAGGCCCCACCTCTGCTCGCTGCTCTTTGAACTCGCTGCACACGCCCCTGCCCCAGGGTCTTTGTACGTGCTGTGTCTTCTGCTTTCGATACTTGCTCTATATACGTCCGTGGCTCATTTTTCAATCTTTTGATCTCTGTTCAAATGTTACCTTCTTGTAAATAGTCCTTGCCCCGCAGTCAGGTAAAAAAGACAAAATTAAGTTTCAATTTAATATTCTTCCCAACACTTTATAAAACTAGCAACTGCTTCCAGATTGTCTTTATGTTTCTTTGTGCTTTAAGTTCATTAGAAACTGAGAAGGGCAACACGTTTGTGAAGTCTGACACCAATCTTACAAAACTGGCCAGACCTGCGGGTGGGGGCTTATCACTCACAAGACAGCACTTGGCCCTGATGCACTCCTGGCCTTCTCCCCGCTTTGTTTTCTCCCATTTGGGGCTCTTGTCCCCAGCTGACATAGCTTGCGGGGTCACCTGCTGTCCCCAGTGGGTCAGCTTCGTCGGGGTACTGCTTTTGTCTGCGCTGTTGCGGCCGCGGCAGGGAGCACAGAACAGGGCCTGCACACGGCAGGCGCTCAGCACTTGCAGACTGAGTGATGGAGAGAGAGGATACATTGTCAGTGTTCTGTGGTGCCTTCTAAGGAGGGTGGCTCCAGCCACAGGCGAGGCTGTTGTCTGCAGTGTAGGAAGCGGGGTCCCTCCTCGCTGAGCGCGCGGGGAGGGGCTGCTGGGTGGAGCTGAACTGTATCAAGACCGTGGGTGGGAGCATGGGCACTGGCCCACCCCAGGCTCAGAGCCAGAGGCATGGAAATGGTGTGACATCCCCAGAAACCCCACTCCGAAAAATGACGTGTTTCCAGCGTGACTTTAGATTGTTGGGGGTGACCGGGCCCTGCCCCTAACCCTAAACCTTCAGGAACAGTTCTGTTCCCGATGCCTGCAGTGTCTTGGGGCAGGGGGGCAGGACGAGGCCTCGTGCCCCACATCGGGGGAAGGAACGGGGAACAAGAACCGGGCAAAGGCGAACAGCGGAGCCCGGGTGTCCCCGAGAACAGACCCTGCTGGGAACCTGCATGCACCTCAGGGAGCTGCAGACTGGACTCCTCAGCTGACACCTGAGCTCTGCCTAGAACAGCAAGAGACTGACCTGGAAGTGCGCCCCTTGCTGCAGGGAGGGGTGAGCAAAGGCAGTGTCACGTGACCAAAGCCTCGGGGTCCTGCAGCTGGGACTGGGGTGAGGGCAGGACACGTGCAGGGGGCGCCTTCCTGGATTCTAGGTATTACTTTATGAGTTAAGTGACCCTGTGTGGGATCCAAAGCACAACAGGGTTTGCTCAGGGAACATCAAAGCGAAGGGCACAAAGGCTGTGTTCTGCCTGCCCCACGGCCGGCCGGGCGGGCCAGGCTGGGTAACAGGAGGGGGTCCATTTGCCCCCACCTTTTTAATACTCTGTGCTCACGGTGCAGTAAAAGTTAGAAAGGACAGTACATTTGTAAAGTGTGGTACAAATTGTACAAAACCGATCAGTCCAATGGGGCACAGGGGGAGACGGCCATCTTACAAAGTACTGTGAGATCACCAGCAGGAGGGGGTCCCCAGTGGGGAACACTTCTCTGGGGTGGAGCCCGGGGCCCCCGCCCATCCTCAAAGACATGGAGAAGCGGGAGCATCCGTGAGCAGCCGCAGAGGAAGATGTGCCCAGCACCCCCGTCACCGGCTCTGGCAGTGGCCGCACAACAGGGCAGGTGCCCCAGACTCCGGCTCTCAAACACTAACCACCGACCTGACACCCTCACCTGCTGCTTCATAGCAGTTCCCAGGGAGGCAGGTTATGCGCATCCCGACGGTCAGAATCAAACACAGATCTGAGGGCAAGGATGGATTTATTACTGGACTTGGCTTTGACACATGCTGATGAACCCTGCAGACATGAACATGAGTTGATTGTGGACAGACAGCCCTTGTCAGAGTCAGGAAAATTCAGAGAACACACACACACAAGTCAAACAACGGATTCGATTTCATCTTCTCTCCGACACCGGGACTGCCCCCGCCTTTTTTGTACTCTGTGCTCACGGTGCAGTAAAATTTAGAAAGGACAGTACATTTGTAAAGTGTGGTACAAATTGTACAAAACCGATCGGTCCGATGGGGCACAGGGGGAGACGGCCATCTTAAAAAATACTGTGAGATCACCAGCATTAATTTAAATATTTAAATTATTTCCTTTTTTGGGAAACTGCCAAGTCCCTCTGGCGATTTCATTTAGGAAAATAACATGCATCAAATAGAAAACCAGTCGTCTAAATACATTCTGCTCATGTGACGCTCTGGTGAGTACACGGAGTAAGAATTTTAAAAAATTGTTTTTGTTTTCCCTTCTCTTGTTGCCAAAATGTAGGCATTAAAAATGAACCACAGTAAACCTACTGTTCTCACCCACAAAATGGGGTAAGTTAGGACAGATTTAGAGGGCAGATGGAGTCCAAGGCACACTGCCACGCCGAGGCCCCGGCCCACAGGCAGGGCGCTCCCCTGGTGCCTCAGCCAGAGCGAAGGCGCTCCTGCACGAACCTGAACAGACACGCCTCTTTTGCCTTTGGGTGTCCTGCTAGGACATCTTAACATCACTGGATTACGTGGCCCATTTGGCTAGAGGACCCTCTTTAAAGCTGAAATAAAAAGTATTAGAAAAATAATTTGACCAAGGATAATGACGCTTTCTTCTTTAAACAGAAAGTTAAAAATATATGACTTTCCAAATCTCACCTTTCACACCGTCAGTGTCGGTTTCGATGTGATTTAAAGCATTACGTCAAGCGCAGCGCGCCGAAAACCACGCAGCCACCCCAGCAAGGCTGGCGTGCGCAAGACAGGGCCGCTCAGGCACAGCAGCTAACAGCAGTGTTGGCTCTTTTCATGGCCTAATTACAACAAAACTTAATTATAGAGCAGGCAAAGAGCAAAGTTCACACTTCCTCCTTCCCACCAGGGCCCCCGGAAGGCCAGCCCATCTGACCCACAAAGTTATCAACAACAGTCTTTGCAGAGGGAGGGCTCCACCCTGGTCACGTGACGAAGGAAACCAAAGCCAAATCAACGCAGCCCTGCGACTCCAGTGGGCCTCCCCGTCTCCCCCAGTTGTGGCTAGGACGACCGAGGCAATGCTGGGGTCCTTTACTGGGGAAGCGAAGGCGACTGGCCCGGCGTTTTGGCGAGAAAGCGGGGTTCCTGCGTGGGGAGGTGGGTGGGAGGCAGCTGTCACTTCCTGGAGGCCCGAGATTCCCCGGGATCCCCTGAGCCAAGAGAAGCCACGTCCTCCCCCGAAGATGCCGCCCCTGCCCCCTCCCAGGCTGCAACCTGTCAGCCTGTAAACTCAAGACGGAGGCAGGGAGGCGGCGTGCCCGGGGGGCAGGGCGGGGCTGGGGCTGCGGCTCCTCGCGCACCGCGTGCTCCATGCCGCGCCTCTGCTCCTCCAACTGACGTCTGGGCCTTTCCCACCCCCAATTCTATTAATTAACTAAAATTATAACTCTATAAAAATCTGTAAGTACAAGTGTCAATGTTCGAAAAAATGGTAGCTATGAACAAAGAAATAAGCGCAGACAGCTCTCGGCGGCCGCTGCTGTCTCCCGCTTCCGGCGGGCATGCAGGTGTCAGGCAGCACTGCCCTGCCTCCGCAGCCAGAGTCCGGGTCAGGGGTGGGAAAGCTGCTCCTGGGGCCGCCAGCCACTCCGGTTGGGGCTCAGACACTTTTTACAAGAGTAACCGAGCACAAGGGCCTGGAAGCGGGCGTGCCGGCCAGGCTGAGAGCGAGGGGGTGCCGGCTGTCACCGCTGAGGGCGCCCTGGGCTGGCCCAAGGGAGGAGGCCGGGGCAGGAGACCGGGCCGAGGTGGAGGGAGGAGGCGCCCCCAGGGCAGAGGTGTGTCTCTCCTGCCCCCTCACAGGGTCACCCCCACTGAGTGCACACAGAGAAAGTGCGGCACTGCTGATGTGGTGACCAGACTCATCTTGTAAGATGCCAAATACCCACAGGCGTGGGAACGAGGCCCTGCGCACCTTTTAAAAGGAGAAAGACCATTAGACTAAAACCACCCAGAAAACTAGCCCAGCAGGGCAGCCCGGGCCCAGCCCAGCAGCGCTGCACACGCCGGCGGCTGGCGGGGAAGCCCGGATGCTGGGAGCCAACGGTGCGACCCCGTCTGAGCGCCCAGCCACCACACCAGTGGGGGCACTGGAGGGACCCACCGCCGTGGACCCCCAGGGGCTCCGGCACGGACGACGTGGGCAGCAAAGGCTTCACCCAATGCCCGCAGCCCCTGCTGGAAGGGCCAGGGCCACAGAAGTGCCAGAGCTCACACTCAGAGCCACATGGACAATTCATGGGAATTTACAAAACAATAAAAAGGCCCCATCTTTTAAACGTTACAATTTATAGAACATCCTGTGCAAACGCAGTCTTTAAAAGGACTCTGCTACTATCAGATGAAGTCCACAGCCGTCGGCCTTCTCTTTGGCGTGGCAGTCAGTGGCTTCTTGGTCCCCAGGGGGGTGCTGGCTGGCGAGCTCGTGGGGGTCTTCAGGACCCCGTGGAGGGGCCTCTGCTCGGGGTTGAAGGCCACCCGGGAGGGGCCTGTGGGGCTGACCAGGATACTCTTGTCTGTCTTCTTGAATTCTGCCCCAGGTGAAAGCAAGGCACACATCAACAGGGTGCGATGCCTCTGTCCTGCCACCAGTCCCGCTCCCGCAGGCCCTGAGGGCCAGGACGCTCCCTCCCAGCAGGGCAGGACCCTGCACCAGGCCCCGCAGAGAGCGCCTGAGAGCTTTGGGAGAAAATGGAACTCACTAGCAAGGCTACTTCCCCCCACAGACACCAGCGGGTCAGGTCCCGAGGAGGCACTCTTAGGGGTGGGGGTAGTGATGAAACACATGCCCAGTGAACCCCGTGTTTGGGTCTCGGATGAACCCTAGGTTTAAACCGTTGCAGGAGGAGCCTTTCCTTCCTGGCAGATCTGTTCCTCCCATTTTCTCCAGCTCTAAAGACAAGAGCTTCTCAGGTCCTCCCAGAGGGCCCTGGCCCACCGCACACACACAGGCACACACACACACAGACACGTTTCCTTTTGGTCCCTAAAATGAGCCAGTCCTAAACTCATTACGTACTTCTAGAAAGTTTGGTTTCCTTTCAAAAAACAAAACAAAACAAGTGAATTGCAACAGTATTAAAAGCAGTAAGATAGAGTGTCCTAGGTGGGGGGCACAGCTCAGTGGCAGAGCGAGTGCTCGGCATGCATGAGGTCCTGGGTTCCATCCCCGGTGCCACCATCAAGGGGGAAAAAAAAAAGAAAAAGAGCGTCCCCCTTTCCCTTCTCTTGGCCAGGGAGGCTGCAAATCTCAGCGGAGGCAGCTGCAGCTGACAGACCCTTAGTCCCAAGCCAACACGGCTTTGGAATCCGGGCCAGCAGCCTGGAAGGCGGCGTCTCTTGGCGTCCTCTACCAGAGCCCTCCTTCCAGAAAACCGCCGCCTCCTGCCCGCTGCACCCCCGCTCCCACCAGACAGCCCAGGCCCTCTTCCACAGAGTGGACCCCACTGCCTCGAGGAGCAGACCTGCACTCACCCGCAGTCATGTTCCTGCTCAACCCAAAGGTCACCTTCTTGGAGCTGGATGGTGTTCTGCTCGCCTGCAGAAGAGAAACAACAGAAGGACTAAAGTGACAGCCGAGGTGTCCCCAAGGACGCCTGGTGCCGCCAGCCTGTGTAGCAGCTCCGCCAGGCCTGGCAGGAAGCTGCCTCGCCTGGGACGAAAGCAGAGCAAACTGATGGGGTCTGAAACAGGACACAGCCCACCGCCGGAGCACGAGAGGCTCCCACCTGGTGAGCACAGTGGACCAAAACCCGGTACCGGAGCCCGACTCCCTCCTGTGGGCAGTGGACAAGCACTTCCAACTTTTTGTGCACAAGGACTCAAAACTGACTTGCATATTCCAACAACTCATCAAAAATTAAGTAACTGTTCCCATTTAGCAGATTCCTGGAAGTGGACCCACTCTGCACGATGAAGAACTTTATCAAATTCCTTCTTCGAATCTCAAGTTTCTGCGGGAACCCCACAGTTCTACCTGGTATTGCTTTTTGCTTTAACATCAACACTTCACGAGAGGAATGTGACCTGTGCAAGCCCTGAGTCATTTAACAAATCTCCCTAAATGTCTTCAGGCCACTTACACGCCCACTTGCTGTGGGCGTCCCTGCAGGGCCAGCCCAGGCACGCCCGCCACCACAGCAGGCGTCTGCCCCGTGCGGCTCCACCAGGACCTCGGTCTCCCAGAGGCAAACGGGATGCACATCCCATGGCCCGGCCTGCACCTGCACCACCTCCCAGCATGCCTGGCAGAGCCAACCTCCCTTCCTGGACCCTGCGCGATCCCCCGGGCACGGTGACAGCCCTCTCCCACCACTGCACCTGGCTCTCTGACTGCTCGCCTCGTGAATTCGAGGACGCGGCACCCCAGTCCTCCTGACGCAGAATGGTGTTATGGACCGTACCTCAGAGCTGACCCCGCTCCCGGAACAGGGACCCGCATGCCGTGGACAGTAGCAGAGTTGAAAAGACGGCTGCAAGCGGGGTGGGTCAGGAGGGCAGCAGAGCCCACCATCTGGGCGTGGGGCAGCTGCGGAGGGACGGCAAGCAGAGGGACAGCTGGTGGCCAGGTGGGTACCTGCAGGGGGGCGCCCGGCGAGGTGGTGGCAGTGCTGCCCTTGGCCTTCCTGAAGAACAGGGGCTTTGGGCAGAAGGAGGCGTCGAACTTCACGAAGTCCTTCTCTGTTCTCAGCTTCTTCTTCAAAGGGCTGAGCGCCCCACTGCTCCCCTGGGAGGAGGGGCGAGAGGGTGGGGCCACTTGCACACAGAAGCTGACAGCACAGGGGTGGGAGACAGGACTTGGAGCATCTCAGACCCCTCCCCCTTCTCTTGTACCAGGTGGGTGCACACTGTGTGCAGACCTTGCGCACAAACCCCACTCTGCACACTGGCACCCTGCCGAGGGCTGGAAGTCTCCCGGCTGCTCAGCCACAAGAACCCATTTTCACTCATCTACGGACTTACACCCATGTTCTGAAAATTTCTGCCTTTCAAAGGCCACCTATTAAGTAATGACTCACTTTCTCATTTCTGATCAAAGACAACACTGTCCATGGAAAGCCTGGCAGGAAGAGCCAGCATGATGCTATCAGTTCTGCAGGCCCGTGATGGGCGGATGAAGGACGTTCGCTGGGGGTTTTACAGCGGACCACCACCCACAGCAGACCTCGTGCCAGTCCTGGGGCCTCAGGGCCCTGGGAGCCCCGTGAAGCGGCGGCCCCTGCAGACCCCACGGTGCCACAGACACGGAACGCCCTGCCGCCCCTTCGCAAGGAAAACCTCCCTCAACCCTGTGACTCACTTAGCAGCCTCTCCAACCCTCCCCAGGAGGCTTGAGGAATGAGACATGGAGGAGGAAACATCTCCATGCTCTTGCTGAAGAAAGTGTCAAGTGAACAGCGATTGAAGGGCAGAGGCTGCAGAGCCGAGGACGGTGACACAGGGCATGCGGAGGGCAGGGAGGGCCGCAGATGAGGCTCCCTGAGCCCCCACGGAGGCTTGCATCCCCAGACGGACCTTCTACTGACCATCAGTGACTCGCCTCCCCACCCAGGGCTCCTGCACCATGAGGCCCGGACCAGCGTTTCACCAGGTCCCCACGAGCTCTGTAAACAAAGGCCTCTGCGTCGTAACCACTGCCAAGCAGGGGACGCAGACGCGTGGGCAGGGTCAGGGCCATGCCGTGGGGGGGGCCAGGGAGCAGACGCCCAGCTCTGCAGAACCCCCTACTCAACTCTGCCAGGAGGGGCAGAAGCAGCCATGGAGAGCCAGGGAAACTGTGTCTGCCCCCCACCCGCACAAACGCACAGCCTGTCCAGAGGGGACACTCAGAAATGCAGATTCAGAGTCCAGTTCCTGGTTTACATCTGGCTCTAGAGATCCAAGTGGAAAAAAACTTTTTGTTAAAAAGGTAAGTGAGGTAAGAGAATCTGGGGCTGCTGCTTCTGCCAGGGGGGGCCCAGGATGGCGATGAGTCGGAGAGGAAAGACAAGACCAGCGTTTGATGGAGACACACATCTGGCTGTGTGGCCATGGGGACACCTCTCCCAGCTCGATGCTGGCCCTTCCTTCCTTCCTTCTGCAGCGCGAGTAGCCCGGTGTGGGGGGAGGGGAGGGGAGGTGGGGGGAGGAGGAAGCAGAGGGGAGCAAGCTGCTGAGATGGGCCACTGTGTAACCGCTGATGCAGGGTGTTACGAGCACTGCTGGCTCCCCGGCCCAGGGGTCTGACTGCGCCCCGGCCCGCCCCATCCAGGGCCCTGCACCCCTGCCCCGGCCTGGCCGCCTCACCAGAGCCTGGATGAGCCTGGCTCCTCTGTGCTCCAAGTTCGACATCTCTTTCATCTTCTTCCTCTTTTTCAGGATGGTGGTTTTCTGTGTGGACGGGTTGCAGCATTCAAGTCTGCTAGGCACCCCCTTCTTTTTCTTCGGTTTCCCGCCCTGGGGTGGGGCGGCAGGGCAGTCCTCTCCATCTGCTGGGCTGGCTGGAGGTCCCTCCCTCCGGGGCAGGGGCCAGGCTAGCGTGGGGGGGACAGTGCCGTTGACCAGGGGAGCCCCGAGCGTCCGCTTCCTCTTCAGGACTGGGGCGCCACTGGCCAGGGAGGCTCTGGGGGCTGGTCCCTGAACAGGACCGCCTGGAGGCAAGCCCTCCTCAGGAGACGCTGCCGACCTGGCGCTCTCCACCTGGACCCCCAGCCTCCTCTTCCTTGGTCGTTTCCTCCTGCTGTGTACGGAGAGCTGCTCTGAGCCACTGCGCTCCTGGGCGCCAGGTGCGGCCACTGCCCCCAGCTCTGCCAGGCTCATCTTCTGGGCGCTTCCCGGCCGGGCCCCTGGCTCACCACTCCCATTCTGCTCTGGGCACGTGGCCTCACCACCGGCCCCTAAGTGTTCAGGCCGCAGGTGGTTCTTCTTCTTCTTTTTCCTCTTTCTCTTCGGAATCCCACCTTCACTCTCCTCTTCCTCAGCAGGAAAGAACCTGGCTCCTAGGAAAACATGTAAACCCATCAACATGCACCCCAGCGCCAAGGCAGCAGGCCGGGCCTGGCCGGGAACTCTGGGGCAGCGTGAGGGCAGACGCAGCCTCTGCCTCCTGCCGGGAGGCTCTGACCCTCCTCCGCGCACTGGAACCCTACAGGCTCCCTCATCTGGCCCCCCCACTGTGACTGGAAACCTTCCTAAAGCCTATTTTGATATAAAAGGACCTGAAATAGTCTTCAGATTCCTAGTAATTTCCAGGCTCAGATCCAGGGCAGTAATAAAACAAATGTCCCGAAGGGCAGTGTTTTTCCAGCACCCTGCACGTCCTCACCCACTGCCCCCAAAGATGCCACCAGGAGTGAAAAAATGTTTTCAGGTTAGGAAGGCTGGAATGTGGGTCCACAGAAAGTAGCCAACCCCTGGCAAGCCTCATCACGTCTCAGCAGCTCAGAGCGGAGGCTTCTGCTCCTTGATGATCCGGGAAGATGAGAAGAGACGCCCGCCCCCTGACTGGCTCCCCACACGGACACAGAGGCTCACCTCCCTCTCCTTCCACGCCCGCTTTCTCCACAGGTTTCTTTCCTTTTTTCTTACACCTTCCTTGACTAAGGGCCTGGTCATCTTTGTCAGCAGATGTGTCCTCAGCAAAACTGAGTTGAGAGATACTGCCTGCTGGACACCAAAGCATGTGGTCAGCTCTCAGGCCCTTCACAGCTGTGTCCGGGATCACAAGCCCGCCCCCTGCATGCAGGCAGGTTTTAGCGCTGACTTCCACCACATTGCTGGGCCTCATGGCTTCTCCAACCCAATCCTGAAGGCTGCTGAACAGGAACTATGGACCTAAAGGCCAGTGGCTTCCTCGTCCGAGGTGGGGACAGACATGCAGACCTTGGGTGGCACCTCTACAGCTCACCCCGGGGGCTCGGCCACGCCATTCCCACCGTCCAGTGAGGTCTGGGTGCTCTCCGCATTTCAAGCACCCCAGGAGCACAAGGGAGGGTGGGGGAGCAGTGGATTCACCTACTCGGTCACATGTAACCAAGCTTATGGGCAGCAGCTCCCCAGGGGGACAACTGATCCCAACAGCAAGTGAAAGGGACTCTGAGACATCAACCCTCCTTCTTTGTGAAGGATCACAACGGATCCTTCCCAGGGTGGAAGGAATCCTCCTGTCAACTCCCTGTCCCCGGAGTTTATCCCCGTCTTGGCACTGGCGGGGAGAGGCCCCGTCTGGCTCAGCCTTGGTCCCGGGGGCAGGGCGGGGGTGGGTGGCCTGGAGAAGGTGGGACCCCATGTTCTTGCGAGGCTCCCGCTCAGCTGAGCAGCTGGTGGTGGGACTGATGGGCTTTCACTATTTCTAATGCTTTCAATGAACGTCTTCCAATCCTGTTTGTCAATATTTGGCATAAATGCCCTCAGTGGGGTCCATGCTCACGTAACATCACCAGTTACAGTCCTGATTTTCCTCACCTTCAGACAGATCTTGGAATCTGAAAAAGAGAACAAAGGTGTCCTAAAGAAACCACGTCTTTCTGTCTCCTACAAACACGTGCACTGAACTTTTAAAATGCAAGCTGGTATTGGGAGTTTGTTAGTTCACGTTCCTTTCTTCTCGAAGAGCAGGCTGAAGAGGTGGTGTGATGCGAAGGCCACAAATGAAGGACAAACCCACCCTCAAGTGGCACAGCATCCCTGACGACGTGGTGACGTAGAGTCCGTCTCGGCGCACCCGAATACAACCGAAGAAGCCGAAATTTCTTTTTATTCCTCAGACTGAAGGAGCTCAGGCCTCTACTTACATTCAGGTCTCCGCTCGCCAAGTGGAGACAAGCCCAGAGTGTCCTGCGCCATACACTGTGGGATGTCGGAACAAGGGGGGTGCAGGCGGTCTGCGTGGGGAGGTGCGGGGCCCGCAGGGCAGGACGGGGGAGCACACGGGCCTGAGTGCTGCTCCGTGTCCGGAAGCCGCAACCCCAGGCAGCCCGTTACATTCCCTGTGCGCCACGTGACCCATTTGTAAAATGGAGAAATTACAGACATGAAATAATTCATGTCAAGTGCTCAGGACGGTGCCTGCTCAGACTGCGGTCAAACTGAGCTGCTACGTGTCACCGGGCACAGCGAGCCCAGGGCTCTGCGGTGAACTGCCCGTCGGTCGGGATGGCGTGAAGGCCCGCACTTGGGGTGGACACACTGGGGACAGGGGGTAGGACCGAAGGGCTGTCTATGTCAACCCCGTGCCAAGAGACAGCACCGAACAGCATGGCCACGCCGCAGCGCCTCAGGTCTGTGGACTGGAGACTGTTGCCCACAGACGCCCTTCCCCCGCCTCACGGACAGCGGAGCCTGCGACTTGAGCGGCACCTGCAGAGCGGAGCTCGAGGGGCAGGGCCTCGAGGGGCCGTTCGCACGGACTCTTGCAGGTTGCCTGGCGTGAGTCCCGAGACTGTGGGCAGGAAACACTGAAAGACCAAGAAGACAGGTCCGCACGGCGACAGCCTGTCTCATGCTGAGGGAAGCAGGGGGCTGGCCCTGAACGCGGACCACGACCAGGTGCAGCCTCCTCCCCGCACTTACTTCCTGATGAGTCTGCAGAGGCGCTTCCTGTTGAAGGGAGGGATGTGCTTCCTGGTGGTGATTCCCAGGAGTCGCTCAGCAACGGCCTTGTAGTCAAACTGTGCGAGGAGAGAAACCAAAGGCCGGCCCCAGCATGGCGCCACTGCCGGACCTGGGACTTCACACGCCCTGGCGACAGACACCCCGCAGCACGGGGTCCTGGACGCCCTCAGCTACAGGCTGGTCTAGCCCGCACGCGCCGAGGCTTGCCAACCCAGGGCCTGAGCGATAGCTTTGGAAAAGTCCTTCTATTTATTCTTGGGAGAAGCTAGTCTCTATTTGCTCTATTTATTCTTCCCTAAGAGAGAGCTGCGGTAAACGCACCACATAAACTGTACCTGGGTGTGCTTTTCTGTCAGTTTGCACCTGGTAACACAGTAAACGTTCTTTATTTGAAAACCACCAGCGAGCTGGCTTCGCTGGAGGGACAGGGCAGATCTTAGCAACTCACGCCAGTAAGGACTGATACCTTTCAAAGCTTCATTCTATTTAAATTTGTCTCCAATAAGCGCATTATAGGAAGTGACATCAGTGACCAAAGGGATTTAAAAAGAACCTCACACATTAGACCTGGGCCTTACTTAGCTCTGACCCCAGTTCCCAAGTAGCCAGGCGGCCCCACAGCAAACCCGCATCTATGAAAGGTAACAAGAGCCACCAACCTGGAGGGGCAGCCCGCCGTCCTCCCCGCTTCCTCCACCGGCCGCGGCACCCTCATCGCTGGCTCCCTCTTTTTTGGGGTGATATTTGCACGGGGCTATCAAAACAGCCACAGACACAATTCTTCAAATACACAGCAATGGCTACTCTCAAACGAGCTACTGTCCAATTAAGTGTCTCAGGGAAAAAAAGAGCATCCGTTTACAGAGAAAACCCTGCAAATACATTTAGAATTTCCCAAAGATGTTTTGGTTTTTCAGCCTCTAGACATTAAAAAAAAAAACCTGAGAGAAATTGCACATGTTGCCTCTTGATTACCCCAGACCAAACCCCTGCCGTGGAGTGCAGCAGAGGTGGTCGGGGGAACTCCCGGGTTAGGGGCTCGGCCAGTGGTTTCAGTGGGTCTGGGCCGCGGTGAGCGCTGTGCAGCAGTGCACTGACACCGCGTGGCCGCCTCGGGAAACACAACAAGCTGATTTTAACATGAAAATAATTCAAACATTAAAACACAGCCACTAATGAAATCTCTCAGCTTCTTCAAGGTGTACTGTTTCTGGAATCTATCAGCCCCTCAGCAGTGTGGCCTCAGGGCAGGGCGTGGAGGAGACAGAGGGCCCCCTGCGAGCACCTGGCAGACGACACCAGGAGAGGGTCTCCAGAGGCGCCCGTGGAAAGTGGGGATGCCTCCAGCTTAGACAGAGACAACGCAGAATCTGCTCAGGGCCAGTTAGTTAATTCTGTCCCCACGTTGAATTTAAAATTAGAACATTTCTTCTTTTCTTTTTTAAAGGTTTGTTTTTTTCCTGACTAAAAATATATGATCATTGTAGAAAACTTAGAAAAGTACAAAGATAATAGAAACCACCCACAGTTTTGCCACACGGGGCTCACCATCACCATCTTGGTACACATCCTTCCAGACACATACACACCATGTCTAAACATAAATGTTTAAAACAAATCAGGCACCTTCTACAGAGATTTGTGTCCTGCTTTAAAAATTTTTTAAAAATTAAATTTTCGCTGGCTGTTACTTTGTGAAAACTAATGCAAGCCCCACACAATCCCCGTGGGTGTGAAAGGGTGCTGAGAACGTCTGTCCGCAGCGGGAGTTACACACCCACAGGAAAGAAAAAGAGCCCCAGGAACTCGGGGATCAGAAAGGAGAGCTCCGGAAGCACGTGAGCGCTCCCCACCGGAACTGTAAATCGGCTCTCCGGCACGGGCCCTCTTACAGACACGAGTCCACATCGCACCAGCAAAGCTGAAACAGAGAAACCACAAAAACCCCAGAGCAACGACAACGGAAGTAAAACCCTCAAAGAAAGTGCTGCGACACTGGGAGATACAGAAATGTGCGCGGGCCCTGGTTGGGACCAGGCCTTGAGCAACCACTCCCCTGCTTCCTCTCTCGGGTGGGGCCCAGGCAGAGCCACCTCTGATGGATTCTAGGGTGTGGCCAGTGAGACCCCAACACATGCATTAAAAAGGGTCGGTTTGACAAGAACTTCACCTAAAAAAGACCACTCAAGGAACTCCTCTCACCTCTTCTCTTTTTACTGATGGGTTTTCTCCACGTCGCCTCATTTTCAGGTATCTCTTCCTCAGAGAGGCCACCATCACTGCCTTTAGGTTTCTGGCCCTCCACTGCCTCTCCAGGCACAGGAGGAGACTGCTCTACGATGACGTGGAGAACAGCCCGGGCTATGGTCTGCGCCAGCGCGCGGCTGGGGGCGGGAGCACAGCGTGCGCGTGGTCAGACAGCCAGCCTGGGCTCCGACCCCCACAGGACCGGAGGGTGAGAAGCTGGGGGGGGGGGCCCTGCACGGCCAGTCTCAGCCCACCCAATGCCGAAGTGATCAGCGTACTCCCCACCAACCGACTGCAGCCACGAGGAGCCAGCTGACTACCTGTGATGCAGCGGGGGGAGGGATGGCAGACCGAGCTCTGGGCGTGGGGGTCGGGTTGTGACTCCCGGAATGACTGGGGCCAACCCGCTAGGGAAGTCAAACTCTTGGTTCTTCAAATGCCTTGCTGATGGGAATTAGGAATTCAGTTGTTTTTTTGGGGTGTGGGTACAGCTCAGTGGTAGAGTGCATGCTTAGCATGCATGAGGTCCTGGGTTCAACTTCCAGTACCACCATTAAAAAAAAAGAGCTGTTCTTAGCTTTGGGTAATACTAGGTACCTTGCATCATGTCCTACCTATAATCTCACCCAATTAAGTGCCAAACGAAGCAGTAAAAACAAACACGTGCATCACTTACTCCTTAGTCTTGGCGGCGATTTTGCAGAATGGATCAATAAACTTGAGATTTTGATCTGCCAAGAGCTGTAATTTAGAAACAGGAAAGAAAAATATGGGGGCGGGGGAAGAGAGCAGTTTCTCCTTTCTGATGTGCCCTTGCAAAGGGAACCACCTGCTGTTTTCACAAAAGCTATCAGACCAACACCACTGCACTGCAGCCTGGAGCTAAAGGTCCTCCACCCACTCAGCGCAGGGGCCAGACGACACTGCACAGCCCAGCCCACACCGCTCTGCTCCATGACCCCGCACATGGCCCTCCTCTGTGGGGCAGATCTATATGGATGCTACAGAAACTAAGAGGAAGGAATTAAAAGAATGACATTGCACTTAAATTAAAAACATACACGTTCATTGCAGAGCACCTGTAAGACGCATTGTAACTGACTATCCTTCAATTAAAAAAAAAAACTTATGAAAGAAAAAAGTAAACATTGCTTCCAATCCCAAACTCAGATAACCACCCGCAGGCTAAAAAACGCGTTTCCTTTCCAGCCTTCGTCTGTTCACACAGGAACATGTGCTTTAAGAAAAGTCACACTATTCCCCAGCTTTGCCTACTGCCTTTTTTCCTTCTGCTTTTTACAAACTCAGCATCACAAGCAGTTCCTCACGTTACCGAATTCTCTGTGCAGGGCATCTGACCACTTCTTACCTCCTTCCCTCCCACTTTGGATAGTTCATCCACATAAATGTCAATGAAGTGGAACTTCACTCCGTTAGGAGACTGACTCTCGGGACGCAGGATCTCCTTCATCAAGACGTCCAGAAAAAGCTTGATTCGGCTAAAGGAAACAAGACACATGGTGCCAGTCACTACAGCACCCCCCACAGAAAACAGCAACATTCAGACTCCTTAACAGGCAAGGCGAGGCTGGAACAGTTCGACAAGGAGAAAGGCAATCCCTGAAACCAGTGTAAAATGCCGACTGCTGGATTCTAAGTTCTTTACGTGGAAGGATGCTCTGCCCTCAATACCCAGAGTGGAAAGCACAGATCAGGCAATTCAAACTTGCTGATTAACTGAAAGACTTGGAAAACACACTATCACCTTAAAGGTTTTAGGGCCGCCGACACCTAACCCAAATAGTTCACCAACCTTTCTTCCCAGCCGTTTCGCTTCAGAACTTCAAAGGACTGCCTCAGAACCAGACGGATCAGCTAGAGACAGACAGCATTTGTTACACAGGGGAAAGTGAGAAACACGGCTCAGCTCAGCAGAGTGGGGAGACCAGGGAAGCTCACAGAGCCTGGATCCCAAAAGTGAAAAAATTTCCACAATAATCACATTTAACTTCTAAATCAAAAAATGTTAACTAAGGAGGCCGAAACTCATATACCTTTGAGCACATACTCAAATGCGATCTGATGATCACATAATAGGTGTCACACCAAGCCTGGAACTTGCTTTGCTTCAAAAATAAGCCTTTCCATTGTTTTTAAGACGCTCAACACTCTTTCCTGCCCCGAGCTCTGAGGCGAGCTGGGGGCAGGCCCCCGGGGCTCACCATGTAGAACTTGTCCAGGCGCAGCTGGTCAATGCCCTTCCACTCTCGGTTCATGGTTTGCCAAAAGGTCTGAATGAACAGGTGCTCTGCAGTGAACAAAGGGCTCTGAATGCTGGGGTTCAGGTTAACACGTCACCACATAGCAAGAAAGTCAGGAAGAGGAACAAACCAGGATTATTTATTTACTGTTCTCAAGAGTTCTTGGTCAATAATTAAGTACGCTCAGTAATTTCTGTTCCACTTAAATAAAAGCACATTATCACGACAGGGAGGCTGGTCATGTTCCACTGCTCGCCTAGAACGCTCCCCGGAGCCTTCTGATTTATCTGTTGCAAAGTCATGTTTCTATCAAAATCAAAAGATTCCCTGAGCCGCAGCTGCTGGCCCCTTCCCCCCGTCTCTCCTAACAGTCAGCCCAAGGCCGTCAACCCCGATGAACACCTGGGTGACCCACACTCAGCGTCAGCTGGGGGGCGCTAACAAAACAGTCTGTTTTTCTCTTCTGAGCCATGAAATTAGCACTTTTTCATCCAAAAATAGTTTGTTTTTCTGCTCTATTTCTTCTTGCATAACTTTCTTGATATAGGAAAAGCTATTGTAAATTCCACGTGTAGAATTTTGTCCCTTACTAGTCAGCGGGGACCCTGCTAAAATCTAGAGAACCACTGAGGGTTGATAAGGTCATTAGGATGGTTTTGTTCTGAGAAGTGCTAAGCAAAATAGATGCTTTTTCTTCGTTTGTAAATAGTCAAAGCTTGAAGGAGCTGGAGACAATCAGCCTCTCCCTGTTTATTCTTTTTGGTAAATGGGGTCACTTTACAGTTACTACCAGCGACGCCCTCAGACAGCTCTGGTCTTCAGAAGGGTAACCTGGCACCTAGAGGCTGCTGCAAACACTGGCATATTCGCACACAGCCTCCAAGAATGTCATGTTAACTCAGAATCTGAGAACTCTGGAGAACTGTTACTTCTCAAAATGTTTCTTTGAAGACGTCACGTGTGACATTCCACCAGACACCCCCTCCATTCACCTCTCACAGAGGCAGCACCTACATGTAACAGCTTTCCCCAAAGGACGGGTCTGTCGCCCGACATCACACATGAGCAGCCCAGGCTCACGTGACGCTAGCCCACTGGGAACGGAAACTCTGAAGGAAGGAGAAGCAGCAACACTGACTAAATCTCTCAGGCAAGTTACCAAATCTGACGAGCAGGGAGGTTGTGAAAGCCAGGAGAACACCAGGACTTACGGGCCTCTGAGTTGTTAACAACATGGATGAGCTGGGAAATAGTGTTCGCTAGCTCCTCCTGCAAAGGCGGGGTTGGGGAGAAACACGGGGGTTATTACGTGATACCAGCAGGGGGAAACAGCATCACGGCCTGCGCCTCTCCCCACGGGCCGGGGGGTGGGCGTGGGGGTCCTGCACCATCAGTTTTCAATGTCACTTCCTCTAAGAAGTGTGTGCTTGAGTATCTGGATTTTATCAAGTGTGAAATTCTCAATTTCACTGGACTATCGTGTCAAGTTAAAATGCTTTTGAGACTTGCTCAAGCTGCATGTTTACATAAGTATCTCTAGTTATGAGTTCAAATGACCTACAGAAGAAATACATTAGCTGTCAACACTTCTTGGCTTTCAGAATATATTCTAACAAATTGAGATTCCATCCGAATCCCCCAAATAATGGGAACACAGATGCCAGCGAGGGGGAGTCGCCAGAGGGCAGACAGTGGGGACTATCACAGCGTTAAGGCTCCGGGTGTGGACCAGGACGTCCTGTCCTCGGCTGGCTCAGAGACACACTGCAAAGGCAGGGCGGCAGGACGCAAAGGTTAAGGGCACCCTACTTGCACGCGAAGAGCCCGGCCTGCTGAGATGCACCGGCCCGCCTGCGGGGAGAACTCCGAGCTGCGGGTCTGTGAAGAAACCTGCCTTGGGGAGGGTCAGCAGAAGAACTCTGCTGGTGACTCACGTAAGAACTTGGCCTTTACCTAGACTCAGTCTTTCTCACCCATCTTACATGAACTCCCAGACTTGAAAGTGTTCCTGTACATCTGTTTTCTTCCTCCACTAAAGCTGTTGGTTGTTACTTTGAATGTAATTTAAAAATATTTTGCTCTGCTATCCTACTCAAAACATGTTCAGTGGAGTAAAGGCAGTTAATCAAAGCAAGCTATTACATGGCTTAGGGGGAAGGGGTAAAGTTGCACATTAGAACCCAGACAAGTAAAACAGGCTTACCCCTTACTCCTGCAAAGGCAGGCTGGCTTCTACACACCAGAACAAAGCTCTGTAAAGAGTCTAAAACATTATCCTAACTAGTGTTGGTGGTGGGGCTCACGTACACCTGTGCCAAGCTTCCACTGACCTGAAGGGTGAGGCCATCAGATCTGGGGCCACTGCTCACCCTGCAGAGTGTAGACCCCAGCAAGGTGGCTGCCCAGCTTCCTGGGCACCCGCAGAAGAGGGGGCCTGGAGCCCGGGGAGTGCACAGGATCTTAGAATAGAGATATGCTATTTTTGACCACAGATAATAAAAGATGAAACAGAAACATTAAAATAAGTCACGTAAAACCTACCATGGAAACTATGAAACTGTGACAGAGAAATAATACATCTGATTTACGAGCCTTTTTTGAAAAGACAATTATGCACAGCACTGGGCACACTGCGCCTTTCCATTTGGATGAGGGTAAGAAAGTGAATCCTTGAAGCAATGACTTTCAATTTGTTTATGTGCGTCAGGGAGGGATACAGCATAACACAGGCAAGTCTTGTTCATCCAGTTGTGCCCCCAATCCAGTAAAGTGACAAAGGGAGCTGGTGTTACCTGCAGAAGGGGTTCGTCCTGCACCCACATGCAGTAGAAGAGCCCTTTCCATATTTTCAGAAGTTCTTCTTGGCTGAAACCCCCTAGAAAGCAAAACAGCACAAAGACCGCATTTTAGTCTCCACGTTCCCTAAGCTTAGAACTGCCACACAAGCAGCGAAAGGGACACCACATACATTTTCCTTCACAAATGTCTTTTTTTTTTTTTAATTCGAAGCATTCGTTTTGTTGTCACCAAATAAACACGTATAAGTTAAGCGGTTTATCAGCTGTGGGGCGGGGGTGGTGGTGGCATGTCCTCATCTGTGTAATGCATGGAAACAAATGCCACCACGACAAAAATGTTAACCGACAGAGTGGTCACTTATAAAACAAGTTCCCCTCCCTACTTAAAACTAGCACCTCACCCTGCACACCAACATCTCTATTGGTCTTGCAAAGTAAAATTGCAAATCCACGGAAGACGAAGGACTTGCTCAGGTCCCACACAACTGGCCCCAGGGGAAGTGGAAAGCTTTGGGATCTTTTTTTTGTTGTTGTTGCAAAGATGACCCTTTTAAGGATCCTGCTATGAGGTCAAACATGGCTGTACCCCGACCTCTCTCTCTGCCGGTCACGGTTTTCATCTACTGGGCAAGCACAGTCTTGTTTTAAGTGGCATCACTTTGGTCAGTCTTACTCCCACTCACTATTCGAGCCCTTTACCACCTAACCACAAGCTGCACACAGACTCTTGCCTCCTGGGTCGACCCCAGGTGTCTTGCAACAATTGCGGAGTAACATAAGAAATCACAAAATCAGGTAAGTGCACACTCTTGGGAGTTTCCAAGCCTATGGAGAACAAACAGAATCCTCAAGCCCTGATGGATGATACAAATGGTCTTCATGAAGATTTCACTCAGAAGGTACTAGGAAAAGTCTTCTGGTGTAGCCAAGGATAACTTAGGTGAGTGTAAACAAGCCGGTATTTGGAAACAATGTGATTTCAATAGTCCAAAAGATAATTAAATTAAAAAGTGACAAATGGACCCCTTTTGACAGAATGAAGTTTACTTAGTGCACTTGCCATAAGCGTTAGAGCATTATACTGACTTCCAAGTTACTAAAGACCCTTCTGCCAACGGTGTCATTATGGTGCGTTTTGATTCTTTGTGATAGTCTCTAACTTAAAACCAACACACCATAAACTACAGTGTAATTAGTTTATTAAAGTGCATTTCCTTTAGGGGTTGGGCAAACAATACTCCCACTGGATTCCCTCCCCAGTTGTTACAAAGAAGCCACACTGGGATCTTCCCGCAGACACACAACTATGCTGTGAGTCATCGGTCCCACCAGAGCCGAGCCAATTGCTGTTGCAAGGGCAGTAACTTGGTCATGGTGACCTGGGTTCATATTCAGCCCTGTTAAGACTAATGAATTCGTGGATCTGGGCAAGGATGGTCAATGTCTGCTAAAACATCAGATGAAAAAACATGGAGGAACTTTGAAATGGATACATCAGGCTCACAACACCAAACCCACTGATCCATGTTAACTCGCGCAGGCAACAACTATGCATTACATGCCACAAGTGATGGGACAGGAGGAACACGGCACCACCTGCTGACTATTCCTACAGAAACAGACAAGCTAAGCGACACCGCTGCAAATTCAACTTCTAACATCAGTCTGCAGGGAGCACAGGGGACAGAAGGACATGTCAAATGAGGCCGTGGACGCCGTCAGCAAAACCCCCAATGTCGGAAACTACAGGACAGACACCTTGCAAAGAAAAAGAAGCTGGGTGAGAACTGTCAGAATTTAAGAGTCTTAGCAGTCATACCAACCAAATGTAATGGGTAGGTCTCATCTGATTCTGATTTCATGAATAATTTATGAGATGATGGGAAAAACTCAATAGATTGGAAAAAAATTTAAAAGATGTGACAACAGTCCTGTGGTTATGTTGAAAACAGCCTGTATCTTTTCAGGATACATCCTGAGGCCTCGGGAGATGACATGAGATGCCACGGATTTGCTTCCCAAAAATCTAGGAGAAGCAGAAAGGGGCCAACCGATGTGTGAGTGCACTCTTTGTGTATTTGAAATATTCCTTAACACAAAGAAGAAAAAAGGACTGCATGAGACTACGAAAATTTTATCATGGGTTGCTTTCTTCTTTTTATTGTTCAGAAAATTTTTAATAATGAAACCGGAAAAGCACGAACACTGATGAACTTGGAAGCAAACAGGATTTAAAAGACACTAGTTCCTGCAGGAGGCCCGGTCCTGGGCGTTCCGTGTTTGCCAAGCAGCTACACTGCTGTCCCCTCCAGGGCTGACACCTTCAAGGCCGGGCCTGGGAGGGAGGCAGTGGGCTGGGAGGGCTCACTTACATGGAGGGAAGCAGCCAGCCGCGCTCACACCAGAGCAGCATGGGTCACCCCACTGCAGGTCAGATCCTCCTCCTCAGGCCTTAGGAAGGACCCAAGATCTCTCCCAGGAGACTTGGAGAGAAGACACAGCCTGCACCTGTGCTCAGTCACCCTGTTAAGTGCTGGGCAGCCTGACAGCAAACGGAACCAATCTGGGGGAGCAGAGTGTGCTATGGAGAAAAGCTAGGGTCCGGTGCCATTGGTGGAGCTCCTGCATTTGTTTTTTTTTTCCCTGAAAACTAGTGTGGCTTGGATGTTCTGTCAAGTTCCAACTGCAAAAGAGTCCCAACCAATAAGAATATATTTTTATGGCTTAAAGACTTAAACGTAAGACAAGACACTATAAACCTCTGAGAAGAAAACATAGGCAAAACATTCTCTGACATAAATCTTAGCAATGTTCTCCTAGGGTAGTCTACCCAGGTAATAGAAATGAAGCAAAAATTAACAAATGGGACTTAGTTAAACTTACAAGCTTCTGCACAGCAAAGGAAACTAGAAGCAAAACAAAGACAACCTACAGAATGGGAGAAAATATTTGCAAAAGATGAGACTGACAAGGGCTTAATTTCCAGAACATATGAACAGCTCATACAATTTAATAAGAAAAAAACAACCCAATCCCAATCCGAAAATGGGCAGAAGACCTAAACAAGCAATTCTCCAGTGAAGACATATGAACGACCAATAGGCATATGAAAAAACGCTCAATGTCGCTAATTATCAGAGAAGTGCAGGCATCACCTCGTATCTGTCAGAATGGCCGTCATTAAAGAGTCCACAGACAAGAAACGCTGGAGAGGGTGTGGAGGACAGGGAGCCCTCCCACACTGCTGGTGGGGATGTAGTTTGGTGCAGCCACTGTGGAAAACAGTATGGAGATTCCTCAAAAAACTAAAAACAGACTTACCCTGTGAGCCAGCAATCCCACTCCTGGGCATATATCTGGAGGGAACTCTTAATTCAAAAAAGATAACACGAACCTCAGTGTTCATAGCAGCACTACTTACAATGGTCAATAAACAACCTAAATGTCCATCAACAGATGACTGGATAAAGAAGACATAGTATATTTATATAATGGAACACTACTCAGCCATAAAAAGGAACGAAATAATGCCATTTGCAGCAACATGGATGGACCTAGAGATCATCATTCTAAGTGAAGTAAGCCAGAAAGAGAAAGAAAAATACCATATATCCCTTATATATGACATCTAAAAAAAGACACAAATGAACTTATTTACAAAACAGAGACTCACAGACACAGAAAATAAACTCATGGTTACCAGAGGGGAGAGGGGGTGGGAATGGGTTAAGTTGGGAGTTGGAGATTTGCAGATACTAACTAGTACATATAAAAGAGATAAATGACAAGTTTCCACCATGTAGCACAGGGACCTATATTCAGTATCTTGCAGTAACCCGCAATGAAGAAGAATCTGAAAAGGAACATATATATGTATACGTATGACTGAAACGTGCTGCTGCGCACCAGAAACCAACAGAACACTGTGAACTATACTTCAGTTAAAAAAAGAAAATAAAGATGTAATAAAAACCATGCAATTCACATACTGTATCAGAGGGTACAACGGAGAGCGCCTTATTCACCACCCCAAACCCCAGTCCCCCCACCAGAACCACTGCTCCCGCCTGGTGTGCACCTTTCCAGCGCGTGTCCGCAACACTCACACGTGATATAGAAACGCGCAGTGGTGTGTGCACAGCCTCAGTACACTGCATTCTGACATATTCTGTATTCTGACCTTTTCACTTAAAAAGAGCACAGTGAATATTCATCTGCAGATGTTCCTGCAAGTGCGGCAGCACGTCAAGCGATACCGCGAGCTACCCACGTGCCTCGGGAGAGCCCACGCCTGTGACGGGCAAGGGCACGGTGTGACGCGCTGCAGGGGCCTTTGCGAGAGAAAACAAGTCGATTTTGACAAAGTAACAGGGGGAGAGCAGATCCTGGACAGCGGGCCAGAAGGGAGCTGGACATGGAAATACTTTGTTTCACCCTATGTGAAACAAAAAAGCAGAGTGGAAACAAAGTGCTGGTTAGGCCCCAGTCTGCTGTCACCAGCTGTGCACTACTAGAGGTCCGCCAACTACCCCTTGAGCCTCAGTCTCCTCACCTGTGACGCACGCAGGGTCCACAGTTAAGGTCCAAAGTACGAGCAGGGGTGAGACGCGCTTTGTAAGCGCAAAGCGCTGCTCAGCTGGCGGCTATGGTGCGATCACCTCCTGTTCCCTCCCCAAGATCAGGGAAGCTCTTTTCTCTTTAAAAACAGCTATTTTCAATATATGTATAAAAACCACTTGTTTTCACCCACGAATTTAGCTGGTAAAATCTAGGTACCCATCGTTGAAGCGTTTAAAGCAAAACAGAGAAATGCACATTTTCTGGTTTCTTTCCGAACCCTGAAGGTGAAGACCTCTAGAGCCGAGGCAGTCCTGTTCCATGACTGCCTTTTATCTTTTCTTCTTGAGGTTGAGTTTCTTAAACTCAACACAACCAAGTTTCTACAGCAATATAGATTCAGTTATTTCAAAACAAATGAGGTTACCATGAAGGTGAGATGTGGAAACAGTAAATACTAACAAACCATGAGATGAGAAAAGTCCAATAGCCTCTCTCATCACAAAACAGCCCAGGAGCCGTTTTAGGTGAGACGTAAAGTGTTAGACCCAACCCACACCTGTGACGAAACAGCAACAGCTCCCAGTTATTCCAACTACTGGGTCGAGACCCCAAACCCTGTCTGTATGAAGAAACTCGCTTCCTCCCTCGCATCATTGAATCTACGACACCATCAGCTATGTGACTGTTTATTTCACGTGCCACCAGAAGAAAGCAAGAGTGCAAACAAAAGTCACAAGGATGATTTAAAAATTTACCCCAATTTTAGCAGATGTTAAATGTTTAAGGTTGCAGAATGGACAAAACAGGCAGAGACTTTTGTATGTTTTGCTCACTGCTCTGTTCCCAATCCCAAGAGTGGCGTGCAAAATCCCAGCACACAGTAGGTGCTCCGCGTGTGTGCTCAGCACACGAGTGAATGAACAGGGACAAGTGGGCCCTTCCGAGTAAACCCACGGTTTTATTCTACGAAGGTAAAGGATCAACACGAACACTCAAAGCAGCAGAGCAACATTTAGTTGCTTTTAGTTCTACAAAGTTTTCAATTTGCTTTTAAAATCACACTATCTACATTGCTATCGGACAGTGAGTACAATTTCAGCCTGCCTTTACCATGCCTGAGACAAGTCACACAGACATCTGAGCCTGTCAATGAGATGCCATGGTCAGGCAAGTTATTCCCCAATCTGTGTTTCTGTTCTGACGAGCACGGCGGGGTAGAAGTCCTGTCTGCACTATGCCATCAGCGCCGTCCGTGACACTCACTCTACACTTGCTTTTCTGAAGGCCCCTGCACTCCCTGCAAGGCGGACGTGATGGGGAACAAGATGTAGGTGTGGCGGCATGAAGCAGCCAGCACCCTGGGCCCTGGTGCAACCCCGTGGGCCCCCTGCCCCTCAGCACTTGACACGCTGCGCCTCTTCCCCCAAGGGCCCCGCACAGCAGGCTCTGTCCGGCCGGCTGAGCCCCGTGCGTAGTGCGTCTGGTGTTTTCTCTTTCTCGGCGTGCACAGGCCGGCATCGTCCGTCTGGATGTGCTCCCGTTTCCAGCTAAGAGAACAGATGGAAGCTTACATTGTTTTGGGTGAAGAATGATACATCAGCTGATAACTAAGAAGCAGTGTAGCTAAGGGCCACAACAGAGACACACTGGGTATTTCAGAATCCTAGAGGAATGGGGTGAGACAGGAGGGAAGGCATTTGGGAGCGAGTGATGCTGAAGCGAATACTGGGATTGGATCCAGCTGGGAATCTTTTCAGTAAACAGGGGAAGTGAAGGCAGAGAGGTGAGAGCTGGCGCACTGTGCACCAGGAACCAGTGTGGAGCTGTCATACCGGGGCTGAGATGGAGAGAGAAAGGCAGGGGGGACAGATCACGATCTACAGACCTGGAATTCCAGGAAAACAGTGACCTGATGGAACTGCTTCAGGAAGATGAGCCCAGACTTATTCATGGAGCACAAGTTCAAGGGGGCACAAAGGGAGATGAGATCAGTTAGGAAGTAAGCAGGTACAGAAATCTAGAGCAGATGAAGGGTGCCTCTGGTGAGGGCAGAGTAACTCAGGGAAAGAAACAGGTAGAACCAAAGGATACTGGATGCAGGGCTAGGGGAGAGGATGAGGAGGAGGAGTCCAGGACAACATCATGTGTCCAGCTAGAGTCTGCGGGGTGATGGGACCTAGCGCCCAAATGAATGAGCACAGGCAGCAGAGCAGCACCAGGACACGAGGTTGTGGGGGGAAGAAAATGAGTCATTTTGGGCATGGAGTCTGAGGACATCCAGGTGGAGATGCCAGGTGAGGAGGGCATTATCTAAGCTGAAAGTAGTAAAGGTATGGCTTAGAAAGTTAGGTTCAGGAACCTCTAGCATATAGGGGATGAGAGTAAATTAAACCTGTCAGGGTGACGCCTAATAGAATTCAAGTCAGGAAGTTTGGCTTCACTCCTCCTAGCAGACTTCCCACGAAGTTGTACTTTCTTTTTCCTGTGTAGTCTTTTGTGATTTCTCTTCAAAATAAAACTAAGAGCGTCAGTACAGGGGGAAACATAAATTCTTTCAAGTAGACTCCAGATATTAGTACTAGCGAGAAATAAATCAGACTTTATCTTAGTGCAATAAAAAACTCCATTTCACACTGGAGTTCATACCCTCCAGGGTTTACAGATTGTATTTTGAATCAGGTAAATGGAATCCTTCAACGGCACCCCAATGCAGTCAGAACCCATACTACAAAGCCTTGTGCGACCTGGCCACTGCCTACTTTTCCAACTTCACGTCCAACATCGTCGCCCTCTCCCTTACTGATCTTCCAGCTCTTCCCGCCCGCCTGGGTTCAGATCTGCCGAATGCCGCCCTGGAGAGGCCTCCCTGGAACAGCCGATGTCGAGCCGCTCCTTCTTTCCTCGGTTTTCATTTCCTTTTAATATTCCTCCCTAGATTTACTGAGACAAGTTCCTCGAGAGTAGCGATTCTATCTTCTCTCTTGTAACCCATGCACCTTAAGGTGTTGGTCAGAGGAAGGAGTAACTCAGTGAAGAGAGCACCAGAATAAACCAGGCTAAGCCCAGGGATCCCACGTGCAGGCTCGGGGTACGACAGACTGGGCCTATTCTCCGCTTCCCTACTCACCGCGACTTTCAGCACGCCACCTAACACTGCCGGCGGCTGTCTCTCAACCGAAGAACCGGACGAGACGCAGCAGGGAGCGGACACGCAGAAGCACACGATAGGGGCGCGAGTCAGTGCCCCACGCTCTCCCCGCCCCGCCCGCGGCTCCCTTGGGCTGGCCCCCTCCCCACACCCTCTGCCCGGCTCCCCACCCCCGACCCCGCGGTCCCCGCCCACCCTGGGCCCCCCGGGCCCGGCCGCCACGTGCGCGGCGGACCGCCAGGCGCCCACCTGTCTCCCTTTGCGTCTTCACGCTGATGTACTGGCGCAGCTTCTTCACCGCCCGGTCCCGGATGCCCTTCTCGTGGGACGCCAGCCGCTGAGCGAACTGGATCTCGGCCGGCTGCATGGCGGGGGCCATCGCGCCTGTTGGGGCATCCCCGGCCGCAGCCAGCCGCCGCCAAGCGCCCGCCGCTGTACAGCCCGGGCCGCGACTGCGCAGAAGGCGGCGGCGCGCCAGCTGATGGCGTCACAAAGGTGCCGCCGCTCGCAGGGCGTTCTGGGAGCGAGCGCGCCCGGCCCGGCAGTCGGCGGAGCAGCCCAGCCGGCGTTGGCGTCGCGCCTCCCCGCCTGCGCTGTCTCTCGGGCGCCAAAGCTCGGGGCTGTTGACGGCGAGGTTAGCCAGCGTTGAGTGTTGGCCAAGAAGAGGCGGGCAGCCAGTTTTAAGTGGTCTAGAATCTTTACGCCCACTCCGCAAAATTCCCCTCTGATCGGCTGCTGTTCCGCCAAATACGCGGAGCTGTCTTCGATCGTGTTGAGCTCCTGAGGCCGCCTGCGCCGGGTGGAAGCTGGGAAGACGGGCCGGCCTGGGTTTTTTGGCGGGATGCCTCGGGCAGCACCATCGAGGGCCCAGGTCTGGGTCCTGGGCCGGGGCAGGGGCGAGGATTTGGAGCGTGTGCTCCGGAGACTCGGGCAGGGGCAGCTTGCGGCCGGTTTCAGACAGACGAAGTCTTACGTGTACGGTAACCCGTACATTTGAACCCACAGGCTGCACCGTAGTTTGCGAGCTCATTGGGCGTATTGGGGCAAGTGAATGGACCAGGTGGTGTCTCCGAGCTCATGGCGGTCATCTCAGTTCCTTACCAGCGGGCTGGACTAAGGCTCCCACTGCACGCAGACCTCCGGAGCAGCCTGTTGTCAGAAAGCTTCGACCTTTGCTGATGGAGCTTGGAGCTGAGCGCGGGAGCGGGCCCCCTCGCTGTCCGTTCACTAGAATGTGTCGCCCCTTCGTCTAACATACCTCGCCAAACCGGAAAGGGCCGATTCGATTTATTCTACCAGACATTCAAACGTGGGTCTCACTGTCCTTATACTTTGCAGTTAACAGGTTTACAAACCCGGCTAAGCCAGAAGAGCCAACGCGGGATCCCGCAGACCCACCCCTTGTCCTTGGGGCCAAGAATGCTGCAAAAAAGCTACGCGGTCTGAGCCTCGCGGCTCTCTGTACCCGAGCCCCGGCGTGGACACTTCCCACGCTTTCTGGCGTGAGGGGTCAGAGGGCGCGCCGCCGCGCAGGCGCACAGAGCCGAGGCCGCGACGGCCATGGGCGAGGCGGGCGCCCCTGAGGAGGCCTACCGGGTCAGTACGGGGGCCGGGGTCGCCGCCCGTGGGTCCGAGCTGTCGCCGTCCACTCGCCTGTGCCGTGTCGCACCGCAGCCCGCCTGGGCCTCGCCCAGTGCGCTCGGGAAGGCCTTGGGCCCCGTCCGTGGACAGCGTGGCCCGGGCCGGCAGTGGGGGGGTGGCGACCCTCGCCTCAGAAACCGCGGGTGCAGGTCCAGGAGGCCGCGCGGTGGCGCGGTGGGCCAGCTCCTGTGCCACCCTGGGCCCGGGCCGCCCTCGAGGCCCTAACGCTGTTTCGGCATCGCGGTGCCCGGCTGCTGCAGCCGCTGCACGGGATGCTGGAGCAGGAGCTGGACTTGGGAGCCACACCTGGATTCAGATCCTGGTGTGCCCCTGGTACTGGTGTTACTGTGAGTCTCCTCGCCCCGCTGTGCCCTGGTTCCTGACCCGGACAGCCTTGAGGGTCGTGGGGAATACGAAGTCAGGTGGCCCGCAAAGGGCTGGCGCTCCCACTGGGAATCCAGTAAAATTCCTTTTCCTCCTGATTAGCTTGGCTCTGGAATGTTAAGAAAATATTGCTGGCATTTTCTTTGGCTTTTAGGAATAGGGCCTCGTTTGTACTTAGAAAAAATTGGCTCGCAATTTGAAGGCTGGAGCTTCAGCTCTCAGGATATAATATGCATAGCAGAGGGCACACGTTTTAGAGACAATTAATGAGCACACACACAAAAAAGAGGCCTTAAAGAAAAGGAAGCCAGCTGACTTGGGCTGCTAATTTCAGTCATCTGAAGGGAAGTGTAATAATCTTAAGATCTGCTTGTCCTTTTAGCACATGGGAACTAAAGAAGAATTTGTTAAAGTCAGAAAGTACGACCTGGAACGTCTGACAACTGAAGTGATGCAAATCCGGGACTTCTTACCCAGAATACTAAACGGGGAAGTACTGGAAAGCTTCCAGAAATTAAAGACTGTAGAAAAAAGTGAGTCTTACTTCATCTTTAGCAGTCATTGATGGTGACAGCAATCTGTTTGAGCAGATTTACTTTATGTAAATAACCATGAAGTGATTATAAGTAAACTTTAAGATACCATTACAGTCTTTGTAATTACGTTTGGGAGAGTCAGATAAGACATAAGTAAAGGAGATGCCCACAGATGAGTAACTTGGATGTGTAAGTTTGTGTTGGAGGAAGGGTTGCCAGCTTTCTGAGTATCTGTTAACCAGCTTTTCTTTCTCCTCCTTTCTTCCTCGGCAGGAAATTTATAGCTTAAAAGCTCTATTCTAAGAATTAAGCCCTTGTCTGTGTAAGTCAGGGGTCTTGCCACGAGGCAGCCTTGCATGGACTCCGGTGTTTCTCTGGGCTGAGGAGCGGGCCAGTTTCTAGCGCTGGTTTGATTTCAGGCTCACTAGGGCTTGTCCGTGTGGATGCTGAGATTTGAGCTTGGCTATGGTGTCAGGTGTCAGCCTGCAGAAGCTCTTGGAGTGGTTTCGGGATTGACACAGCACTTGTCTGATGGAGGGTGCGTTACAGTTACACAGCCTGCAGTGGTTAAGGTTCACTTCCCACGTTGCTTTTGACTGCTAGCCATCACTGCGTAGCCTCTAGAGGAGATGTATCTTGGGGGGCCGGTTCACGTCTTTAGCACTAGACAAGGACGTATCTTGAGTTTCTGGTTTGAGGAGATGTATCCGGTCAAGGCGGCAGCCATATCCAGTTAGAAGGGGGAATGCTCATGGCTACCATGTGCCCTGCCTGTTTATTCTCTCTTTTGAATCCTCAGATCCACTCTACTCTGACCCGTGGTGTGCGGGGAGGTGGACTGCTGCGGACTGCATGCCTCTTGCTTCCTTGCTGGCTGCCGGTAGGGCTCACCAGTGGAAGGCATCAGTGGGCAGAAAACGGTTGGGATGTTTCCTCCTGCTATTTCCACTGTGCCTCCTGCTCAGGGGCCTTCTCTGCAGTCCCAGCTCTCACTGGGCTCCAGCAACCTTTTTCTTCCCTCGTTCTTTCAGCCAGAGGGTGCTGCTAGTCCTGGGTGCCTTTCCATCCCTTCTTGGGTTTCTTACCCCTTGCTGTCTCTTCTGTAAGTAGCCCTTCTCATAAAGTGAACATCTAGTTTGCTTTGTTTCCTGTTGGGACCCTGCCAGATAAGCTCCAGGTCACTGGCTTCTTGATCTCCCTAGTTCTGACCTCTTGCTCCGTCAGCAACTTTCTGAGAGCAGTTAGTCATCCTCTGTGCATTTGTCTTCAGGGAAGGAAAGTGCCAACCAGCAGCTGAGGATGTCAGCCTGCTGGGTAGTTTATGTTTCTTGTTGCACATTAACTTGGCATTCTGAAAAGTACATCAAAGTCTCAAGGGTTGCTTAGCATGAGTCAATTTTTGGAGATTAGTCCTCTGCCAAAATCATACTAGTGCTTATAAAAGGGAGGCCTACAAACACATGCGTAGTGACTTGATCAAAGTTGAGCTTCAGGAGATCTTGCTCCCCAGTCCTTGGCCTTCCCCAGCCGTGTCGTCACCTCTTTTCCTCCTGGCCTCTCTGGCTGTTTCTTCTCAGTCTGCTTAGCTAGTTCATCTTTCTTTGCAGCAGCCTTTCAGCTGGTGGAGTTGCTTGAGGCTCAGGCCTAGGCCCCCTCCTGTCCTCGCTCCATGGCCTCTCTGTGGGCAGTCTGTGCACACACATAGCTTTAGTAGCCATCTTGATGCTGGTGGTTCTTGGATTTATCCTTCCTGACCTCTCCTCCAGGCTCAGGGCGCTGTATCTGACTCCTCCTTGGCATTTCTTCTCGCATGTTTTACATTCATTACAAATTCTAAATGTTTGTTTTAGCCTGATTGGCCTGCAACCGTCAGGAAGGACCTGTAGTCTGACAAGGTCAGATTACTGGCTCGTGAAATAAGGGAGACCACACACCAGAGGAAGTGAGCATCTTGCCAACAGAGGAAAGGGCTAGTTGCTCTAGGATTTGGAGCAGGGTTCAGTTTAGATGAAATACAGATGAAGCTGTGTTTTCATGGGCTCCAAGCAAGGTAGGGCTGTGTGTGAAGGGGTCAGCATCAGGTCTCACTGCAGTGGACCCAGGTCCTGTTTCCTTGAAAACCACAAAATTTAGATAGCTGGTAGAACGTGGTGTTTAGAAATCCTCTATTTGAAGCTCTGCAGCTAGCTGGGTATCAAGGCTGCTGCTCTGTGTCACAGTGCCTTCCACCCTGCAGGAGACAGCGGATGCTTCCTCCTTCTTACTGATATAATTCCAAACAGCAAAATTTCTGGAAGTCTAGGATTTTATAGAAGGGACTTTCTCTGAACAAGAAATCAGCAGTCACTGAAAGAAGGGGTCATTATGACACTTCACTCTTGCAGTATGTCCTTGAGAGAAACTATTTCCCATTAACTTGGTGGCCAGCTTTATGTGTCTTGTATCCCAGCCTAGCAAGTTTCCCTTCCCCACTCCACTGGACACTGGGCTTTCTCAGCCTCCCCAGGGCACCCCCATCCAGACAGAGACCTGGGATCCTCCTTGTTGCTCACCCTTCCTCTCACTATTCACTTCCCTTCCACCCCCAGCCCCTCTGCCAGTAAGTCCTGTGCCATTCCCTTCGTGGCTGCATCCAGAATTTGTCAGCCCGCCTCCATTGCCACTGCCTTCACCTATGTCCAAGCCCTGCCATTTTGTCTGAATCTCTGCTTCCTCAGAGTGTCCACTCATTGCCCCTTGCCAGTCCATTCTGTATACCACAGCTTGAAGAATTTTTAACAAGCCAGTCTGCTTAAGTCAGCTTCCATTGCTCTTAGGATAAAGACCAAAAAACTTGAATATGCAGATGCTTTGGGGAAGAGTGGGGGAGAAAGTGGAGCTCACTCACTTAAGTGTGTTTCCTTCTTCCCTAGGTCTTGGCTCTCAAGGCCTGTGTGACTTGGTAACTCTCAGTTACCTTGAAACAGTTTTTTTGGTTTGTTCAAATTCCACTTTTTGGTTATTCTCTAGGGAAGACTGATCTGCTGTACCACCGTGCTAGCTGGAAGTGGAAGTTCTTCCGCATGTGGTATTATGATTTTTAAGTTGTTAAAAATATATTGTTTGAGGTCATACAGAAAAGACAGGTTATGGAGATGTTCCAAATTAAAGGGGACTAAAGCTACATGACAGTTAAATGCAATACCTGACCTTAGACTGGATGCTGTACCTTGGGGGGAGAGAGTGCTGCAAAAGGCAATTTTAGGTCATTTGACAAAATTTCTAATGTTCGTGGTAGGTTAGATAAATGTATTAATATTAATTTTCCTGGAGTTGACAACTGTATACTGGGTACCTAAGACATTATCCCTATTCTTAGAAAATATTCACTGACGTATTTAGAAATAAAGGGCCACGATATATGTAACTTACCCTAAACTGGCTGAAAAAAATGTGTGTGTGTGCAGGTGATGAGCAAATGTGGAGAAGTGTTGACGGTAGGTAAGTCAGGGTAAAGGGTGTGTGGGTGGTATTTGTAGTATTTTTATTTATACGACATTTTGTAAGCTTGAAATTACTTCCAAATAAAATGATTAAAAACTTATTGTAAAATGGAAATACTAATTAAAGATTTACAGAACCATGAGCATCCCTGAGGCCTTGGGTTCTTAGCAGTGGGGTTTGAGAAGCACTGCACTGCATGATTTCTGAAGCAGTTGTAGGGGTTTTGAGATTAATTTCCCAGCAGTTTGATATTAATGAGAAGAGAGTAGACCTCTGTTTCAGCTCAGCGAAGAATTATTCTGGCCGGTAGAAACATGAACGGGAGAGATAATCGATGAAGGGTGGGATAATCATTGAAGAATGGGTGCCAAGAAGAGATTAATTTGACCCGAAGTTTATGTATTGTGGCCCAAATTTGATAATATCAGAGTGTGTCAATCCAAGTCCTGGCAGGAGACGGAAAGGGAGACTGAGAGTGGTGAAGGGATGACAGACAGGTGTGGGGCAGGGTTTAGGGGACCGTAAGAGTGGGGCCCTGTGGTCTCCCAGGGAGCTTCCGGACCAGCAGGGGGCCGGGCGCTGGTAGGACCAGGGCCTCAGCTGGGAGGAGGAGGTCACTGCTGCTTGAACCTGGCAGGGGTGACTCAGTGGGCAGGTAGAAGTCCCATCTGCCTCCTGTCCTCGTTTCCTGTGGGGGCCGTCACTGTGCAGTTCCAACAGGAAGCCACAGGAGGGGAGCCCGGTTGCTGTGGGTGCTGACTGAGCCTCCTGGGGCAGAGCAGGATGAGAGCAGATCTGAAGGGCATGTGGGGACTGTCCAGAAGGCAGGGCCTGGGAAGGGGGAGACAGACATGGGGGTCTAGGGACAGAGAAGGAGAAAGGTAGTCAAGACATCCGTTACTTGAATGTACCGCTCTTGCCCAGCCAGCATTCTGTTTGTGTGCCAGTAAATGAAAAGCACAGGTCCCTGACTCTGGTTCATTTGGGTTCAGCAAGATTGATCTTAGTGTTTTGTGGTAGAATTCAGTTGATAAATCAGGCAGGCAGGTATTCTCAGTATGACGCATTTGCCAAGGTCCGCTGGGTAACGTGGGCATATAACAAGGGTAAGATGGGATCCTTTCCCTGGCAGTTCACAAGCAGACTGAGCTCCACCGTGGAGATGGGAAAAGGTGGTGCGGGTACGTTGGCAGCACCAGGGGAGGACAGATTCCTATTAGTCACACATTTGTTTCTCTTGTAAAAGAGTGTTCCAGTGGCCTTTACGTTAGAAAAAGCAGCAGATTTTTGGCAGTGCAGGACAAAAACGCTATTTCCATATTCTGGTTTCAAGTCTCCTCCCCATCCCTTAGGTTTGTTTTAAAATTTTGACAGCTAATTAGTGTTGTTTGCCTGGAAATGCATTTAAGCTCTTTAACTGAGAAGTTTGTTTTTTTTTTTAAATGAGTCCTGGAATATTCTCATCTTTTCACTTTTTTAACTTACATTTTTGAAGGCTGGTTAAATTAGGATCAGGTCTTTGGGGTGGGCCCTAACCCAGTATGACTGGTGTCCTTATAAAAGGAGGGAATTTGGATACACAGACGGACACCCACAAAGGGAAGGTAACACGGAGAGACGGGGGGGGGGGGGGGAACAGGCAGAGGCGGGGTGGGAGCACACTGCCGCAAACCCAGGAGCGCCTGGGGCCACCCGAGGGGGAACGAGGCAGGAAAGGGTCACAGATTTCAGAGGGAGCGAGGCCCTGCCGGCACTTCGATTTCAAACTGTAGCCTCCAGAACTGTGAGAGAACGCGTTTCTGCTCTAAGTCACCCAGTTTGTGGTACTTTGTTATGTCTGATCTGGGAAACTAATACACCCTTCAAATCGCAGCTCAAAGTAAAGAAGGAATCCATCAGTATGTAATTCTAAATTCTTTTCTAAACTTGTTAGTGATAAGAAGCCAGAAGTTGATTGCTTAAAAAGCCTTTATTTTGGATTTGAGACTCCTTACTGAGCTATTTTAATTAACAAACATTTTCATATTAACATGAATTATCTGATAATGTATTAAATAATATAAATGGAAACATAAACATGCCAGATGATAAAGGGCAGGAGACATTGATTCCTTTTTTTTATAGTGTAAATTTCTTTCACTGGGTTTTGGTAGCCCTGCTTCTCATCTATGGCTCTCTGTATCCTGCCTGTGAATGAGCTGATAGTCACTGTCATGTAATTAATACCATCAAAAAAGTAAATTTCAGAAGATACATAGATGTTGAGGTGGCCTGTGATTTAGATTGTTTCTGTTTGTTTTTGAGTGCTTAAACTTCGTAGTTGAAATACAGTCCAGGCTGGGTGGCAGCCCCTTCCTGTTCTAGTACTGAGGCTGGGTAAGATAATGTCTTACTCATATGCGATGTATCATTCACTGTCCGTAAAAAATCATTCTGTCCCTGATTCTTAAAAAAATTGCAAAAGCTATATATCCTTGTTATAGAAGAGACATGTAATCAAAACAACCGTGTTTTTTCCTCTATCCAAGGATTAGCAGAAGGAATAAAGAAATGAAATTCATTTACATGGCAAATATTTATTAAGTGCTTACTAGGTGCCATGTACTGTTCTAGGCATTTGGGATGCATCAGGACCCATGACGATCCTTGCCCTCATGTAGTTTAGGTAGCAGGTAAGCCCTGGGCCAAGTCAAAAATGCAAGGAGGGTGTTTTGTCTGGAGGTGGCAGCAGTGCTCCTATCTGGCCACACGGTGGTGGCCTTGGACAGCACAAAGGCACCTGCTTTCTGGAGAGCTGGGGTGGGTGGTGGGGCAGGGTGAGAAGGTTTAACCCTGTCCCTTTGTTATGATAACTTATAATAAGGTCATAAGCAGCTGTGTAGAGAGAGAGACTATGAAATTAGCTTAATGGAAGAGTCTTTTGGGTGGTCTTAATTAATTCCTACATATTTTTACCCCTAAGGCTTGTACCACGTTTGAGCACCATACAGTTTAATAATAGAAGAAAAAATGAAAAGTTAACTGCAAAGAAACAGTTTTATGCCATCAATGATCTTACCTTAGCTTTAAAAAAATTTTTCTTTTTGCCTGCGACCATTTGCAGTTCATATTTCACTTGTAATTAAATGTGTTTTCATTTAACGTTACAGAAGGCAGATACGTAGTTTTCAAAGCATAGTGCTTGATTGGTATAGTTGATTTCGCGGGTGGCCAGGATTAGTGGGACAAAGTAAAGAATCCTGGTGAAAGTCATGCAGTGGCGTAATACATCATAAAAGCACAGAGACCTGACTTCAGGGAGAAGAAATGGTCTTGTGTCACTTCAGCGTAGTGTCAAAGAAACACATTTTAGAGGAAGCTTTGCCAGCCATTTCAAGGTCTTAACTGAATGTATGACTTGGCAAATGGTCTCTAGAAAACGTAGGCTCCCTGCATTCATTGTTCATTGTTCGTGGCACTAACACCCACCCCACCCCAGCTGAGTTTCCTTGCGGCCCAGACCCCCAGGTCATAAAGCCGCGCCCCTCCTCTCGTGTCTGCGCTGCACTGGAGGAAGTGTCTGTGAGCCTTCTCCTTCAGGGTGCAGTGCTGTTCCGTTTTCCAGCCTCTGCCCTTTGAGGCGCTCACGGCAGGCTGCCTTTCACCCCCCTCCATTTTTACGCTTTTTCTCATTCCTAGCACTGGGTTCCCCTGTTTGCTGTCGCCAGTTGTGTGTTGATTGCGTTTTGTCAGTGATGAGACGCTGGGCCGGGCTGTTGTCCTGAAGCAGCGGTCCTCAGCATCTGTTCCCAGGCCAGCAGTATCAGCCTCACCTGGGAACTTGTTAGAAATGCAGATTCTCAAGCCCACCTCAGGCCTTCTGGATCAGAAAGTGTGAGGATGGGGCTGCGCGGGCTGTGTTACAACAAGTCTTCAGGGGATTCTGATGTCCGGTAGAGCTGGGAATCGTTGTCCTCAAGCATTGCTACTTTACTTAAGCAGTCGCAGCAGTAGCTCTGAGCACACTCCCCCCCAGTTCTTGTTAAATTCTGTTTGCATAAAAACTGATGATATCCTCAAGACCAAGGCACTTAAAACTTTGTTCCTTTGCTTTTTGAATGTCAGTATTTCTGTAGCATGGTATTTTTAATTGAAAGTGGATAATACTTTTGATTTCAGATTAACATGAGTGTCTTCTGGGATTTTCGTGGGCTGTTTGAATCATCGCCTACACGCATGAGGTGGAGAGGGAGCGTTCAGTAGTCCCCGCCTTTCCCTGTGGCCTTTCCGCGTCTCCATCCCCGTTGCTTCACTCCCCCACTGATTCCTGCAGCTGTTCCACTGAGTCAGTCTGCCAGTTGGGAGACTAGCTTTGTGGCTCGGCCCCGGCTGGCACCGTCCCCTCAGTGAGCTGCCTTCTGCTTTAATGGAGCAGATACAAATCTGTGCCATGAGACAGTCGGGCTCTCAGCCCTGCCTTCAGTCCTTGAAATAACATACTTTCTTAAAACCTTGCGTGCAAGTCTGGCAGTAAAATGAGGTCTTAAAAGTGTAAAACAGAAAACAAAAAAGTGCTCACTGCTATGAGCTAAAAACTAACAAAAACTTAAAAAGCAGGTCTTGTAGAATATTGGTTATTCAAGGACTGGTTATGCAAATAATTCTACCTCAGAAAGAAGGGTTTTCTAAGAGAAGATGAAGCAAAATGGATGTTAGGGGAGAGCTGTGATCTGAAATACTGAGTATTTTTATGTCTCTTTCTTGTAGACCTGGAAAGGAAGGAGCAAGAATTAGAGCGACTGAGGATGGACTGTGAGCACTTCAAAGCCCGCCTGGAGTCTGTGCAGGCGGACAGCCTGAGGGAGAAGAAGGTACGAGGCTCGCTGGCGGCTGCTGGAAGGCCAGCGTGTGGCCGTGTCCACAGGGTGCTGCTGGCCAGTCTAGCCCTTGGCCTCCAGAATCAGCGTTTTTAAGTGCACGTATCTCTGTGGGTTGGAAAACAGTTGATCATAGGGATTTTGCAACCATTTAATGTGGAGATTATTTTAAATCGTTACCGTTAATATTTATGTTTAAAAGACCATTCATATGTTAAAGTTCATAGTATAATAAGAATCTTGGAAAAATAATGCACATAATGATTTATAATCAGGGAGATATATTAAATCGAAATATTTGTAATTAACTTAGGAGATCGTGTACTGATATTTTAGAAATAACCAATTATATTTTATTTTAATATTTGGGGAGACTAATAATATTTCTTTAAAATTACACATTTTTTTGTATGGAATAAAGTATTTCCTCTTCTCTTAGAAGAGCATTAGCCCCTCTTCCCTTACTCTCTCAGAACAGCTCTCTCAGAACCGTTCTGCCACTTCTGGTAAAAATTGGAGTATGAGTGTATTTTTATTTCTGAACAGTGAAACAGTAGCATGAGTAACCGCGGCTCCCGTGTGCGGTGTGCTGGGTGCTGCAGTGGCCAGCTGCTGGCCTGCGTCTCCGGGCCTCTCCCAGCACAGCCGCGCCAGCCGGTTCTGGTCGCCTGCAGGAGTGTTAGGTAGCTGCTCCAGGGTCCCACTGCCTGTGTTCTGAGCTTTGTTTCATACCCCCTCCTCACGTGAAGGAGCTCTGAATGTCTGTGGCTGCAGGGGAGGGTTTCCAAAACTGGTGGATTTTTTTTTTATAAATTTTAATGTCGAGCAAGTAGAAAAGATGAGGGAAAGAGGGTCAGTCTCAAAACTGAGTTAGGTTGAGTGTCACGTGTCGAGAGCTGAAATTTCAGCTCTGCCGTATTCTGTTTAGATCATGACAGACTAAGAGGGACACATGCTTAATTTGTCGGGACTTAGAAGTCTCGTGGTCTGAAGGAATTGATAAGTGTTAACAGTGCGCTCCAGGAGGTTAGTACGTCCTTAGAATGGAGACATCCTCGTTAAGGTTGAAGCTTAAATTGGGCAGAATCTTAGATTTCCTATTTTTAAATTGATAAGCATAGGAAAATGCATGTTTTGTTGGCATTTTAGATGTAGTGCTTAAAAATAAGCCATTCTGGTAAAGTGCCAGAAGGAAGAAAATGGCTGTGGGAGAGCGGTGCCAGGTCACCAGCGTGTTCTGCCCAGACACGCGACCTGCATTAAAATATTTATTTTAATATTTTAGGTTATATTTTAGGTTAGGTTAATATTTTAGGGAATATTTTAGGTTAAATTATTTCCTATTTCCAGTTAAGTTTCCTGTTTAATAGTCCCACCAACTTAATACAGGTGGGCACCCCTACGAGTTGGCTGTGACGAGGCCCTGTCTCTTCCTGCTGTGGACAGCTGGTAGTGGCCTTTCCTGTAGCCTGCTCTGTGGTCTCTGCCCAGGTGCACAGATCGTGATGCTGGACTCTGGAAGCTTATTTTAGAATTGAGGAACCAGAAAAGAATCCAGAGACTGGATCCCAAGCTCGAGTATTGCTATTAAGTACTTCAGTTTGTGTACAAGTCGTTAGGAAGAAGGCAGAAGTCACTGAGTCCAGCATGTGAGGAAAAATCAGAAAACAGTGTGGACTCAAAGTCATGAAGAAGCATGCTGGCCGAGAAGCAGCACCTGACCCCCAGGGACTGGTCTGTGGGACAAGGGAAGCTCGGGTCATGCCTCTGTTGAGCTGGCTCCTGGTGGTGATGGAATGCCATCCATGGAAGAGGCTCTCTGGGCCTTGATGCGACCCAAGGGCTTGGGGAGGAGAGTCCTGGCTGTAGCACCTTTGAACTTGAGAGAAGAGCGGGCCAGTGGAACTGTTGGGGGATGCCTGAATTTCTTCTGAGGGCTGTACTGTTACCGTGAGGTTGGGTGAGGCTTTCTACAGAGCCTCTGCTGGCAGGCTTTTTAGTGCCAGACCGGGCTTTCCCATGTGCGGACTTGTCACGGACGGTGCGCAGCGTCACCCCGTGCTCTCTGAGGAGCTGCGTTTCTGGGGCTCGCCTGTGGCTTCATCGTCTGTTGTTTCCTTGGGACAACATCTTTCATAGTCAATAATCTAGCTTAAATATGGACTGCTACTTTTATTGTTAAAGTTTTTTTTGAATTTGTTAGGAAGGAGTTGCTACTTTTGTGATAATATAGAATCTTTGCAACAACTTCCTGTTTATTATTTCAGGAAACTTTTAAAAGAAAAATTAACTGGTAGTATAGTTCAGTTAAAATCAGAAATGAACTCCAGAAGGATTTTGAAGGAATCTTGAAAAGTTTGTGCTTGATACTCTGTCATGATGAGTATTTGTTTTAGGTAATACATTAGGGTTTGATTATTGTTTCCTTTTTAAAAAACAGCTTTATTGAGGTATATTTTGTATACAATAAAATTTGTCTATTGTAAAAGTATAGTTTGATCATTCTTAGTAGATTTATGCAGTTATACTACTATCCCCCCAATCCAGTTTGTTTTTTAAGATTTGTTTTTTGAAATAACTGTAGAGTCACAGAAAACTGCAAAAAGTCCAGGGAGGCTTAGTGCCCGTTACCCAGTTTCCCCCAGTAGTGGTCGCGTTCACAGCCACAGAACCCGGTAAAGCAGGAAGCCGACACTGGCACAGCCCACAGGGCTTGCTAAGGCATCACCAGCTTCCCTAGACTTGTTTGCATTTCGCCAGTTTTGCACGTGCTCATTTACGTGTATGCGCAGAGTGCTTTGCGGTTCTGTCACGTGTATAGATTCATGAAGTCACTTGCACGTTCAAGACACAGAGCTGTTCCATTCCCCAAAGCCCCCGCCAGTGCCCCGGTGCAGCCCCGCTCGCCCACTTCCCCACGCCTGCCTCCCGGCAACTGCTGCTCCCCACGCGTTAGTGTCTCTAATTTGTTATTTCAAGAATGTCATAAAGTGAAGTAATTCAGTATAGAACCTTTTGATACTGGCTTTTTTCACTCAGATCCATCCAAGTTGTTGCGTGTATGAATAGTTTGTTCCATTTTATCGTTGCGTAGTATTCCATGGCATGGAATATCACAGTCTGTTCACCAGTTCTTCCACTGAAGGACATTTGGGTTGTTTCCATTTTTGTTTGCTGCTATGAGTAGAGGTGTCATGAGCATCTGTGCACTGGTTGTTGTGTGAGTGCATTTTCTCGTTTCTCTGGGATAAATGCCTGAGAGTGCCACCGCTGGGTTGTGTGGTAAGTGCATGTTCAGTTTTATAAGGAATTACCAAATTGTTTTTCAGAGCGGCCGGAGCCTTTTACATTCTCACCAGCACCGGTGAGAGGTCACTTCCTCCGCATCCCGGTTAGCATCTGCTGTTGTCACTGCTTTTTGGTTCAGCTGTCCTGAAGGATGTGCTGTGGTTTTAATTTGCATCTCCCTGTGGGCTAAGGGTGTTTTGGGAGCTTGTTTTGCGTCCGTCCGTGCGTTCTCTCCTGTGAAATACTTGTCTGTGTCTCTTGCGCATTTTCTAATTGGATTTTTTTTTTTTTACTGTTGAATTTAAAGAGTTCTTGATAGATTTCAGGTAAAAGGCCTTTGCTGCGCATACAATTTGCGCCTGTTTTCTCCCGCTCTGCAGCTTGTTTTCGTCTTCACAGGATTTTTCAGAGCAGAAGTTTTAAATTTGAATGGAGTCCAATTTGTTGATCTTTGCTTCCATGGACTGTACTCTGTGTGTCATGTCTGAGGACTTTTCACCTAACCCTTGGTCCTGAAGTTTCTCTCCGTTTTTTTTCCTAACAGTTTTATAGATTTACATTTCACGTTTGTGTTCCATTCTGAGTACATTTTTGTGTAAGGTGGGAACTAATGTTGTGGTTCTTTTTTTTGGGGGGGCCAGTGGTTGTCCAGTTGCTGCAGCGCCATTTGCTGAAAAGCCGCTTTCACGTGTTTAATCGCTTGTGCACCTTTGCAGCAGTCAGGTGGGTGTATTTACCTGAGCCTGTTCTGGGCCGTGGGTCTGCTCTTCCACCAGGACCTCTCTGTGCTGATGGCTGTGGTCACACTGTGAGCCTTCACATCGGGCAAAGTCATTCTTCCCATTTAACTCTTCTTTTTCAAAATTGCACATGTTCCTTTTCCATAAAAAAATTATAACCTCAACTGTATCTACAAAAATTCTTGCTGGAATTTTGATAGGAATTGTGTTACATTATATAGAGATCATTTGGGGAGATTTGATATCTTTCTTATGTTGAGTCTTTCGATCCCTACACAGAGTATGTCTTTTCGTTTTGTGTAGGTTTTTAATTTCTTTCATAAGCACTTTGTAATTTTCAGCATACAGATTCCATACAGGTTTTGTTAGGTTTTTACCCAAGTATTTAATTTTCTTTGGAGCAATTTTAAACCGTGTTGTGTTTTTAATTTTGGTTTCTACTTTTTTGTTTTTAGTATAGTGAAATGAGATTGCTTTTCGTGTTGATCTTCTATCTTGTGATCTGGCTGAACTCACTTATGACTTCTAGTTTTTTTGTAAATTCCTTGAGGTTTTTTAATATAGACAATCATGTCATCTGCATGTAGGGTCACTTCTGTTCTTCCTTATGCTCTGCATAGCTTTTCTTTCTTTCTCTTGCCTTATCACACAGTTTGGAACTTCCAGCACTATGTTAAATAAGAGTGGTGAGAGCAGACATTCTTGCCTTGGTCTTCATCTCAGTCTTCAGCCATTAGGTTTGATTTAAAAAAAGACAGGCTTTGTTGTTTAGAGAAGTTTTAAGTTTATAGCAAAACTGGGTGGCAAGTACAGAGGTTTCCCATACGCTGTCTGCCCCTTATGCGCCTCCCGTGCTATAAACATAAACACGATTTTAGCTGTAGGTTTTTTGTAGATGCTTTTCATCAAATTGAGGAAGTTCTCTATTCCTAGTTGGTTGAGAATTTTTATCATGAGTAAATGCTGGATTTTGTCTGATTTTTTTTGTTTGCTTTTTAGGTTTTGTTTGTTTGCTTGTTTTGTGGGGTAGGTAATTAGGTTTATTTATTTATTTTAATGGAGGCACTGGGGATTGAACTCAGGACCTCATGCATGCTAAGCATGTGCCCTACTACTGGGCTATAGCTTCCTCCTTGACCAATTTTTAGAATGTTTCCATCACGTATCTGTTTTCGGTTAGTCCTTGTTCTCTTGTCCAGCCCTTAGGCAACCACTGATCTGCTTTCTGTCTCTATAGATTTGCCTTTTTTGACTATTTTGTACAAACGGAACTGTACACTGTGTAGTCTTCTGTGTCTGGTGTAGTGTTTTGGAAGCTCGTTCATGTTAGCGTACATTGGTTGTCTGTTCCTTTTCATTGCTGGGTAATACTCCATTGGATGGATAAACCACATTTCATTATCCGTTTACCAGCTGATGAACATTTAGATTATTTGCAGTTTTTGACCATTGTGAAAAATGCTGCTATGAACATTTGTGTACAAGTCTTTGTGTGGACATGTTTTTTAATTTTTCTTGGGGGAGATACCTAGGAGTAGAATTGCTGGGTCGTATGGTGAGTATATGGTTAACTTTCTGAGAAGCTACTAGCTGTGTGCCACAGTGAGTGTACATTCTGCATTCCACCCAGCGGTGTGTGATGGTTCTGCTTTCTCCGTATTCTTGTGAGCACTTGATGTTGTTGGTCTTTTAGATTATAGTGGCTATAGTGGTATCTTGTGGTTTTAATTTGCATTTTCCTCACAACTAATTTTGTTGAACATCTTTTCATGTGTTTATTATCCATTCATGTATTTTCTTTGGTTACTAAGTGTTTATTTAGCTCTTTTGCCTCTTTTTAATTGGATTGTTTTCTTTTTGAGTTGTAAGAGTTCCTTATATATTCTGCAGGCAAGTCCTTTTTGAGATACAGAAATATTTTCTTTTAGTCCATGGCTTTCCACTTTCTGATTGGTGTCTTTTGAAGAAAGAAAGTTTTAAATTTTGATGTTCAATTTACAATTTTGTAGTGGGTTGTGGTTTTGCTGTGCTGTCTATCTGATAAATATTTGCCTGGCTCAAGATGACAGAGATTTTCTCCTAGAAACTTTACATGTAGGTCTGTGATTGATTTTGAGTTGATTTTTTCCACATTTGAATATCTAGTTATTTTAGCATCTTTTTTGTTTTTGTTTTTGTTTTAGCATCTTTTGTTGAACAGATTACTTTTTCCATTGGATTGCCTTGGCAACTTTGTTCAAATTGATTGACATAAATGTCGGTGTTTCATTGATCTCTGTGTCCATCCTCATGCCAGTACCGCACTGGTTTGATTCCTGTAGCTTTATTACAAGTTCGCTTTGAAAATAGGTGGTGTTAGTCCTCTAACATTGTTTTTCTTTTTCAGGCTTTTTTTTTTTTTTCATTTCCATGTGAATTTTAGAATCAGATGATCACTTTTGTGCAAAAAAGCCTGCTGAAATTTTGATAGAGATGGTATTGAATCCATAGATCCACTTGGGGAGAGTTGCCATCTTACCAATACTGAGTCTTTCAGTCCCTGAACATGGTGTTATCTTCCCATGTATTTGGATCTTTTTCTTAATAATGTTTATAGTTTTTACTGTAAAGCATTATTTTTATTTATTATTTTCTTAAACTAATTTTCTTAAATTTATTCCAAGGTATTTTCTTAATTTTGATGTTATGGAATTTTTTTAAGTTTCTCTTGATATTATTGTGCTGTTTGTGCAGCCCTGTGTCAGGCCATGTCTGTCTGCAACCACCAAATATGACCATAGAAGGCAGTTCTGATGGTCATTCTCAACAGTCCTGTGATCTAGTGGAAAAACCGCCATAAACAGACTAATTGGAATGCAGCCCGCTTCAGTTCTGAGAAAAGCTGGAATTCTGAAAGGAAATGCTGTGATATAGTTTTGCGTGTGTCACCATTGCCTGAGTGACTGAAGAGTGAGTCTTGGAACCAGGCTGCTATTCTGATGAAGTCAGATATTAAAACCCAGAGTTTATAAATCGCATAAAGCAGTTTTAGGATGAGTCAGGCTCAGCGACACTTTTCTCCTAAAGTAAATGTGACTCTACGTGTGAATGTGTATGCAGCTCTGTGCACCAAACGCACTGTCCCCTGGGTGGGCGTGAGCGGGCCACCCTGGGCCGAGCCATGGAGTCAGCAGAGTTTGATCTGTGGGCCGCTGCTGCGTTTCTAGCCCTCGGCGAAAAGCCCCTCTGCTGTAATTGTCCTGCGCTCACCTCTGTGAAAGGACATCCTGAAACCGCATAGGCTCTCCCTGTGGGCCCTTGAGCTAATTATACTTCTGTATAAATGACTTTGGGTTTTTCTGTTTTTAAGTTTACCTGTTGTTAAGTAAGGAAATGCTCTCCTGTTTTAAGGGAACTTCAGGTTGCAGGAAGAGAGAAACTGGTGGTGGTGATGCTTGGAGGGGTAAGAAGCCTCGTGTCACCTGAGGCCCACGTGAAGCTGACCCTTGGTCAGGGTGACATCAGGAGGACAGCTCCCTTGCGAGGAGCCCTGGCTGAGACTTGCTTCTCAGAAGCTGCTGGTGGGAGGTTGAGAAGTCTTATCTGGCCTCCATGTTCTTGTTACGCTGGTGCTTAGCTCGCTGCGTCAGGGCACGCCTGGGGGGCCCTTCCTTCTCCCCCTCCCCGCCTCTGCTCCCGTCTTCCTGCCTGGGCTTGGCTGTCACGTGGCGCTTTCACAGTGCAGGGCCGCTTGGCGGCTGCAGGCTCCTTCATTAGAACTGTTGCTCTGGTAGATACCGCTTCCTTCAGGTGTGCTAGCTGGTGCTGGTCCTGGGTGTAGCCATTGGGATCGGAGGTGCCTCACTGTTCGTCTTACTTGAAAGAAGACGAATTCAAGTCTTTGGCAGTATTTATAAACTCCAGTGCAGTACTATGTTCATTTCTATGAGTGTTCTTTTTGCCTCTGAAGTTTTTAAAAAATAAGGAATTTGCCTCTCTAAGGGCTAGTATTCACTTACCACCCGTTTTCTATATTCTGTGTGTATTCCTTTTCTTTAAAAATATCTTGGAAAGAGGAAACACAGTAGAGATATTTCGAGGTTGAATGCTATTTATTTTTCTGATTTTATTTTGTTTTGCTTTCAGGAGAAACTGGCTCTTCGACAGCAGCTGAATGAAGCCAGGCAGCAGCTCCTGCAGCAGGCAGAGTATTGCACGGAGATGGGAGCAGCTGCCTGCACCATCTTGTGGGGCGTGTCCAGCAGCGAGGAGGTGGTCAAGGCCATCCTGGCGGGGGTAAGGCGCCCTGCTGCCTGGCTGTCATCGGTCCGTGCGCATGTAACCGCGCGGCTGCTGAGGCACTGCGGCTGCAGCTGCTGCTTGTGCTCATGGAATCGTTGTGGAATAGCAGCCGTGCAGGGTTGTGCCCTGCTGCTCTGGGGGATGTGTAAACCGAATACAGTAAGATCCCAGATTCTCTCTCAGCATCAGTGTGGCACTTGTGCAGGTAGCTCTACTTCAGTATTATTTCTTGACATTTAGGTGCATTTAATACATAAATGTACATATTCCATAGATAGTGTAGTATTGAATTGACTGAATGTTACATGTTATTTAACATACACATGTTGATAGCATGCGTGCACACACACATCAGGGAGCTTCACTGACGAAGAGAGATTTGAAATGAACCTTGATAAACTTGAATAGGCAGCAGTGGAGAAAATGAGGAAGGTCACTCAGGAGGAGAGAAACAGCGGAGTCAAAGTCGTGGAGTGAGAAGTCTGGAGTTTGTTCTAGGGACAGTTCATGGGCCATTTGACACAGAGTGCAGGGTTAGTGTGGTAAAGTCGTAGGGAAATGAGGCTTAAAAGGTAGGGTGCAGTGTAGTTTTGGAAGCCCTTAATGCCAGGTTGATGATTTTATCCAGTGGGTGGTAGGACTGGATTCCTTAAGGGTTTTGAGTCAAAGAGTGACAGGACAAGAGAAGAATGTGGGGAGATTAACCTGACAGGAAGTGAGGAGGGGGCACTGTGGGTGTGGGGACGGGACAGGAGGACTACTCGGGAGGCCAGCCCAGGGGACCGGGCAGCACCCCAGGCACTGGGGGCCGGGAAGTGGGAGAGCTGTGTGGTTGAGGCCAGAATGGTGGCTGAGTGGCCCCTGCAGCCGAGAGGACGACAGGAGCCCCAAAGAACTGTGCTTTGACTCTGGGAGGACGGGGGGGCCTGACCGGGAGTAAGGTGGTTGGCCGGAGGCCAGTGGTGCGTTACTTGTCACTCGCAGAAGTAAAAATGGTGGAGACGCTAAATGTGTTTTTAAGTTTATTGACCTTTATTGAGGTATAACTAACATACCATAAAATTCACTCATTTATAACTATACAATTTAGTGGTTTTTAGCTAACTTGTAGAGTTGTGTCTTAGAATATTTGTATCACAGTCCAGTCTTAGAACATTTATGTCAGTCCATGAAGTTCCCTTGTGCCATTTGCAAATGCATTGGTTTTCAAACTGTTCCTTAGAACCCAGCCCCCCAAGGAAGTGCTTTCAAGGTTCTGCATACTTGGAGATACTTCTTGCTGAGGGATGAACACTTAACCCGCCCGATGCAGCTGCTCACAGTCTTTTACGTATCGAGGTTTCAGTTAAGACTTTGTTTCAGAAACAGTTCTGCCAAAGGTGTGAACACCTCTGGGTTCATGCCTAGAGCAGAGAACGTATTTTTCTAGTGTATCTGGGTGAATGCATCTCAGCACTTCTGTCATTGTGTAAATGTGAGCTGTTTCCTGTAAGTATTTTTATTTTACTCTTTCTGTCAGTCTGCAGGGTGCTTTTTCTACGTGCGCCAAACTTCTTTCTTCTGATCTTTTCAATGGGAACTTTTAATGAAGGAATGGATTTAAAAATATTGCTTCTTTGGTTAGAACTGAAGTCTGTCTCCTGTGTCCTGCGCTTTGAAAGTGTTTTCCCACTGGCATCTGTGAAAGGGTGTAATACTTTCATTTCTAAACTTTCAGGATAAAGCTTTGAAGTTTTTCAACATCACTGGTCAAACAATGGAGAGTTTTGTGAAGTCACTGGATGGTGATGTCAAGGAGCTGGATTCTGACGAAAATCAGTTTGTTTTTGCTTTGGCTGGAATCGTAACAAGTGAGTAGTTCTTTTCAAATGTAGCGACTTTCGGAAGTGTGCTGCAGACCAGCGGTCACAGTCGCGGGTGTGTGCGCATGGTCTCCTCTCAGGAACGCTGTCAAGCCGGCTCCTGCCCTGGCGAGTCTGACTCAGCGGGTCTGGGAGAGGTACCGGGAGTGTGTGTTGCGGGGCAGCACCCCGGGGATTCTGATCAGTGTCGGTGAGTGAGAAGGACTCCTCCTGGGAAACAGTGGGTGAGCCTGCGTGTTCTGTTCCACCTGCGTGACGGCGTCAGGACAGAGCTGTAAGCTCAGCCACTTGTCACCGGGAGCCATCCCCCATGTACCGTCTAGCTGAAGTGACAGCCTTACGCTGAGCCGAAGTGAAGCTCTTGCTGCTGTCTTGGTACTGTAATTAAAGAATTCCAAAACCCTGAGTTGTCTCTTTTGTGAAGTTCCCCCCAAAATTATAGTTATAGTTAGACAGAATTCTCTGGCAAAACTGCTGAAAGGATAAAGCCAAGTGGCCAAGTACGTGACGCTGCCGTCCCAGCGTAGCCGGAGGCGGCGAGCGCGGGGGGCGTCGGGCTCGCTGTTCTGTAGTCAGTGGAGCTGTTCCGTGCGGCTGCCTGCCGTTTCTACGTAGCTCTTTCGTCTCTGCTGTGTCCTGTGCTGCTCTTGGGCTGACTCTGCCGTGAAGGAGAGAGGAAATTTTGTTTTTCCTCGTGGCGTTGTCCTTCATCTGCTGAAACCCTAATGAAGTGGATCCCGCGTAGACCGTTTCTTCTTAATCCCTTAAAAATCGGCGCTGTTCTTCTGGGGCAGAAGCTGAGACCCAGGTGGTGCCTGGGCCGGTCCTGGCTTAGCCTGGCTGGCACGTCAGTCTTCTGCAGGAGGGCCTTCCGTACTTCTGCTGTTGCACCTTCAGTGGTGGAGGCTTCCATTGCTCTACCTTTTAAAATTGCTTTAAGGTCTTTTTTTTTTTAGTAGAAGGTATTTGCAAATTTGATGATTCAATTTTCTACTATTTGCAGGTGACCTCAAAGGTCTGTGATGTGTGTGATTTTTCATTCTGCTGAGTTGGGGATTTGGGCTGCTTGCATGGCCAGCTGGTGGGCAGTGGTGGGGCAGTGGCCAGCGGGTAAGGCCAGCCTGCTGCCCAGTGTACGAGCGCAGCTTGGCTTTGTTTCTCCCCGATCGGAGGGGCTCACGTGGGAACCCCCTGAAGAGTCGGAAAGTGGGCACTTGTAGTTCCCCCTTACATGTGATGCGTTCGCTGGGACGATTGCACCCCGCAGTGGTGGTCTATAAAAGCGCTGCTCCCCAGAGGCCTCGGGGACTCACATATCTGGATGCCAAGACTCTAGTCCACAGGGAGGCGGCATTACCGCAGAGACCGCGGTTGCTGTCAGGTCCTCTGCTTCTAAAACAGGATTCTTTTAAAAAAATTTACACACAATAAATTAACCTATCACAATTTTTCCGTCACCTTTTTATGGTTCTGCAGGTTTTGTCAAATGCATTTCGTCATGTAACCACACAGTTAAGGTGTGGAGCGGCTCCATCGTGTCTCCCACCTCTCCCCTTCTCCCACTGTCTTCCCTTTGCAGTCAGCCCCTCTGCCCGCTTGTCTGCCCAGGCAGTCGCCCGTCTGGTGGTTTGTTGTACCTTTTGACTGAATCTTTCTTGCTGGCCTGTGTGGCACCCAGCGTCTGCCCCCGGCCAGCAGGCGCTTGCCTCACACCTCTGCTCACAGCACCTCCTTTCCTTATTTTTCGTGTCAGTTGGTCAATCTTCAGCCTCAGTTCTCTGATGTGTTCAAGATGAGTTGTGTTTTTTCAGATCATCTACCCTGCCCCTTTTAAAGAATAGAGGTATAGCTCGCTCCATTTCCTGAATCCTAAGCAAAAACTGGGTGTCAAGGATTTGTTTAAACATTGATGTTGTTAAATTTCTTACTCACCCATAGTCGCTGTTCTTAATCATAGGTTAATATGGTATGAAGGGTCTGGATTTTTAGGCCCAGAGAGTCCACTTCCCAGGATGTAAAGTCTCCGGACTTTACTTCCCTCGTCTGCGGAGTGGAGTAGTGATACCTGCTGTAACCGCGTGGCACGCTGCTGTGGCTGTTTCTGAGTTGTGGGGGGCGGGCAGCACGCTGTGTGGGCAAGGCATTGTTTGACATAGAGGTGCAATTATTTTCAGTGACTGTTACACGTGGACAAAAAGGAACTTAAATGAAGATGGCAGATTGTTATCACAGCCCTGTGAAGATTAACTTGCCTAGCTTGCAAGTGGAAAACCTATTTTTCTAACTACTTTTTCTGCTTTTTGGTGATTTGAAAATCATAGTTACATTCCTTGCCCCTTAATTCTGAGTTCATTCATTCAAACGAGGTATTAGGTAATGATCATAGAATCAACACGACTGATTTTTGATAATTCACGGCAGGACTGGATCCAGCTTATCTTTCGTGGACGAGATAGTCCCGCAGAGCTGGTAGCAGAGCAGCTCTGTGTCAGTGGCCTTGTGTCACTGCTCCCCGCCCTGCTCTCTCCTGCTCCCCGTCCCCCTCCTCCATGCACTCTCCCTGACACGGGGAGCGGTGGCTGTGTGAGAATGGAGGCCAGTGTCCACTTCTGCTTCCATCACTGACCAGCCTTGTGTTCTTGAGTCTGTGACCCTCAGGAAAAGACTTCTGAGAAAAGACTCTTAGGCCCCAGATGATGGTTAACATCTGCCCCGGCCCTGGATGTGGGTGGGTCTGTGTGTGGGAGAGCAAGTTGCCAGATCTGTGCTGTGACATTTAGCCAGGCTTCTGTCACCTAGTCCAAGCCTGGAGTGAAGTGTCAGCGCTTGGGCATTTGGGTGTTTCCGCTCTCTGGCTGTTAGGGGTAGTGCTGCTGTGAACGTTCGTGTGCAGGTTTCCGTGTGAACATGAGTGCTCAGCCCCTGGGTGTGCTTGGCAGTGGAAGTGCTGGGTCACGGGGCAGCTCTGTGTTTAATCTTTGAGGAACCACTAGACCCTTTTCCGCGTGGCCGCACATTCGCCTTCTGGCAGTTGCTCTTCCCTAGGTCTGCAGAACGTTCCAGCTTTTCTGTGTGTGGGGATCTCTGTTGTCGCTGGAGGTGGCTGGTTGTTTGAGCTCCAGGAGAGATCATCAGGGACTGTGTGGACCCTCGCACTGTGGTCGGGCCTCCTGGAAGGTGAGGCTGGCTGGGCGGGAGCTGATTTTCAGTGTGAGCACTGACCACTGTGATTTCATCTTGGTTCTGTCTCTGAATCATTCATCGAATCAGCTTTCAGGACAACAGCCGAACGGAAGCATTTAGGACTCAGGGACAGATGTGGGACAAGTATAAGCTAGGCCCTAGGAGGACACCCTGGACTGGTGACCTGATCGAGGTCATGACCAGCTAGTGTTGCCCCTTTTCCCTTACGGATCAGACCCCTCAGCGGACAGCGCTAAGGTGGCTTGGGAAGGGGCGTGTCCTCTGCAAGCTGTCTCCCATCGTGGACACTTGCACTGTAGAGAGAACCGAGGCTGTCTGTCATCAGACAAGTCTAACAGGTGCTGGGCTGAGGGTGTTTTGCTGACGTACTGTTACGTCAGAAGGAGAAAGTAGTACTATTTCATAATTGATTTGAGGGAAAGTGCTGGGTATTTTTGGTTAGCAGTTGGGATGGTACCGCACGTGGTGCCACCAGGCTTCTAGGTGATCCTGGCACAAGGCCTGAAAACCATTGAATTTAGCTGAGTGGCAGTTGCTCTGAAACAAGGAGGCAGTGAGCCTTGCCTCCTGGGTTAAGGGACAGGCCCTGTGAGGCGGTGGGTCTTTGATCAGTGCTGTGTCGTTGAGTTCATGTCCCTAGAGCAGTGCTTCTCAAGCTCAGCAGTAGAATTCTCTGTCAGGAGGGGTGTTCTGTGCATTGTTGGGGTTTAGAGACACGCCTGGACTCTACCCACTAGAGGCCAGGAGCAACCCCCAGCTGTGACAACCAGGAAAGTCTCCAGATGTTGCCAAATGTCTGCTGGCAGCAAGATGATCCTCCTTTGCTACTTTGAGAACCTGTGCCCCAGAGCGTGGCCTTCACCTGCCATGCACAGAGACAGAGTGGTGTGTGACACTCGGGAAGAACAGAGGTGATTGTGGAGAGAGATTTTGAGATCACCGAAGGCGTTGTGGCTTCTGTGCCCCGGGCATGTTTGCGTCTAGTCATGTGGAGGTCTTCCTAATTCAGGGCAGTTTGGTGTCTGTTATCCACGGTATCCAGTTAACCACAGTTACAGGTTGGGAGAAATGAAAGATGCTGGGAGTCTTTCTTTCCTGAGAGTGCGGTTGAGTGTAAAGGGAGGGATTCTGAGCAAGTGGCGAGAACAGGAGTTCCGCTCGCAGGTGAGCCGTGGGAAGGCGGGGGCTCCTGCTTCCCTCCTGGTGGATCTGAGGTCAGCGCATTTGGCTGGAAGTGAAACTGTGTCACCATAGGCTTTGCCAGTGATTTTTCTATGACTGGCTGTCCTCACAAAGTGTGCTCATTCTGCAGTGGAAACTTATCTAACCTGGCGAGGCAGGGTTTACGGGCGAACACGCCAGCAGATTGTAAGCGGTGTGGGAACGGCTCCCAGGAGCCTCTCTGACACTGCAGAATGACAGCAGCAGGCGGACGGCCTTGCTTCATTCCTGCCAGCTGACCCTCAGGCGCTGGCTGCTTCTCTCTGATCGGACTTCTCACCACAGAAGCCAGGAGAGAAACTGGATTCTAGAAGCCACTTCCCAGTGGGACTGGACACTCCCTCCAGCTCTGAGGGGGGCTTTCCATAAATAGTGTACAGAGGCAGTTCCCAGACTGAGATTACCCATGGCCTTTGGCCTACTCCCACCCCGACAGCTAAGTGATTGACTTGATAAGAAAGTACCACAGCACATGCAAAGGAAAGAACCCAAACAGTAAAACAGGGTCATAGTATTAATAGAGCAAACTTGCTTATGTTTATTTCAAAAAAATATGGCGAATTAGTGCTACAGATAAGTGGTTTATAGAACACAGGCCCAGGATGAGCAGTAGAGACTGAGTAACCCAGTGAACGGGGCTGTGTGTCCCTACAGTTACTCCTTCTTAACAGCTTTATTGAGATACAATAATACACCATACAGTTTGCCAATTTGAAGTATATAATTTGATGGCATTAGTACATATGCTATGCATCACTTTCCATGATCAGTTTTAAAGCATTTCATCACCCCAAAAGAAAGCCTGCCAGCCTCCGCCATTCCCCAGCCCTGCCGTTTCCCTGGCTCCAGGCAGCCACTAAGCTGCTTCTGGACTCCGGATTTTTCCTGTGCCTGACACTCCGTATAGTGGACCCATAGAGTGCGGTCCTTTGTGACTGGCTGTTTGTTTGCTTTGTTCACTTAGCATAGTGTTTTCAAGGCATTTATGTCATAGCGGGTGTCAGCGCTTCATTCCTTTCTGTGGCTGAATAGTACTCTGTTGTATGGCTACCACATTTATCCATTTATCAATCGACGGACATTTGGGTTGTTTCTGTTTTTTAGTTATTGTGAATAATGATGCTGTGAACATTTGTGTACGAGTTTTTTGCATGTACAGGTTTTCATTTCTCTTGGGTATACAGCTCGGAGTGGGCTTGCTGGGTCATACAGTATGGCTTTAACCATTTGAGGAACTGTCAGACCATTTTCTGACATTGACTTCACCATTTTACATTCCCACCCGTGCTTTTTAGTTATTTTTTTGGTTAGAGCCATCATAGTGGGTATGAAGTGGTATCTCATCGTGGTTTTGATTTGCATGTCCCTGATGGCTAATGATATTGAGCGTCTTTTCATGTGCTCTTTGGCCATTTGTGTATTTTCTTTGGAGAAATGTCTATTCAAGCTCTTTGCCCGTTGTATAAAATTAAGTCCTTTATCTCTTTATTATTGAGTTGTAAGGGTTTTTTGTATATTCTAGATACCAGTCCCTTGTCAGATACACGATTGCAAAAAGTTCTCTCATTTTGTGGTTGTCTTTTCACTTTCTTGATAATGTCCTTTGAAGCACAAATGTTTTAATTATGATGACATCCAGTATAGTTTTTCTTTAGTTGCTTGTGTTTTGTTGTAAAACTAAGAAACCGTTGTCTACTTCAAGGACATGAAATTTACTCCAATGTTTTTTTCTAAGGGTTTTATAGCTTTAGCTCACACATTTTGGTCTTTGATTCACTTTGAGTTAATCTTTATGTACGGTGTGAGGTAGGGGTCCAGTTTCATTTCTTTGCATGTGACTATCCAGTTGTCCCAGCACCATTTGTAGAAAAGATTTTTCTTTTGTCCTTTCTCCATTCAGTTGCCTTGATACCTTTTTGGAAATCAATTGGTCATAAATTTGAGTATTTATTTCTGGACTCTTATTTCTGCCATTGATCTATGTAGCTGTCATTATGCCAGTACCCTGTTATTATTTCTTATTGTTGAAAATAAGACAAAGTTATTACAAACTAAAGCAAAAATATCAGACATGCTATACTTCAATTCTTTATATTTTTTATCAGAAAACATAATTCACACTAGTTTCGTTTTTTATATAATTACTATGGTAACCTCTAGAAATATCTATAAACTTCAAAGAAAAATGAGCCTACAAAAAATAAGTACATTTTAACAGAAAATTAAACCAACAATCGTTTTTAGTCCTGAGGTTGACTTTCGTAAGCATCCCAGACAGTCTGACAGACACTCGAGTTATCAGTGTACGAGTTTATTCACATTTATTTCACCTCACAATTTGCTCTTCAGTTATCGGCAGTCAGTGAAATGCAGGGTTGGCATTTGCTGTCCTAGTACTGGATACGTGATACAGGGCTCCATCTCCCGGTAAGGTTATTGTGTTTGTTGCTGGTGCCTGCTCTGATACCATGTACCTTTGCTGTGTAGTGTTTCATCAGTGATGTGTTAGTGATGTTCCCACTGTCTACTGCTATGTAACAAACTGCCCCAAACTTCATCTTTAAACAGCAGTCATTTATTTTGCTTGCAAACCTGCAGTTTGCTCAGGGCTTGGCAGGGATGATTCGCTGTGGCTCTGCTCTGTCTGGGGCCTCAGCTGGGGTGACCCAGATTGCTGAGGGATGGAACAGCGAGGGGCTGGTGGATGTCCTTCTCTCCTCTGTGGTCTTAGGGCTTCTCCACCGTGTGCTTTTCCTGTGGTCTCTGCACCACAGCAAGCCTCGGGAGAGTCAGATTGCTTTTCTAGCGACCCAGGGCTCCTAGAGCAAGTGGCAAGAGACCAAGGTGGAAGCCGTCAGGCTCCTCTCCACCTTTCCTTGAAAGTCACGCAGCAGGTCTGATGTGTTCTGCTAGTTACACATTGAGTCTTAGGGCAGGAACAACCCAAGGGTCTGCAGAGGCACGGTCTTGGGAAGTCGTCTCTGGAAACTACCTACCAAAATATGTGGCTGGAATGTAAGTTTTCCTGCAAGGTTCCAGTATGTATCTTAACATGAAAAATGTTTTCCCCCCAAAAACTACCTTAAAATGATCTTCTCTCAGCTTATGACGCCAGATGCTTCATTGTCCCCCCCGCCCCCCAAATATTTCTTCAGTCGAGGTAGAGTTTTACGTGATAGAAAATACACTCATCAGGTTCAGATTCACTGAAGAAAGGAGGTGTCAGTGAAGGGGTCCGTCTTCAGCAAAGTTACAGCTGTCATAAAATTATATACCAGATGAACAGCACCGATTTACGAGGCAAACTTGGTGGGAAGATAAGCAGAAATGGGAAAAGAAATGTTAGGTTTAAGAGATTTTAATGTACCTCTTTTGATCCTCATCAGCTTAGAAAAACAAAAATAAATAGGAATATCCAGGATCTGAGTCTATAAAGTTGATCTGGTTGCATAGATTAACTTTTATAGTATGACTGAAAAATTATGCTGAATACTGGAATTTGACACAGCATTGTAAAATGATTATAAATCAATAAAAAATGTTAAAAAAACTTTTATATTCTACCATCAGATACAGTTAATCAGAGGCAGAACAGGTAAGTGATAAAATTCATCCTCCCTCCTGGACAATTATTAGTAAACTAAAAATAGAACAACACTTTCTTGAAGGAGAGAGGACATCCGCCAGGACCCCCGTCAGACATCACGTTAACTGAGTTAGGAGACGCGTTTCCATCGAAGTCAGGGGAGGAGCCAGGCTGCTGCTGCTCTTCCACGCTGGCTGGCTCGTTCGTGTTAGGGGTTTTAGTCACTTTGAATCATGCTTTACTGTTAGACCTAGCTAAGAAGAGTCTTACCAACACACACATAAGTGTTTTTGGATCACCGATGTGTCCTTCCAGGTCCTTGGGAATGTTGGTGGAGCATTAGCTGCAGCTCCCTGGGGAGCCCGTGTAATGACCAGGTCTGGTCTCCACGCTGGTCTGCAGGGCCTCAGGCCTGAAGAAACTGTGATACTGTTGACCATTACAGGATGCACAATTCAGAAAAGTTTTTTTTTTAGAATCAATTTTCATACTCTCTTTTGACCTCATGATTTCAGTTTGGTATTGTGGTTCAAGCCATTAGGATTTCAGTCCCGGGGCTGAACTTGGGTTTTGGTGTCCTGGTCCCAGATGAAGCAATCAGCCCTCACCTTCCACTTGGACCCTGACTGCTCACAGCTGTTAATCCAGCCTTCTGCAGCCCGGCGCCCGCTTGCTGTGCTGTGCTCAGGCTGCGGAAACGTTAGGCCCAGTGCTCTGTTCCACCGCCGGGCACTTGCTGATCACAGAGGCCGTTGCTCACTGTCTCCGTAGCTGCTGTCACTGTCAGTCACTCCGTCTGGGCTGCCCACCCTGTGGACGACACCGCTTAGCGCCTTGTCGGCCGTCTGCGTTTCACTAGGTCTGTGAGGAGAGAAGCAGCAGCAGCCGTTCTGCCTCGGACAGGCTTTTCTAGGCACTGAAGCCACAGCGATTCTGACGCTTCGTTTTCTCTTCCTGTTGCAGATGTTGCTGCCGTCGCATGTGGCCGGGAGTTCCTGGTTACCTCAAGCCGCGTGCTCTTGGACACCATCCTGCAGCTTCTGGGAGACTTGAAGCCGGGACAGTGCACCAGACTCAAAGTGTACGGTGGATAATGTTTCAAAGTTCATGTTTAGCTACATGTTAGTTAGCATTTGCAGGTTGGACCTCTTTTTCAAGTAAATGCACTTAATTTGGCTATCGTCCTAAAAAATCGAAGAAACAGATTTCCTGGAGAATTAAGGGATGCACTCTTTTCAGTACTATTTTAGGAAGATAATATAAACAGAAGGAACGTTCTCACCTCAGGGCAGTGGGTGAGTTCCAAATGCTGTCACGGGCACTTCACGGTGGTCATAAAACAGGTGCTTGTCGTGGCAGCACCCCACTTCCAGGCGCCAGAGTCCATGCTCGTTTTCTGCTGCTGTGGAACAAATTACACAGCTTAGTGGCTGAAACAACACCCTTGGTAAGGTCTGTAGGTCAGAGGTCTGAGCGGGCTTGATCAGGTTTTCTGACATGTCTCGCAGGGCCAGAATCGGGGCTCTTTTCAGGAGGCTCTGTGTCAGAATCTGCGTCCAGGGGTGTCCAGGTTGCTGGAAGAATCCAGTTCCCTGTGTTGATAGGACTGAGGTCCCTGTTTCCTTGCTGGCTGTTGGATGGGGCCACGTTCAGCTTCCAGGGACCCCACCCCATCTTCAAGTCACAGCAGCTCACTGAGTCTTTCTTACACTCTGGAAATTCTTGGGTCTCCTCTTCTGCTACCAGCCAGAGAAAACTCTGCTTTTGTTGGGCTTGCAGGTTTAAATTTGGTGTAACTGGGCAAATACCCTTTGATTAACTCAGAGCCAGCTGGTGAGTAACCTGACTTACACTGCAGGGTCTCACTGCCGTGCCCAGGTGGCTTAACATGGCCAGAGGGTTATGTGTGCAGTCCTGGGGGTTAGGGCAGGAAATTGTGACCCGTTTTAGGGTTCTGCTCCTGCATCATTTATGTTGAGCGTTTGCTTTGACTTCTTGGAGTGCTTTATGAAACAGCTTCTTTAAGTCTTTGTCAGGTATGTCTCACATCTGTGTCGTCTTGGCCTTGGTTTGTCTTGATTGTCTTGACCCACACGAGTTGGGATTTTCCCTGTTTCTTCACAGGCTGGGTAACTTGGATTGTGTTGTGAACACTTGGATGTTGTGTTTTGAGACTCTGGGTCTTGTTTAAATCCTGTGGGAAATGTGGATGTTTTTGTTTCAGCAGGAGATCAGCCTGGTTGGGTTCAGTCACAAGTTCTGACCAGCCTGCACTGTTTGTGGCTTCCACATCAGTCCCATTTTTAAAAAACCTTTGTGGTGACATTGGGTCTGCCTCTCATGTCTGTCACTGAGACTGGGGTGATGGTCGACACTTTGGTCCCCAGAGTCTTAGATGTGCTGTTTACCATCAGGTCTGCACAGATGTAGCTTGGGCTGAGGCCAGGAGCCTGTAAACGCCCTTGTGGGGTCCCTCTCCAGAACTCTTAACTCCCCACACATCTTGGTACTTGGGAGCTCCCCGGGGCTCCCCTTTCAGTCCTTCTCCTGGAATCCGGGGTTTGTGTGCCTTGAGGTGTCACCTGCATCTGTGGCTCTGCCCATGTCCAGGGCAAGCGGGAGCGCAGTGGATCACAGCCCTTCTGGCGGGGAGGAAGGTCCCCTCACAGAGTTTGTTACCTGGGGACTCCCACTGCCTGTGAGGTCCCTGCCAAGAGGTCCCTCTCCTACGCCTCGAGCTTGAGCTGGAGGTCTTCTCCTGGTGCCATCTCTGCGTGGGTCACTGCCACTCTTGGACTTGGGGGCTGAGTGGTAAACTCATTGCTGGTTTGGTGGCTCTTATAATTCTGGTCTTCTTCTCAGTCCACCTGCTAATGTTGGCTTCTCAGGGCTCTAACATAGCTGCTCCCTGTATTTGGTTCAGGATTTATAGCTGTGTTCAGAGGAAGGAAGAGGGCAGGTGCATTTACTCCATCTTACCTGGAACCAAGCTCTTCAGTCCATTAGTGTTTTGTGCTAACAGGTGTATGTACATGAACAACATGGCTAATACAGGACGACATATGACTGTCATAGTCTTGTGTATATTCTTACAAGTTGTCTGTGGATCTGCTTGATTCCTCTTAAGTAACTTACATCAAAGAAAATGTCATGTTTGGATTGTCGTCTCACTGCTGATGGACATTTAGGTCACTTTTAGCTTTTACTCTACAAGTATTACGCTGCAGTGAAAACATTTGGTAAGTGTTTCCTTGCTGACCTGTGTGAGAACCCCTCCAGGAGTTTCCCAGAAGTGCAGCATTTGAGAAGTAGGACATGCACATTTCCAGTTTTATAAAATGCTGCAAATTTGTCACTGAAGTACACACTTCCACCCGTATGACATCAGTGTTCTGTGTTCCTGCACCCTCATGCACACTTCATTATTATATTCCTATAAAGAATACTTGTATTATCTATCCACGTCTGTCTGTCTGTCTCTAGATTTAGCTTACCAGTAAGGTTGAGACTCTTCACACATCATACTGTGAGTATTACTGTGAATTACCTGTTCATGTCTGTTGCCCATTTTCTATTAGGTTGTATTTTTCTTAATGATTTGCTGTCACTCTTTGCATATTCTGGATACTAAGCCATCATCTCCTTTGCTTCTGTGTCTGTACACAGTGTTTACAAGAGCAGCCAAACCCCTCCTCCAGGTTGCAAAGTGAGGCTTTGTGTGAGGGCTGCGTCTCTTCTAGCCTCTCTGGCCCCAGCGTGCAGAGCTCTCTGCCTTTTCGTCCTAGTGAGCCTTTGTCCATTGCCGTGGGTGATGAGGAACCGCCTGCAGAGACATTTGCTTGCTTGCTTGACAGTCACGCCAAATCTTCAGGCAGCCAGTGATCTCAGCACCCACCTGTGCTCCCTCCCCTGTTCACTAGTCCTCTCCCCACCTCCTGCAGGTGCGAATGACTTGAACATCTTTGTTGGTGACTTGTGCAGCAGTTAATGTCAGGGTCGTTGGCCTTTCTCGGCTGCAGAGATGTTAGGTGCTCTTCCCTGTGAGTAACCCGCCCTGCAGCCACGTCCTGGATGTTGGCACTGTGCACGCGCTTCAGCCTCTGAGATGGAAGCTCTGCCGTGTACCCCAGATGCCTTCCTCTTGCTCGACTCCTTTTTCCCCTCACTCCTCCCTTCACCTTGCAGCGACCCCTGCTCCTCACTGCTTCTCTCTCCTCCAGTCACTCCATCTGCCCCACGGCTTCCCCTCTGTCCAGCTTACCTGGATCCCCTCGTGAGATGCATTGGGGTTCTGTTCCTCCTTCTGACAGCAGCCACGGGTGCCTCACTGCTGTCTCCCGAGGCTCTGACCTTGGACCAGCCACGTGCCTTCTCTTCTCCTTGTTGCAGTGATACTTGAGAAGGTTTCCTGCCGTTCTGCCCCCTCCTGGTCCTGGGCCCCCCAGAACCCTTCTTTGTGTCCTCATCAGCCCCAGTCAGAGCTGCACAGGGGCCAGGGCAGAATTCAGACTGTCTCTGTGACGCTGACCACTGTGCTGTTCTTCTGTCCTCTGCAGGGTTGGGGGGGTGTCCCAGCAGGTGATGGTCCTTCCTGCTCCCCAAGGAGAGCCGAGGGGTGTGGGTGTGAGCTTACTCATGCCCACCTCGCCCTCACTTCTCTCACGTGTCGGAGGAGCGTGTGGCTTCTTGGGGTTTTTGGCAAGCGGCCCGCCCACCGCTGGGTGGGGCTTGCTGTGCTTTTGATGAGTGGCCCCTGGGATTTTGCTCAGTCAGTGGCCGTCTCTTGCTTCTGCATTTCCAAGTGCTCCCGCTTCCCTGGCTTCTTTTCGGCCTGTTTTCTCCCAGTTGTGCTGTGACAGCCTTCAGCAGGGACCAGGGTCCATACCAGGCCATTTGCCAGCTCTGCTAACATTTGGAGGGGTTCTGTCCACCTCCTCCCCATGTGCCTGTGCGTAGCCTGTGCGTGGTCAGCCAGCACCCGGGCTGAGGAGCCAGGCGCTTCCCCAGCCTCGCCAGCCCCGGTCCTCTTCCTCCCCCCTCCGGCCTCGGGTGTCAGGCCTGCATTCCCGAGTCTGGTGTGGGGTGGGGGTGGGCAGGGTCTGGGCCGTGTCTGGGTTGCAGAGGGCTGCCACGCATCGTGCTGGCACAGCCTGGCACGGCGGGCCCCGAGCCTCTCCTGGTCAGTCTGGTTTCCCCACTGCTGTCCTGTCGCCGTTCTTGGTTGGGTTCCTGAGTTGTTCCCAGTCAGACCCTCAGTAGTCTAGGTGGTAGGAGAGTCGTCGTTGAAGACGTTCTGATCGATTTCTAGGATCTTGGTTAACAGTTAAGTGTTTGATGAGGAAAGTACACCTCGGGCAGCGGGAGCAGGGACAGGCAGACTGTGACCGGTACGTGGGGACACAGTGGGATGCAGTAGAACACGCGGGTCCGCATGGCAGATGTGTCGCCGTGGAGGGGAAGCCGCTGTGGCCACCCGCTGATGTGGACGCGGACGGGCGTGGTCAGGGCTGTGTGCGCGTGCCCGGAGGTGGGTGGCGGGCACGCGCACGCAGCGGGGGAGGTGGGGCCGGCCCTGCAGTGCGGGCTCAGGTTCGGCTGGCGGGGTGTGGCTGGGGGGGAGGTGTTCTTTCTCAGCCGGGGGGGTCATGTTCGTTCTCTCTGTTCTTCAGTGTGACGTTTAGTCTGAGGTGTCTGATTGGGATTACGCGTGGTACGGACCACAGCCTTCAGGTTCTGCCTTGCCTGGGGAGGGGACAGCGGGTCTGAAGCAAGCCCGCCCGGCCGCTGATGGCGGTACCCCTTTAACGGCGGTGGGCCTCCAGCCGCAGGCTCCGCCGTCATTTGGTCTGAGTGTCCGGCTGTGCTGCCCGCCGGTGCTTTTCTCTCCCGGGGGAGACCTTCACTGCTCCTTGTTTCTTGGAATCACTTGGTGGTGCTGATTGGGCTACTTTAGGTTTTCATCCGTTTTGGGTGATTGACTGTGGGCTTCGCTTCAGGCCGGGAGACGTCACAGTCGTGCCTTTTGGGTTATTTTTATTGCTGGTTTGTTTGAAGCGCTGGGTGTGCTGATTCCCTGCTGCTTCTAGGTTACGAGTTATACTTTCTTTCACGATGAGGAGTAAGGCGGTTGAGTTGCGTCACCTTTGCTTTTGGTGACTCAGCCTTGGACGCCAGGCAGTCCGGAGGGCTCTGACTTCTCACCAGGAGAGACGTTCACTCCCTGGCGTGGCCTGGGGTCTGCAGGCGAGGAGGGGCCTTTCACTCAAGGAGGGCTGCTTTTGTAGCACTCAAGTTTGCTGCTGCCTTTCAGTCCTTTTTTAAATCAATGTCAAGTGCATTTAAGATTCTAAAGACTGCAGAGATCGGGAAGCTGCTCTTTTGGAATCCATTAATCCATTTATTATGTATCTTCTGCTCAGGATCATGGTAAGAAGCAGAAGTTTGCCTTTTTTGTCACTGGAAGGAAAAACGACTCCTGGAACTACAGCAGTTTGGGGAATGACATTTACGTTCCACACTGAGTGCCGGGAGAGTGAGCTGGATGGGCAGTCTCTGCTGACGTGCGGTCAGAGACTTGGTACATTATTTACAAAGTGCTTTCGGTTGGAGTAGAAATGTTGGAATGGGAAGCATTCTCATAAGAACCAGAGTTCGTTGTTTGCTGAGTCCTGGTGTGACCTTGAGGAAGCCTCTGGTCTTCTGTAAGATGGAACCTGGCAGTAATGCCAGGTCAGGTGGCACCGTGGTCGTTGCAATTACGTTTGGTCCATTTTAGCTTCTTAAGGATGGCTGATTGTGACCAAATACGAAGTTTCAGAGATGTTTATCAGTTTATGTTTTTGCCACCTTAAAATTAAAGGGCAGTCAATGAAGAATTTCAACTAGACATATTTTTTGGAGTTTGCTCCATATTTCAGTTATTATCCAGATGTTAACTTCACCTTTTAAGATCTAGAGAAGATTGGCTTACCTTATTTTCATGCTCCAAAGCAGGGGTTGGCAAACTTTTCCTCTAAAGGGCCAGACAGAAATGTTTTAGGCCCTGAGGGCCACGTGGTTCTGCTGCAGTGACTCAGCCCTGCTGTGGTAGCCACAAAGCAGCATAAAAGATACATTGAGTTTTAAGGAATTCCAACTATCTGTGTTGGTGATCTGAAGTAGGAACTTTGCTTGAAATCCTGGATGAGAGATCTCAGAAAATTCTAGTTAGTGTGCTGAATTTTCGTCATGAATATGACATTTGAATATCCGTTAATAACTCATTAAATGGCTTCCCAGTGCATAGATTTTGGATATGTGTAAAAATTGTCAGGAAAACTTGAAAAGATTTGTAATTTTGGGTCATTTTGTGGCCTGTGAGGAGGCTGAGAATCGTGATTTGAGAGCCAGGCATCACTGCTCTCAAGGGCGCTGGTCTGGTGGTGTCTGCCTGGACAAGAGCGTTGCCTTGGCTTTGAGAACGCCCGTGGGAACCGGAGAGACGGACTGTGCGGCGAGCTGTCCCACCGAGGCTCTCCGTCCCTGGGGGTCAGTTCACTCTCCAGATTTAAACTGAGTGCTGACAGTGACCACAACCCAGGTACTGTGCTAGTCTGTGTGTCTGGAAAGACAAATGGGCCATGGAGCTTGCTTTTGACAAACTACTTTTAGTGGGGAAACAAGCCTTTTTTTTTTTTTTCTTGATGCCTATATATATATATTTTTAAATAAAAATAACAAGTTTTGGCAAGAGTGTGGAGAAAATGGAACCCTAGTACGTTGCTGGTAGGAACATACAGTGGCACCAGTGCCTTGGAGAACAGGCGGCGCCCCTGCAGGCTGCACGTGGGGTCACCGTGTGACCCAGCAGTCCACCCCAGCTGTGCACCCGAGGGCTTGAGTGCAGGAACTCACACGGATGCTTGTATGCCAGTGTTCGAAACCAGCCACCTTAACAGAATACTGTAATAAACGTTTTCCATGGCGTGCATGTGCGCATGCACCGTGAGTTACTTCATTGGTCCCTTGTCAATGGAGTGAATCACTGTTGCTGACTTTCCTTTGGCCTCAGACTCCAAGATGTCTTGGTGCGGTGCTGTCACTGGTCCTGTCTTCATTTAAAGTTTTGGTGTGTTGCTTGTTACGGAAGTTTTGCAGTAGTTTTGATTAAAAATTACATTATATTAAAAAACATCTTGGTTTCTAAGCTTTTTGGCACCCCTTAAAATGGTGGCCAAAGCAAGCGCCTTGCCGTCCCCAGCCTCGCTGGGCCTGCTGGCTCGCGGTTCGGCGTGTCCGCGCTGGGCCCGGGGCTGCCTCCTGGGGAGGATGGGCGTCTGTCCCTGCGGGGACTTGCTTGCCTGACCCCCACGCCCCGGCCTCCCTGAGGCGGTTGGTGGCCGAAGCCCGCGCCCCGTTCTGGGCCCTCCTCGCGCTCTGCCCGGCCCCTCGGCGCCTGCCTCGCGTTTTCAGTGCGTTGCTTGTTCTGGTGCCCGCCTTCCTGGGCCCCTCCTCCCTAGCCTGGCTGTTTGCTGTGATTTCTTTAGCTCTCTCTTCTGCTTAGTCTTTCTCCTTTTTCAGGTGTCAGTTTACAGTCGGGTTATTATTGTTCCCTTTGTTGCAAGTTCTCTTTTGAGCTCCTTGACGGTGTTTTCAACTTCTTTTGGAATTACTTACACCTATTAACATACTGTTCTGCACGGACACTGTAGTATCTGATGGCTTGTAGATGCCGTCTCTAGTTCTTAGTCCTGGGGGTCTTATTTTTCACGTTTTGTCATTTTCACTCTGAACTCACAATTGTTACCACTGTATTTGTGGGAATTATTTGAAGACCAACTTGAGGGTCCTTTCCTTTAAGAGAACGTTTACTTTGGCCAGGCAGCTGGAGCAGCTCCTATCCCAGGCCTCCTTTCTTTATTAAAATGATGGGGTTGGGGATTTTCAGGCCATACGAGAAGTATGGACTCACACCACGCTTGACAGCTCACTCTTGCCTGGCTCTCTGCAGGGCTCTGTGCTCTGAATCCTTGTCTTGCGTTGGTCTGAGGCTTTTCTTTGTGTCCCTCTGCACGAGGCACCAGCACTGACACTCTGTGCCTCTGGGATCTGTCATCTTTAGGGCTCACCTTCCTAAATTTGTGCTCCCACTAAGTTCCTGATCTGATGTTTTCCCTTCATTTCTTGCAAGCTCATCCATTTTTTCCAACGGTTTGCAAAATATTTGTGTTGCTTTTTCTGTTGCTGTGCAGTGTGAAGGTTTTGGGGTCTCTGTACTCCGCAGTGTTACCAGAAGCCAGTCTGTAGTTTTCCAGTTTTCATCTGACTCTGCGTTAGCAGTCATGCTCAGTCCCAAGACCACCTGTGAAGCCCCGCGTGACTCTGGACACGTAGGGCTGTGGTGTGGCGCCCTTCTTCCCTCGTGCTGTGGCGTAGACAGGGTGTGTGGCCTGTGCTGGCCCCCAGACATTGTGCGCGGCGCTCAGCGAATGGCAGATGGGACTAGGTTTTAAGCCGTGACTTGAGCTCCCAGTGTGCAGTGTCCTGGTGAGCTGAGGGTCACTGGTAGATAAACGCAGGGCTCGTAACCGAAGAGACTGCTCAGTGCGATGGCTTTGAGGTTTCCCGTGCCTGCTTTGCACTCGTGTCTCTTGATTATGTGAGCTTAATCATGGTGTTATGTGGCATTATTGCTAGTGTCCCGTTTTCATGTAGCCTCACAGAAACAAGTAGCATCTCACATGCCTTCTGCTTGCTGTGCCTGTCTTCCAGACCACAGAGCTGGACGTGTGACGTGTGAGGACACCCCTGCGTATGCTAAGGCCACATGAGCCAGGAGATGTGTTTCGAGTGAAACGGTGGGGGCACCAGCATTTCAACACCGTTCTCTTTTGCGTTTCAGGTTAATGCTGATGTCCCTGTACAACGTGAGCATCAACCTGAAGGGCCTGAAGTACATCAGTGAGAGCCCAGGCTTCATCCCTCTGCTCTGGTGGCTGCTGAGTGGTAAGGAGGGGCCTCCCTGTGCCCTGGGCGCCCCGCGGGCGGCCTGTGCCCCTGCCCCACGGAGGCGGGAGGGAGGAGGCAGTGTTGGAAGCTAGGATTGATCTCCCCAAGGTGCTGTTATTTATTTTAAAAAAGAGGTTTCAAATGATGGAAAACTCACTGGCATGCTCAGTCATTCCTAGTTCTGCTTCTAAAGTGTTGCTTTCAACTTGGTTACGATTCTGCGACACAAAGCAAAATGATCTAGTAAGACAGCGAGTGGGTGGCCTTAGCCGCTCCCTTTCTCTGGGGTGAGCACAGCACTGCGTGTGTGGCCCACGGCTCAGAACCCCAGGTGAAGGGGACCCTGCAGCTCGGCAGTGTGGGGAAAAGGAGGGGCGTCTGAGGGAGAGTGCCGCCCTGAAGTCACGTGTGTTAGTGGGGGGGCTTTTGTTTTCTTTGGGATAGAAGCTGTCTTTACTGTTTCTCCTCCTCCTCTTCCTCACCGCCAGTGTAACCTCAATTTTTGTCCCAGTCTGTTCATCGTCACTTTTAGCACTATGTCTTCAGTAGGGGCATATTTCATTCAAGTGCGCGCGAAATTAACTTCCCTTGTTTTTTCATTATTCAGATCAATCTCTGTTTTTGAGCTTCAGTTCCATTTGGTGATAAATGCTTATTTTTTGTAACAGGTTTTTTTTAAATTGACATGCAATAAACTGCACACACTTAAGCAACAATTGATAAGTTTTGACGTAAGTGTACACCCATAAAATCATCACCGCAGTCAAGATGGTGAGTGTACCTGTCACTCCGAAGGTGCCCTGTGCTCCTTGGGTCCCTCCTTCCCGGCCCTCTGCTCCCCTCTTCCCAGAAAACCACTCATCTCCTTTCCGCACTGCAGGTTGATTTTCATCTTCTAAAAGCTCATATGAATGGAACTAGACATTCTGTGTTCTTTTTTGCCTAGCTGCTTTCACTCAGCAGAATTATTCTGAGGTCCGCCCATGCTGTGTGTGTTACCAGTTGGCGCCTCTTTATTGCTCAGTAGTATTCTGTGATGTGGATGTGCTGCAGCTGCTTTATGTCCTCGGCTGCTGCTGGACGTTTGGGTTGTTCCTGGGTTTTGGCTGTCATACATAAGCTGCTGTGAACATTCTTGTTTGTTCTGCATGGATGTATGCTTTCATTTCTCTGGGGTACACACCTAGGAGTGGGGTGGCTGGCTCGTATGAAACCGCCAGCCCTGTCTTGCGAAGCAGCCGTGCTGCTCTGCACCCCCCCGCCCCCGAGGTGGTTGGTGTGCTGGTTGTTGCCTATCCTCGTCAGTGCTCGGTGTGGTCGTTCTTTTCAATTGTAGATGTTCCAGGAAGAGTGTGACAAATCACTGTGGTCTTAATTTGCATTCATGTTACGACTAATAATGGTGAACATCTTTTCCTGTGTTTATTTGCCCACCCGTATATCTTCCGTGATTAAATGTCTGTTCATATCTTTTGCCCATTAAAAGCAAATCAGGTGGTTTCAGTTGAATGTTAAGAGTTCTGTGTGTTTCCTGCCGGCAAAGCCCTTGTCGGCGTGCAGTTTGCAGATACTTTCAGTCAGTTGCTTGTCTTTTCACTCTCTCAAGAGCATCTTTAAGAACAGAAGTTCTTAATTTTGATGAAGTTTATTTAATTGTTCTTTTTCTTCTATGAAACATGCTTTTGGTATAGAAATTTTTGCCAAACTCAGGGTCACACAGATTTTTAAAATGTGTTTTCTTCTATTATTTTTTTTTTCAAGTACTGTTAGTTACAGTGTGTCAGTTTCTGGTGTTCAGCACAATGTCACAGTCATGCAGATACATATGTATTTCGTTTTCATATTTTTTTCATTAGAGATTATTATAAGATACTGAGCATAGCTCCCTGTGCTGTATAGCAGAATCTTCTGTTAGTTTTATAGTTTTGCATGTTACATCTAGATCTGTGGTGCTTTTGAGTTAATATTTATGTATAATGAGAGGTACAACTCAAAGCTGGGTTTTTTTGCATCCAGCCGCCTAGTTGATCTACCAGCATCTGTCCTGAAGACCCTCCTTTCTTCCCCGAGTTGCCTTTGCACCTTTGTTGAAAATCACATGACATATGAGAAGGTGTAGTTGTGGACTCACTTCTGTTCCGTGGATCCATTTTTGTATATTTATGCCAACAACGCACTTTATAATAAATCTTAAAGTCACATAGTGGAAATCCTCCAACTTTGTTTTTTTTTTTTTTTCAAAGTTATTTTGACTGTTTTTAAGTCCTTTGCATTTCCATATAAATTTGAGGATTCTTTCTTACCCCCCCATATTTTGTTGGGATTTTTATTAGGATTGTGTTTAATTGACAGTTCATTTTGGGGAGAATTGACATTTTAGCAATATCACATCTTCTGATCAATGAAAAGCGTGTGTGTGTCCACTTATTTAGGTATTGTTGAGGGAGCAGAGGGGCTGGCCTCCTTTGTCTCTGGCTGTCTTTTCAAGGCTGCTTGTGTAGTGAACACCCATAGAAGTCAGAGATGTCGTCTGTGTCCACAACAGAGGGCGGGTCTGCTTGCTCTCACGCAGCAAGGACAGCGCTCCCCCTAGGGAGAAGGTCTGGCGGCACCGCTCGCACTGTGAGGGGCTGGGGCTCCCTTCTGTAACACAGCCCGCGGTGCGTGCCTGGTCCTGTGCGCTTGGATCTCATTGCACTGGCACGAGCCTGACCCTCTGGAATGGCTGTCGCCGTGAGGGGCACAGCCTGTGCTCGGACACAGGAGTCGCGTCTCTTCTGCCAGATCCGTGAGACTGTGGCGTGCTCTAGGGCGAACTCCAGACCTTCTGAAGTTGTGAGGGCAGGCTGGGGGTGGGGTTTGGGGTGCAGGATGACTCCTACCCACAGGGTTGGACACTTGACCACAGCCTTTTTCTCTTGAGAATGTGAACCAAGGGACCCATGGAATCAGAAGTGGGCCTTGGATTGAGGTACCTGTGCCGACTGGTTGTCACGGGTCACGTGCCAGCAGGCAATGCCCATTGGAGGGGGATGGGGACAGTAAGAGGGACAGAGCGATTCAGTGAGAGAGACCTGATGCTCTGAGCGCAGCTTCTGTCATAAGTGCTTTGCACATAGTCACAGATTTGTTTCTTTACATCTCTCACAAGGTGAACATCATGATTTATGTTTTATACATGAGGAAACTGAAGCACACAGAGGTGGAGTGAGCTCCTCTAGGTCCTGCAGCTCCGGGGTGGACGTCCTGGCCATCGGGCTCCAATTCCCGGCCCCCAGCCGCCCCCCCTCCCCCCGCTGCCCTGCAGGGGGGGAGCCTCGGTTCTGGGGACTTCTGCCCTTCCTGGGCGTGGCCCTGGGCTAGGTTCCTGAAAGCGTGCCCCTGTCGCTAGGCTCGCTCGCAGCCAGTGAGTGTTCAGCGCCTTCTGCCAGCTGTTCACTTTCTCAGAAAGAGACGGCCTGAGGCTGCGTGTGCTCTGGGGCCTTTTCTGGCCCTGGAACTCCAGACCTTGTCCAGGGCCGAGTGACAGGCCTTGTGAGTTTTGTTGTATTTTATGCGGCTCTCTGGGTTGCGAGCAGCCCGAGAGTCAGTTCCCAGCCCTCACCGAGAAGGTGCCCTTCCAGCAGGGTGGGCCGTTCCTGCTTAGCCTTTCGGTCCTGTACAGAGGGGTGTGTGTGTGTGTGTGTGTGCAGTGGCGTCAGGCTCTCTTGCTCGTGAAGGACAGTTACTGGTTCCTCTGACACGGCGAGCACAGTCCAAAGCCCAGTAAATCTTTGTTTTCTTCCTTTTCTTGGTTTTTTTGTTTTTTGAAGTTTTCTTTTGAACTGTAGTTGATCTATAATGAATAAATCTTTTGAAAGTTCGTCTTACTTGCTGTCTTTAGAGTTATTTGTTGTCGTAGTCGAATAAAAACAAGGACTGTAAGGCCCAGGATGTGTGACCCCTGAGTTATGTGTGGAATTAGTTTACCTTAGAAATGGAAATTTGTCTTAGAATTTGGTGTGTATTTTAGGCAGATGAGTCTATAATTTATTACAGAAGAGGAAAATAAAACCCAGAGAGTTCCCTGAGAACCAATACATGCTTCCTGGTGCCTGGTGGTGGTGCGGCTGCAGAATCCTAGACGCCGCAACTGCTTCGGCCTAAAAGAGCGTGTTAGAGCTGGCTTGTTCTACCCATGTGCTTTTAGGTGGATCTGCTGTATGAAATATACTAGAAAATGAGAATCTCTGGTAATTTTTAAAAGATTAGGAAACAAAAGATTTCATTATTTCTTTTAATAATTGGTTCCTACGTTTATCAATTGTCCCACTAGGAAATTTGATGTGTTTTAAAGAACATGGACTTTGAACTCATTAGACTCATTGAAATGACAGCTTTTCTACTTGGGAACTTACCTTTTAGGATCCCTCTTTTCTGACCTGCAGAATGGGGATTTCTACCTCAAGGGTCTTTTTTTTTTTTTCCCCAAGGGTCTTAATGTGTATTAAAATGCAATAATGCCCAGACCAACACCTAACGTAGTAGGTGTTAAATAGGTGTTAGTGTCCCTTTTAATTTATAACCTAAATCTTTTTGCCACAATGAAAGCTCATTTCCTTTTAATTCGTTTGACCCGAAGGTGGCAAGTTGCTTTCAAGTATTCGGACTTCTTTGATCCAGAACACAGGACCAGTTGCTGTTAATCACCCCTGACTAAGTCATCTCATTTCCTTTAACCTCTGCCGGGTTTCATTTTCCTACCCTTTATTCAGCTGCACAGCTGGCTTGTTCCCAGGCTTTCTCCAGATTCTTTACATTCCTCTGCAGCTGCAGAACTGGCAGGAACTGTAGCAAATGGCTGATGAGGACAGAGCGTTGTGGGAGGATGACCGTGTGTTATGTAACTGTTCGTTCAAACTCGTGCTTTGCTCACATTTCTAACTTTTTAGTGCTGCACTTCCTACCTGTATTTACAATGTTGAATAGGGATGTAGGCATTTGCCTCCCATCTCACATTTATTTGGTTTGTTTAAGTAATATCAAACATTGAAGTTCTACCCAACTTGTATCTTTAGCCCAAACCTCTCTCCCAAACTCCGGACCAGGTGTCTGCCTGACGTTTCCACATGGAACCTCACGCACTCAGACTCAGCGTGTTTAGGCTGAGCTCCTCCCCTCCCCGCTAAGCTCTGCCCCGGCCTTTCCAGTCTTCGTTGTTTCCAGTTCCTCAGGCTTGTCAAGACCTTGGAGTGTCTCTTGTCTCCTTTCCTCTGACACCCACATGCAGTGTGTTAGGAAACTCTCAAATACCTCCATCATCTGCTTTCAGAATGGCTCTACTTCCCGGGTGTAGCCACAGTTTGACCATGACTTTATGACCTGGACTTGTGTCCCATCACCTGTTTAATGAACTTTGGTTGCCTCCTGCAGACCTTCTGATAGGCCATCCTTGCAGGCCAAGAATTGGGAGGCAAGGTTGTGGTGGAATAAGTCCCTGACCAACTCTCCTTACCGAAAATGGTCAAAATGTCAGTGAGATGTAAAAAGCGCTTTAAAAATGCTCCTCTGAGCTAGAAAAATAGGCATTATACTTCAGGGCACAAAAGCCAAATCAAAGTGAGATGCCAGAGAGGTTAACAGAGACCTGAGCTAACGCCTGCTTTGGGGGCGTTTGTCAGAATGACCTTTAGTTTCCATGTCCTCACAGGGTGTGGGAACAGGAAACAAAGCCCAGGGCCCACCCTAAGTGAGTAGCCTGCTGTGGGACTCCCAGAGGTGTTCACCAGCATTGCAAGAGCAAACTGAGGACCCGCTCCCACCCTGGGAGACTACGGGGGGACTGCCTGCTTTGACCTCAGGGACTGCGCACAATGGGCGGACGTCTCTTCTGAGAGGAACCTAGGCTACAGTGGAGGAAAAATGTCCTCTGAGAATTAATCACCGTAGATGGGTTGTCACGCAGCTTTGAAGCCTCAGTTCAAACCATCCGGGTGGTCCCCACTTACAGAACAATGCACGTCCTTTCTGGAGGATTCTTTGACTTCCACCAAGTCCTTAAAGAATTCTTACAGGTAAAATTCCAAGAATCAGAGCTCACATATTAAAAATCACAAAAAGCACAGAAAGTATCATTAGTGAAATAATAAGTAACATAGATTTGTAGAAGATTTCAGATATAAGAATGATCAGGTTAATAGAAAATAAGTATGTTTAATATATTTAAACAAATAAAAAAAGGGATTAATATGTCAGTAAAGGGTAAGAATTATAGAAGTGACTGGGCAGATCAGAAAAAAGATCAAATAACATTTCTGGAAATGAACAATATAATGATCGCAATTATAAATTTACTTGAAAGCTTTAACAGCGTATTATACACAGTTAAAGAGATAATTAGATTGATGTAGACAGATCTGAAGAAATCATCCAGAATGAAGCACGGAGACAGATGGAAAGCAGGAGCAGGCACACAGGCCCGAGACGCAGCGGGGAGCCTGGGAATTGAGCATATGACCAGTCAGAGTTCTGGAAGGAGAGAGAGTGGAGCAGAGTGACATTGGGAGAAGTAATGCCTGAGAAGTTTCCCAAACTTGTTTGCACTTAATATGAGAAGTCTGCCTAATTGTAAGCAGCACAAATGAAGACATATCTACACTAAGACACATTGTGGTGAAATCTGCAGAGTGTGAGAGAAGGTCCTAGAGGCAGGCAGGCGGAAAGCAGCGTACCTGGGAGTTGGCCCCTGGACAGCGACAACGCGGTTTCTCAATCCCGAGAGAAGACACCTGTGAGCCCTTCCCCCAACAAGTGTCCTTCAGAACACGGGCGACATGAAGACGTTTCAGACGAACAAAAACTGAGAGTCTGTCACCCAGAGACCCCCCCTCAGCAGGAGATTCCAAAGGATGTGCTGCAGGAGGAGTTTAATCTCAGATGGAAGGGAGACGCGAGTAAGAATGGTGGTCAGAGAGGGAAGCAGAAGTATGGGTTACTCCGACACTGACTGTGGAAAGCAGACCACCGGGGGCCACAAGGGCAGAGTACCAGGAGCGGAGCAACAGTGCGTGCGCTGGGAACAGGTGGGCGGAGCCGCAGCTGTACCGGACCCGGCCTCTTTCCAGAGGGCAGAATAATGATTAATTTCAGACTTTGATAGTTAGTGTGCAAGTAACATGGAGAAAACAGAAATAGAACGTACACCTGCAATGCTAATATAGGGTGAAATGGAACGTGAGAAATAATTCAAAAGATGACAAGAAAGAAAAAAGAAAAAAATGAAAAGATATGCATAAGTTGAAATATATGTACAGTTAATTACAACTGTAAATAGACCAAGTGACCTAATTGAAAGATAGTTATGTCAGACTGGATTTAAAACAATCATCCGATTATGTTGTTTATAAGAGATTCATTTAAAACTGGATTATACATAAAGGTTGAGAATAAAAGGGAAACAGACTAGGTAGATTCTCATCACCAGATCCTGTGTCACCAGGGTGTAATAATTCTGAACGTATATATGCACTTCCTTAAAGTCTCAGAACAACTGAAAAGAGCATAAGAAAGAATTCACAAATCCCCCACAATCAGGGACATTTTAACACACTTCAGTCAATACTTGATAGCTAAAAAAGACTAAAGAATTGATAAGGATATGAATGGTTTGCCTCACTAGATGCTTGGGAGAATTTACAAAAGTGCCTGTTTTCCGGGTTTCAAAGCAAGTCTCAAATGTTAGATGATCAGAATCATATGGAATATCTTTGACTACAATACAGTGGAGCTGGAAATTAGTAACAAAAAGAGAATTAGCAAATCCCACATATAGAAATCAAATAACCCAGGAATAAAAGAAGAAATCATAATAGAAATCTGATATTTTAAACTATATGATAAAATATTACATATCAAAAATGGTGCGTCTAAATCAGCATTTAGTAGAAAGTCTATTTAAAGAAGAAAGCAGAAAATGAGCTACACATCTACACAAGAACTTGAGAAGCTGAAACAACTCCAAGTACAACAAAGAAAACAAAGTAGAGATTAACAGACTTTTCTGGGCAGGTTCAATGGCAGATTTGAGCTGATAGGAGGAATCATCAAACTTAAGGCCAGATAAATAGTGATGATCCGGTCTGAAGAACAGAAACAAAAAAGAGCAAAGAAAAATGACGCTGGGAGACCCTGGGATGTCATCAAGCACATGGACATGAGTGGAGTGAGAGTCCCTGAGGGAGATGCTTGAGAGAAAGGGCAGAAAAAACATTTGAGAAAGTAACATCTGAAAGCAGTCTGACTTTGATGGAAAACAGTCCATACATCCAAGAAGTCACGTGAACTGCAAGTAGGGTTAGCACAAGGAGACCTTTACGTAGACACATGTAGACACATCATAGTCACAGTGTTAAAACTTAAGACCAAGAGAACGTCTCAGCATCAGCAACACACGTACAGGGGAACCACAGTGAGACGAAGAGCTCGCTGCTCTCCAGAAAGAGTGGCGCTAAAACAGAGGCGTGGTGTCTGCAGGTTCTGGAAGAAAAGACCACCTGCCAGGCGTTCTGTGTCCAGCTAAACTGCTCTTCAAAATGAAGGCAAAATGCATTCCTGGATAAACAAAGACAGGTTTTATTGCTCACAGGCATTCTTTACAAGAGAGGAATCTCTTCATAAAATAATGCCATTTGCAGCAACATGGGTGGAACTGGAGATTGTCATTCTAAGTGAAGTAAACCAGAAATAGAAAGAAAAATACCATATGATATCGCTTTTATGTGGAATCTTTAAAAAAAGAGACAAATGAACTTATTTACAAAACAAACAGTCACAGACATAGAAAACAAGTTTATGGTTACTGGGGGTGAAGGGGGTGGGAAGGGATAAATTGGGAGTTCGAGATTTGCAGATACTAACTACTATATATAAAATAGATAAACAGCAAGTTCATACTGTATAGCACAGGGACTATATTCAATACCTTGTAGTAACTTATGGTAAAAAAGAATATGAAAACGAATATATGTGTGTTCATGTATGACTGAAGCATTATGCTGTGCACCAGAAATTGACACAACATTGTAAACTGACTGTACTTCAATAAAAATGTACATATACCAAAGAAAGAGAGAGAGAGAGAGAGAAAGAAAGAAAGAAAAGAAGAGAAGCTCTTAAAGCTGAGAGACGGTGAGCCCCGCACATCGCTGCGACCCCGAGGTGCTGGCAGAGGCTGCCCTGCTGGGTGCTGAGTGCAGTTCAGGTCGGGCCGGGGTTCCAGAGACGCTCTCCGATGAGACTGCCGTTGAAGAGTCTTGTGGTGGGAACGAGAGCTCTCACCCCACCTCGGTGCGTATCCAGAAAGGACCGAGAAAGGGATCTTGAAGAGATGTTTGCACACCCACGTTTACGGCAGCATTAGTCACAACAGCCGAGATAAGGAAGCGGCCTCAACATCCATCAGTAGACGAGTGGCTAAGGAAGATGTGGTCTAGACGTGCAGTGGGATGTTCCAGCCTCAGGAGGGAAGGACACTGTGACATAGGCCGCAGCACGGTTTAGCCTTGAGGATGTTACGCCGAGTGAAGTGCGCCAGTCGCAGAGAGACACGCCACCCGAGCTCACTTAGCAGAGCTGTGTGCAGGGACCGGGCCGGTGGCCCCGGGCGCCCCGCGCTCTGCCGGCCGCGCCGTTCTGCCGCCTTTGCCAGCTCATCTCAGGTCACGCCGCTTGGTCATGCCTCTTGGGAGCTGCTTCTGCAGCTCCAGCCCACATCCAGTTCTCTCTCCTTTGCTTTCCTGTTTTACTTAGAGGCAAACTAATTTAACATTTTCTTGTTACCTCGTTTCATAACTGCCAGTCATCTCCAACTAGCCCGTCGTCTCTCTTCGGCAGGAACCAGATCCTAGGTGTCCTGAAGCTCCCGTTGGCAGGATCCTGCCTCTCGCAGGACATCCGCTGTGGCCCCATCTCCTTAGGGGCGGCTCTCCCGGGAGGGGCCGGCGCCGGGTCCCCCTCGGGCCGCGCAGCAGGCGGCTGGCCTTCCCTGTGCTCTTCACGGAACTGCGCGACTGGGGCTCCGAGGTGCTTCTGAGCCCCTAGCCCTGCACCCGGGCCTCGGGTCTCTCTGCTGCGGCCTGCAAGCAGGTGGTGGCTGCCTGCCTCTGACCCAGCGTCACCTCAGCACTCTGCCCGTTCTGGACGTACCTCAGGGTGACCCCAGCCTCGACTCAGTTGGGCCCCCATGTCAGCCTTTAGTGGCACAATGGGCTTGGGGCGAGGAAGGTCAGCCCTGGACTTGGTTTCTGCAGGGCTGCTGCTCTGGCTGGCTCGGCGTGTTCCTGCCAGCTTCCCTGCAGCAGGCCTTCGAAGGCCCTGCCCCTCGGGCAGCGCAGGCTGCGGCAGTCACAGCGGTGGTCTCCGGGCAGGCACGTGGTCTGGGCCGGGCCAGCGGTGTCTCTAGGAGTGTTCTGGCTGGAACTGCTGAGGACTAGTGTCCCCACCTGGGCCGGGGAGCTGCTCGGGGTGGCCGCAGAGCTGCCCGTGGCTGGCTGCCTGGCCAGCTCAGGTGCTGACGCAGGAGAAACAGAAAGCTGGCTTCACCATGCCCTTTCCAGAGCTTGGTTATTTAGCTTTTTCTCAAATTTTGAGTTACTCTAGCATCGTCTATGAAGAGCAATTCTTGTTTTTCTAGCCTTAGTTTACGCACCTTTTTCTTTTCAGTTAGGGCAGTGGGCCTCCCTCCCCTCCCTCACATCGGCGATGTCACTTTCTCTTTTCCATGGCACCAGCCGCCTTCTGACGTACTGGGTGATCCCTCTGGTGCTCGTTGTCTGTGCCACGCTGGAGTGAGAGCGCCAAGAGGCAGGCATCTTTGTTTGGCTCACGGATGATCCCAGGCACCGGTGACACAGGAGGTGCTCAAAACACGTTTCCGGTGAGTGAATGAAAGACGTCAGTGTATGCCGCTGTGCGTCCTCTCACACGGAGATGAAAATCCCTTCTTTGGAATTCGGTATGTCACGGAGGATGCTTGGCATTGGGTTGTGTGTATTTGGTGCCGTGCACAGGGGAAGGCTGAGGTTTGGATAGCTGGTGGAGCTCAGTGCATGCCTTCGGCGCTCCTGTCGGCCCAAACGTGTCCTGCAGGGGGCGTGGTTCTGGTGAGCTTCATCCTGATTACACGAACAAGGATGCTGACTGTGTGGTCAAAAAGCAAAATGTTTAAGGTCTTTATTTACAGAGATTTTCAACATAAATGTTTTACTGAATTGGTTAAATATTTCTCCTACTTTTGCATTAGCCCAGTGTTGAGGCTGTTAGTGCAACAGATGTGGAATTTGTCTTTAAAAACAAAAACCAAAAAACCCTCTCAAACACTATTGACCTGAGAGTTGTTGGACCTGAGAAGGTCCAGCAGGACAAGTCAGCCTTCCTGCAGGGGACTGGGAGCTTGTTCTCTTGGACTAGTCACACCTCACACAACAGTCTAAACAAGAAACAGTCTAAATGTTTGATTTTCAGCTGTTGATAGAATTGAGTGGTCAAATGACTATTTCATATCTTGAAGGACGGCAGAGCACATTTGACTTACATATGTCAAATCCGGCAAGCTGGGAACAACTGAAAGTTTACTGTAGTCTGATCGAGGTGTAACAACTCGTAGCCACAATTTAGAAAGGGGAGCTCGTTTAACATGGAAAGATGAGTTTGGTGTGTGAGACGTGCTCAGTTTGAGGTAACGATAAAATACATATATCCGAATGGAACTGTCTAAGAAATCACTGGAGCTGAGAAACATGGAGTTCATATGATAAGCCAGAGGCATGGGCTGGGAGTTGTTCTTGGAGACGTAGCAAAGCGCATGACTTGGGGGTGGAGGTGGCCGTGCAGCTGGGCTGGCTCTCCCAGGGCGGCGGGGAGGAGGCCTGAGCCCCGAGGAGGGGTCTCCAGGAGCCTGGAGTCAGGAGAGGCTGGCCAGGCAGAGAGCATGGGCCCAGCCCCTCTCGGGTGGTTCCTAGTGTTTGTCTCTGGGTGAGTCCCTTAAATTACATGATAATCAGGCTTGTCATCCACAAAATAGAACTACAAATGTTCTTTCTTCCTGCCTCAAAGGGTGGCTGTGAGAATTTAGTGGAACAATAAATGGAAGTGCTTTATACATTTTTAGAAAAGGAGAAAATAGTTATTTGAGAGGAAGGGAGTCTAATAGTATCAGATACAACTTGGCAATCAATATGGCTTGACAGGAGTGGAGGAAAGGCTGGGACAGCAGAGAATCATCGGTGACGTTCGGCAGGGTTTTCTGTGGAGCAGAGTTAAGACCGGGGGCGTGAGGAGGGCTTGGGAAGGGAGAGCCGTGGGAGGGGAGCGCTGCCGGGGCGGGGCTTCGTTAGTGAGACGAGGGTCTGGTGTGTTGGTGTCAAGGCTGTCAGGGGTAATCAGGTCCTAGCTTTCAGGTTTCCGATTTCAGATAGAAAGGAAATAACCGCAAGCAAGAGTTGCTGTGCGTCTACTTCAAAACGCGCTGCGGCCGTGACATTTTCTCGGGTGAGGAGTTACTTTCTCCTAGAGTTAAATGGTGACTTCTTTTCTGGCATTAGAGGAGGTTGCTAAAATGTAATGCTTGCTTCATTTTTGGTGGTTTGTTTTAATATAGTCTAACATTAGATTAATTTTTATAATCACCCTTTCTGTATGAATTCTGCGTTATTTTTGAAGAAAAGATGTCAGTTAAGTATTTCTCATTAACTCACTGATGGAAGGTCCAGTGCTTAGGACTACTGTTCTTTACAGGGTCATTAAAGCTCAGCTAATGAAATTTCCCATATGACTTGTGAGCCTTCCAGCCGTGAGCACATTCTACTGGTCACATTAGTTATGTAATATCTTGGAAGCTGTTTTATTCAGGAATCAAAAGGAACTCTTTAGAAGATGAAAACTGGGGAATTAGCATTTATCAAATATTTGCTGGGTTATATTTCTAGACATAAATATAATATTTTAAGTGCTGAAGTTGTAGAGAAAAACATCCACGTGCCAAGGTCAAATGGTTCCGGCAGAGATCCTGGCTGAACTTGGAGGGACACAGCCAGAGCATCTCCTTGTCTTGCCTGCGTCACCTGCCCGGCCAGAATGTCCCACCAGGCCACAGGGGCTTATGCAGAGCAGGGGCAGTGCCATGGCCACTGCGGCTTCAGCTCAGGAACAACTCAGAAGGCAGGGACCCCTCCCTGCATTTAACCTGGGAAGGTGCCCATTAGAGTTCTGCTTACGTTATGTGCAGGTCACAGGGTTCTTCAGAGTCATTGCGCACAGCTGGGTCAGATCATAGCACTCGGAGACTCTGACCGCTGTCTCACGGGCAGAACTGCCCTGCACAGTGCTGAGGCTCATACAGTTCCTGAGCCTGCTCTGGCTTGGATTAGCAGCCACGCTGCCTTTCTTCCGTGATTTACCCAGTTGTGTCTGTATGTGCTGTGGTGGTGTCCACACTCTGTCTTCTTCCTCGTGTCGAGCTACTCAGGGCTTCACTCTCCCTTTCTTGGACCACGTGACACGGGGATAGGGGCCCTAACCTCCAGTAGGGGCTTTTGTGGAAATGCATGTGCACACACACACACACACACACTACAAACACGCACACTTACATGCACACACATATACACACACACTTACACACGGGTACACATACACATGCACAGAGGTGCACACACATACATGCGTGCACACGTGCACATGCACACACATACGCACATACACTACACACGTATGCACACACACACACCTGTGCCCTGACAGTCGAGCTTGGGTCCCCACCCACAGAGGCTGTAGTTTGATTGACTGGGAGTGGGACCAGGCATCAGGGTTCTCACACCTTCCCGGCGACTCTCGTGTCAGACAGGGCCAGGTGATCGGCCTGAGGCAGCCCTGGCAGTCTTGTCGTTGTGCCAGTGACTGGTTTCAGATCACGGTAAATCCACTCAGTGCGTGGCATCCTTCTGCCCTCAGTCGCTGGTCTGGAAGTGGACGCGTGAGCTAAGTTCGGCCCATCTGGACCCCAGGGATGGTGGGGAGGTGGTTCCTTCGCCGGGTGTGGACAAGGAAGCATGCAGCCCTGAGTGCTGGCCGCCCCTCCCCGTGAGCGAGGTGCCAGCCTTCTGTGATGCGCGGGGGCGGAGCGGGGAGGAGAGCACACCCAGGCCTGTGGGGACGTGGAATGTAGCCCTCCTCCTGGGCTTGGTGGGACGTAACACGTGGGTCTGAGTGGTAGTTTCGTCTTTCTAGCTGAAGTGGTCTGATTCACTATTTCTGTTGTAAACACAATAAAATTTCCCACGTCAGTTCCAAGTTTGATGACACGCAGAAGAGACATAAAGGTGTGCTAGATGGAGGTAACGTCTGCATCTGCTTAAAAGCATATCCTGCCAGCATCAACTTACCTGCTCTTCTCTTCTTGACAAGTGTGGAGACTGAGCAGAGCCCCTGCATGTGCTGGGCGGTGGAGGTTGGGGGGTGAGGAGTGTGGACCCTCCAGGGTGCTGGTGGAGGTCGGGGGCGGGGGATGTGGACCCTCCTGGTGCTGGTGCTGCTCTTGGTGGCCCCCCTTCATCTGTGCACAATGACCGTGACGTCTGCTCCAGAGCCACCCCAAGGACTCAGGCAGTCCATCCACCCAGAGCACCCAGCACCGCCCCGGGCACAGGGCCAGGTCAAACCACTGAAACTGCCAGGATTTGTGCATTTTGAACCTATAAAAGTGACGGTTTCACAGGATTTAGCTGAACAGATTTTTGATAATGGTGACTGTTACCAGTAACGAGTGAAAATTGGGGACTGGGGATGTCATCAGAATAATTAAAAGAACTATTTTGGCTTCAAATAATGATCAGTGAAATTTTTTTTTTTAAGTGGAGTTAAGTTATGTTTCACTTCACATGATGTAAAACCTCAGCCAAAGAAGTAACTTACATGTTTAATTTTCAAAACTGTGTACAGAGCGCTTAATTCTTAGGAGGACAGATTCTAACTGTATCACTCTATTAAAAGGTTTAGCATCACCAAGGCAGGTTTCATCTCTGAGAGGTGGCGGTGGAGGGCTGCCTTCTGTGTACTGCTTTGTCGAAGGTGTGTGGCGGGCCTGGGCAGCAGCGGAACGCGCGGGCACACCTCGTTCTCTCGTGCACCTGCTGCGTGACCTGCCGCTGGGCTAGGCCTGTGCTCGCTGCACCTCGTTCGGTCTTAATGGCAGGTGTATTTTGTACACACAGATGCCGGGCTCATGGAGGTGAAGAGGGTCTCTGAGGCCGCACAGCGAGGAGTGTGCGCTCTGGCGGAGCTGATTCAATGCGAGTTTAATGCTGTGGACAGTCACGGCAGTGTCAAATGAACCGTGTAACCTTAGCTGCTCCTCCACCTGGAAATTTCCGTCACTGAGCTCTGGGCCCAGGAGGGCGGGGGGCCCATCTGCGGTGGGGGGCACGTGGGAATCTGGAAGAGACTTTTGAGTTAGGGTTTGAATGTCCTTAGGACCTGCCGCTGCCTTTCAGTCTGCCGCTCCCAGCCACTCTTCACTACAGACAGGATGAAAGGTCCTTTAGGAATGTTCTTATTCTGCGCCAGGGGCCTCACGGTCCCCTCCGTCATCCTTCTGGGTCACGGAGAAGCGCTTCCTGCTTATTTGGCAGGCCTGCTTGACAGCAGTGTCTCATTTCTGTTTGGCCTAAAAAGATTCCCCCCGAGCGAACACGCAGCACCGGGTGCGCAGGCACTTTGTAAGTGGCGGCTTGCGGGCAGGGGTAAGCTGTTTTCGTCGTCAGTCTCCTTCTGGAAAGAGTCGGGCCTGCAGGGTGGCCGTTGCTGCGCGTGGCCCTGTGGCAGTTGGTATCAGCTCCTCCCGCCACGCAGCTGGGGAGCCCAGCGTCTTCTCCATTCCTGAAGGGCGGCTGAGCGCCCAGGTGACGGGTGTGTTTCTCACGCAGGTTTATGGGTCTCCGTGGAAACGCGCAGGCTTTGAAATGAGTTGCTCTTAGCTCATTGTGAAGGGCTGGCCCGGCAGCGCCTAGAAGAGGGGCTCGCGGGTCCGCACGAGGCGCTGCGCTTCCGTTCGCTGTGGCCCTTGTCAGCGGCTGACCACCTGTTACCAGGGTTGTGCTGTAAACACTGTGACGTTTGGAAACTGCCAAACCCTGGAGGTCCAGACATTTTGAGTCTGATTCTTAAACTAGAAAGAAAATATGAACAGGCTGTTTTTTAAAGGGGCTTGGTTAGAAGTGAGGAAGGGGAGGGGGCCCTCTCATGGCTCCTGCATGTGGATCGCCCTCTGCACCCCCGGGCTCTCGGTCCTGGGTGGAGAAGGAAGTGGAGCCGGATGCCCAGAGCCCTGCAGGCCCTCCTCAGCCGCTCTCTGAGCAGGAGAGAGGCGAGCAGCTCCGACCTGGCCATTTCCTGGCAGTCCCGAGCGGGGCAAGAAAGGCTTCTGCTTCCCAGCAGGGAGAACCAAGATCTGTCCGGCAGACTGCTGGCTTCCTCCCTGAGGCCGAGCCTTGGGACTCTGGGATCTTCCAGGGTGCGTGCGTGCGTGTGTGTGTGTGTGTGTGTGTGTTGGTGTTGAGGACGACTGATTCATAGCTCTTATCAGAATCTGAAGAGGGTTTTTTAACTTAGAGAAAGACGGTAAGAATGTTGCTCCCAGGTTAAACGCCCCGCTTGCGGGTTTGCTGGGCATCTGCACGAGAGTCGGCGGGTGTGGGCAGCTGGCTGGTGAGAGGACGGAGGGCTGGTTTTTATCAAAGCTAAGTGCTAAAGAGACTCGCAGGAAGGTGCCTGTGATGGTTTCCAGGGGAAGGCTCGGTGGTGGCCGTCCGCTAGGAGCCTGCTGGGCCGAGGTCTGGGCCGCCTCTCCAATTCAGGGCCCGGGAGGATCAGGGCAATGAGAGGCTGCCGTGGGCCGAGCTCACTCACAGAAACTGAGGCTTATGGGGCGGGGGTAGCAGAGTCCTTGACCTCAGGGTGGTCACCACTCAGGACTGGGAGGCTCTTGTCTCCACAGAGCACCTTCTTCCAAATTTCTGAGTCCTTAGCGAGCCAAACTACCTGTCACAGAGCTTCCCGGAGACCGTGGGTGTCTGAGCAGAGGAGGGATGTGCAGAGTGTGGAGGCAGGTGCACCGAGAAGCCCGGGGTCACCTGCCCCTCAGCTTGGCGCTCGGCTCGGTGATGGGCCCACACCGCACGCGGTCCTCAGTGCTCTCCCCACCCTGCCTCTCTGCTATCTCGTGCCTCATCGAGCCTGGGCAGCCCCTCCATCCACACGGTCTGCCTGCCATTACAGTCATGCCTTCTGTGCCCAGTGAGGGCCAGGATGTCGTGTCCTATTCTCTGCTTGATACTCAGCCGCCGCCTGGGTTTGAGGCCCCTCAGAGCCCCGTTGGCATCTGTCAGGTGAAGGAAGGATCTTGGGCCCGGCCTCCGGAGATCGCAGTGAGGTCCACAACTCTCAGTTCACGCTTTCAGTCAGGTTCCTAACTTGTGCGCCCTAAGCATGCAGGTTCTCCCCATTCACCCTGAGGAGGCAGCATTCTTCACAGGTCCCTGGGGGACCTCAGGTCCTGTGGGCCCCACAGCACACAGCCAGTTTATGGAGCTGTGGGCCCCCGCACACAGGGCTCACCTCACAGCCGCGTGTGGGGTGGGCTGTGTTCACCCCATCTGTCACCTTGGGCAAGAACGTGACACCTGGGTGTTCTGGAGTCACGGAGCTAGCAGGTGGGTGAAGCCCCAGTCAGACCCTGCTTGGCTCACCCACGCAGGGCTGTGGCAGGTGACTGCTGGGGATCATGCTCACTCCTGCACTCCCACTCATGGACTCACGCGTTTGTTCCCTTGACGTCAGTGAGCACCTGCTAGTGACTCGGTGACACGCTGTGGGCGCGGGAAGTCGGATGGGGAGGCTGCGGCCAGGGAGGGTGATGGACTCAGAGTAGCTCCAGGGAGGGGAGAGGTGGGCCAGGGCATCATTTGGGAGTCTGAGAAAGGAGAGAGAAGCCAGACAGGCTGAATGAGGCCGTTCGGCCCGGAGTCCAGATGTCCCTGGATTCCTTGGGGAGAACAGACTCAGTAGAGTTGTGGGGCTCGAACCCGTGCCAAAGGGCTGGGGTCGGAGGGTGGTCGGCGTCAGGAGAGGAGGGAGGTGGTGATGAGGAGGGAGTGCCTGCAGGTGCGCTTTGGGGCAGAGCGTCAGAGGGGTGGCATACGAGACTGTGAGTCTTCTGGGGGCTGCAGTTGTATCCAGGTGACCTCTTGAGGATCCCCGGATAACTTACAGCGAAGAGAATGGTTGTGCATCTTTCTGTTTTGAACGTGTATGAAAAATCGATCACATCTGCACACAACGTGATGTAGTGTGTTAAGTGTTTCTGACTTGGGGATTGGGCACCATCTGACTCTTCAGTAAGTTGTATGGCACATGTTCTAATTTAATATTTAATTTCCAAATATTTGGAGATTTTCTAGATATATTTCTGGTATTGATTTCTAGTTTAATTTGCCGGTGTCAGAGACCATACCGTGTCTGGTTCCAGTCCTTTTAAATTCGCTGAGACTTGCTTTATAGGGCCACCCACGGTCTGTCTCGTAAATGTTCCACAAGCACGTGAGACGAGCGTGGGCTTTACTGTTTGGGAGTGATGCGTGCTGTAGCGCCAGTGCTTTCAGGTCGGCTGTCACGCTGACGTCTTCTGTGTCCTTGCCCGTCTTCTGTCCGTTGTCAAGAAGGGGATACTGAAGTCCTTGGCCATCATTGTGGATTGATTTTCCTTTCAGTTCCATCAGTTTTCACTTCACGTGTTTGCAGCTCTGTTACTAAGTGCGTAAACGTTTAGGATTGTTATGTCCTCTTAACTGATTGACTGTTTTATCATTGCCAAATGTCCTTCCTTATCCCTGATAATAAGCCTTCCTCTGAATTCTTCTTCGCTGCGGTCAGCATAGCCACCGCACCTTCCTTTTGACTAGTATTAGTATATTTTAAGTATATGTGTGTCTGTAAAATACACGTGCGTGAAGTATATGTAAAATGTTTAAAAATGTATTTCTATGCTTTTACCTACCTGTGTCTTTATATTTAATGCAGAGTTCTTAGAAACAGCATATAACTGGGCCTTGAGTTTTTTAAATTAATCTGACAATCTCTGCTTTTTGCTTGTAGTATTTAGAGCATTTATACTTAATGTGATTATTTCTTTGTATGATTTTAAACCTGTCCTCTTGCTGTTTATTTTCTGCTTGTCCTGCCTGCTCTTTATTCTTTTCCCCCTTCTTTCTTTTGGATTAATTTAGTATTATTATGTGATTCAGTTTTATCTTCATTATTGGATCATTAGCCATTTTTCTCTTTGGTTTTTTTTTTTTTGGAGGGGGAGATAAATAGGTTGGTTTGTTTGTTTGTTTATTTACTGGAGGTACTGGGGCCTGAACCCAGGACCTTGTGCATGCTAAGCATGTGCTCTACCACTGAGCTAGACCCTCCCCTCTTCCCTTTGTTTTTAAAATTTTTGTTTTAGTGGTTGCTCTAGGGTATAAAATGTACATGTTTAACTTGCCGCAGTCCACTTTCGAAAAGACTTGACGCCGCTGACCTGTAGCGCACAAAGCCTGCAGCGGTGCTCCTTTCCCCCTCCCGTCCTTTTCCAATTGTTGTCATGTGTATGTTGAAAACCTCAAAATACATTTTTATTATTTTTGCTTTAAACAGGTACCATTTAAAGAGGTTGACAAGATACAAAGAGAAATGTCCAGATTCACCATTTCTGGTGCTCTTGTTCCTTCGTGTGGATCTCACTTTCTTATCATTTTCCTTCTGCCTGAAGAGCTTTCAGCATTGCTTGGGGTGCAGGTCTGCTGGTGTGGAATTCTCTCACTTTCTGTTTGTCTTGCGAAGTGTTTATTCACCACCATTTTTGGAAGATACTTTTGCTGGGTGTAGAATTCAAGGTTGACAGGTTTCTCGTTCTTACTTTAAAGGCATTGCTCCCTGTGCGCTGGCCCACGTGGTCCTCCCCAAGGCTGCTGTCACTCTGCCCTCTCCCCCGAACATGTTTGTTTCCTCTCGTTGCTCTGGGCTGCTCTCCGTCACTGTTTTCAGATTGGATTGTGACGTGCCTTGGTGCTGTTTTGTATTCCTGGACCTGTAGGCTTCCAGTTTACCTCAACTTGGATATTTTTGGCCATTGTATCTTCAAAAATTTTTTATGTCTTCCCCTCCTCTCCTTCTAAGGTTCCAGTAACATGCTTGATATTATCCCACAGGTCACTGGTGCTTTTTGCTTTTTGTTTTTAATCCTCTCAGCATTTTTCCTCTTTGTGGGAAGGCAAAAAGTTCAGTGAAGAAAATTACAGTATGAGGAGCTTTGGTGGTTTTATGTTTTCCCCTGGGCTTGTGGCCGTCATCCTCCTCAGAAAGCCTCTGGGAGCAGAGCCCCCAGCCGCCTCCTCGCTCTCCTGCCACCGCTCCTCCCCATGCGCGATTGTCGCAGGAGACCACGGCGTCTTTCCCAGCAGACTCTCATGTTTAAAACTGACCACCCATAAGCTGAGCTGAACTGCCAAAGGCGATCCTGGAGCTGCTTCCAGGTCAGGTGCCTGAGTTCTGCCAGGCTGGGGCCAGTGGCCAGTTGAGTCCCGACAGCTGTTTGTTGAGTCCCCGCTCCACCCAGCACATGCTCACGTGTGCCCCCGACTCTGTGAGAAGGGCGTACGTTCTGGTTTCTGGACCAGGAAACCGAGGCTCAGACAATGTGAACACCTTACTTGCCCAGGCCAGTCGGTCAGGAGGGACCATATCTGGGGCTCATGTCCTGGTCCTCTGAGTCCAGACACTCCACCTGAGCTTGTGTGTCTTCTCCTGAGCCGTGTTGGGCTGATAAATTAAGCCTAGTTTAAAACGTGGAAATTGTGTGTTGCCTCCGTTGAGTAGATGATACACTGTTCTGAGAATTCTGTTTTCCAGTGGTATTTCGGGTATGGTTACTGACGTCTGCTTATTCTAATGGATTTTGACGTGTGTGGAAGTGGGACTGACTTGGTTGTGGTCCAGGCTCTGCATTTATGTCAGAGCGGCCGCACAAGTGTATTTTAGAAAGGAGCAAATTCCCGCTTAGGCTAAGTGACGCCTTTCCACCTCACGCTGTGTGTGGTCTGTTGTCTGAAATATCGTGTTGAAGAAGTTGAGCAGTGACCTTGGAAAGTGGGAGGTGGGGAATCTGCGCAGATGGGCAGCTGGAAGAAGCCAGGACGCTCACAGCCATCAGCAGGGAGCTTTCATTTGTACAGGTTAAAGTTACAGCATCTCTCTGGATTTTGGAAAGAAGAAATTAGAAGCATGAAGTAGCCTGAAGTCTTAGCAGTCCATCTCACAGTCCTCTAAACTCTTACATACATTGTGTTCCCAGACCTTCAAGATCCAACCTGAAGCCACTCTCGGGGGAGCTGTTCCAGATGTCCCAGCCCCAGGCCTCGTCACTCCTTCAGGGCCTGGGGGGAATGTTACAAACAGACCCCTATTTGTGCTTTCTAATTTGTTGCTTGTTAATGGCCTGGGGTTTTTTGTTTTTTTTTTTAAATCCCCAAATAGGTAAAAGAGTAGAGACTGGAAATTGTTTTCCTTTTGTCTCCCCCAGAGTATGCTGCTGGGCGTGGCACCCACTCTGCTGCTGAGCCGGGGCTTTAGCTGCCCCCAGGGTGGTGGGTGCTGTGGGCAGGGTGTGCTGCAGCTTGGAGCGCTGGGGCAGCTGGTGTCTTACAGGTGTTCCTTGAGCTCCCAGCCCTGCCCTAGGAGCTGGTGGTCCGAAAGTGAACAAGACCGAGTTCTTCCCTCATGGAACTTACATTCAGGTGGAGAGACTTGATAGCAAACAGGATGGTGATACAGATAAAGATGGAGTGGTCTGAGGTCTCGACAGCCGAGGTGGGACTGCTCTTTGGGTGAGTGGAGACCCAAGTGAGGTGGAGGACAAGCCGTCAGAGGCCTGTAAGCAGAGTGTCCCAGGCCGAGGACGGTGGTGGGCAGCCGCGGCCGTGAGAATGGGGTGAGGAGGCCGGTGTGTCCGAGAGGGGGTCAGGGAGCCCATCGGGCTGGGGCCCGTGGGGCCTGCAGGTGACTGAAAGCTGAGTGGGGACAGCCCCGTCTGATGGGCCGTCACCAAGCTTGCACCGGCTGCTGCGGGGAGGGCGGAAAGGAGCGGAGGCATTGCCGCGGGGGGTGTGTGTGTGTGTGTGTGTGTGTGAGATGGTGGGGGGGACCTGGGTGCAGCAGCAGCAGGGCCATGATTGATGTGACTACATGCAAGGTAGGTTTTGAGTTAAGAGGGATATGACGGGGGAGGTCCAGGGTGATGCTTCGCTTTGGGGGCTGAGTAGCTGGGTCCCTGCTGGTGCTGCTGCGAGCACTTGGGGAGGAGCAGGGCGTTTGGTGCATGCTGGCTCTGAGATGCCCGCCTGACGGTCAGAGGGAGCCGTGGAGCACACGGGGATCCCGGAGCCGCGGTTCGTGCAGGGGCCAGGGCGGGAGTCAGCTGTGTGAGCCGGGCCGGCGCAGTAGGGGGCTGCGTCTTCCGAGGGGTTCCGGGGGCTGCAGACGGGCCTGGGGCGCTCCAGGTGCGGGAGAAAGAGGAGGAGGGAGCAAAGGAGACTCTGAGGGAGCACGGCGAAGCAGGACGAGGGGGAGGAAACCAGGAGGACACGGTGTGCTGGGTCTAGTGAAGACCATGTTGCCAGGCGCAGGGAGCGGCCACGTCGCAGGGGGCGTGGGGGCGCGGGATGGGGGTGCTGAGGCCAGCTGCTCCCGCCCCAGCCCTTCATCCTCGGAGCTCCCAGCTCGTGCGGCGTGACTGAGTGCCCGCCGAGTGTGAGAATCCTGGCGAGGGCACGGGGCCTCTGAGTCTAGGGAGGTCACACTGGTTTGGATACAGCTCACAGACTGGCTCTGAGGGCACTTCCAGGAGGCATGAGTCCATTTCTGTTTTGTAAATAAGTTCATTTGTATCTGGATCATATGGTAGTTCTGTTCTTAATTTTTTGAGGAACCTCCGTACTGTTTTCCACAGTAGCGACACCAGTTTACATGCCCACCAAAATGCATGAGTTCCCAGTGCTTATTTTTTTGCCACAGCCTCCCCAGTGCTTATTTTTTGACTTTTTGATAGTTGCCATTCCGACAGCTGTGAGGTAGTGTCTCATTTTGTTAATATATATCACGTTGGTTCTTCTGCAGATGCTGACTATTCTTGCCTTCCTGGAGTAAATCCCGCTAATCGTGGTGTATGATCCTTTTAATGTGTTTGTTTGGCTGTTATTTTACTGAGGGTTTTTGCATTTATGTACTTGTACTTTCTTGCGTGTTGTCCTTGTCTGGTTTTGACACCAGGGTGATGCAGGCTTCATAAAGTGAGGCCGGAAGCACTCCCTCCCGCCCGGTTTCTTTGGAAGTGTTTGCGCCTCTTCGACTTCTAGGAGCGCTTTTGAGAGATGTCCTCTGCGTGCTTCCCCTGGATCCTGTTGAAGCCCTCATCTCTGCTGTCGTGTGTTTGAAAGGCAGATGTTTTTAATTTTGATAGAACTTACTTTTTCCTTGTATGGATTATGATTTTAGTTTTATATGTATCTAAAAAATTCTTAACTCAAAGTTACCAAGATTTTTCTCTTGTTTTCTTTTAGAAGTTTTTAGTTTTGGGTTTTACGTGTAAGTCTATTATTAATTTTCATTTAACTTTTATACGTGAGGCAAGGTATGGATTGAATTTCTTTGTTTTTGCATATGGATGTTCAGTTTTTCCAGCACCATTTATTGAAGAGGCTATTAAAAATTAAAAGTCCTTAAATAATATTATACTGCTTCAGGTGAACTGTCAGAACCCTAACGCGGTGCTTCTGAGAATGGTTACCTCTGAGCTGGTCTCTGCTGGTGACTTCGCTGTCTCACTGTGGGCCTTTGCCCCTTGCTCTGTCGCCGCCATTTCTGACTGCGTGCTACGCGTTGTGTGTAGGCGGCAGAGCAGAGGTCAGCAGACCTCTCCTGTGATGAGCTAGATGCTAAATACTGTGAGCCTTGAGGGTCACGTGTGGTTTCTGTTGCGTATTATTCTTCTATTTTGTTTTGTTTTCTTTTAAAATAACCCTTTAAAGTGTAAAAACCACCCTTAGCTCACAGCCTGTGTAGAGATAGGCCATGGGCTGCGTTTGGCCTTTGGGCCACGGGATGCCAACCTCTGCAGAGGGAAGAGGTAGAGTGTTTCCACCTCTTGTTCTGCTGGGCTGTCGTGGGGCTTGGGCTGGGCTGGGATTTATTGCTGCTTTGGGCACCTGCCTGCACCGCTGGGTTCAAATTCCCCTCCTTCCCTGTGCTGAGCAGGAGGACTGAGTTGCAGTGTGCCTGTCTCCCCGTCCTGCTCCAGCCTCAGCTGCGGGCCTTCCCCTGGGTCTGTGCCTGAGGGCGCGTGCCCCTCCTGCCCTCCCCACTGCACGCTGCTCGCCTTGGCTGCTTGCTGGGCTGCGGCTGCGGCTGCTGGAGAGGAGGGAGTTCCCTGTTGTTTGGTTCTGCATCTGAGTGGTGGGGCCTTCCCGGGGTCCTGTCCTCCTCCTGGGGCGGCCACTCTGCCCTGTGCCTTTAGGGGTTTGGGGCTCCCCCGGCGAGGGAGGACTCTGAGGGTCTGGGCCCAGGGCGAGCAGGGGCTTTTCCTGCTGCTGCGCACAGCAGCCCTTGCGGTGCCTGGTGGCTCTCGTTGAGCAGGGAAGGGCGCGGGGGCCGTGGTGCTGGGGCAGTTCCCATTGAGGGTTTGTTCCGTCTCCTCGTTCAATCCGCTTACTTCTGAAAAGGTCTTTGAAGTATAGTGCTAAGAAAGTGGTGCTGATTTGGAGCCTGGTTCCCATGACGGTGTCCAGTCGAGAAGGGAATCAGTGGCACTTAGCGGCTCCCAGCAGAGAGACACGCAAGGAGGTGCCCTCCTGCTGGGGCTGGGGCTCTGTGCCGGGCGGCTGCTTTAGCCTGGCTGCTTTCCAGTGGCGGTTGTAGTACATGCAGGGCTAGCGGGTCCTGCAGCTGCAGGGAGCGCCGCGTGGAAGAAAGTGGAACGGGGCTTGACTGTTACAGCCAGTGACTTTGTGGAGGCCAGTGGCCCTGAAGAGAGGCTGTCTCTGCGTGGTCTCCGGGGGACTTGCTGCACTTGGAGTGAAGATGAAGTGATAACTTTTATGACAACCTTCTAAGTGGACAGAATTGTAGCAGACTACAGGAGAAGTCCTTGTATTCTTTTTTCTTTTTAATTTTTTTAATTGAGTTATAGTCATTTTACAATGTTGTGTCAGATTCCAGTGTAGAGCACGATTTTTCAGTTATACATGAACATACATACATTCATCGTCACATTCTCTTTTGCTGTGAGCCACCACAAGATCCTGTATATGTTTCCCTGTGCTACACAGCACAATCTTGTTTATCTGTTCTACATTTTGAAATCCCAGTCTGTCCCTTCCCTCAAAGTCCTTGTAGTCTTAATCCAGCATTTTTGTGAGTAATACTTGAAGGTAGAGTGTTCCTGCGTGGAGGATGGCTGCGTTTTGTCATGCTCCTCTTAGGAGCTAAGCTTTTACATCAAGAAGTGACAGAGTTCTGGGACAGCCCAGAGTTTACCAAACTGTCACACCTGTCATTCCGAAAGGCCAGGCGCCCTCGAGGGGTGGCCCTGCCCAGGGCCCCGCAGAGGCCGTCTTCTAACCAGAGCGCTGCCTCTTGCCCCTAGATCCGGATGCAGAGGTGTGTCTCCACGTGCTGCGACTTGTCCAGTCTGTGGTTCTGGAGCCGGAAGTCTTCTCCAAGGCGGCGTCTGAGTTCCGGAGCTCCCTGCCCCTGCAGCGCATCCGGGCCATGTCCGAGAGCCGCAACTCCCACCTGCAGACCGCGGCCCGGGAGCTCCTGGAGGACCTCCGCGCTCTGGAGCACGACGCGTAGGGCCGCGCGACCTGGCCTGCCTGCTTCCCCTGGTCCCCGCGCTGTATTCATTTTCTAAAACCACCAGCTGTGTGCCCCAAGTTACTGGTGGCAAAGTGTGATTGACTAGAGATGGATGTGAATTGATATGTGTCTCCAGAACTTCCTCCTGGAAGGGAACGTACTTGTGGGTCGACCTTGCCAGAGGGGAGCCTGGGATAGGGGACAGTCTTCTGGAAAGGCCCATGTCAGCGCGCCCAGAAGGGGCTTCTCGGAGCAGCTCCCCATGCCCAGGAGACTCAGACCTCTAGGCCCCCCAAGAAAAGCGGGAGGTTAAGTAACCACCTACCCGGCTGGTCAGCGTTTCCCTGGGATACAGTTTTTGAAAAACAATTCATTCTCTCTCTAATAATTATAGTTAATCCTCCCAAATTCAAGTTTACCTTCAAACCTTTTGGTAAACCTGCTATTTCAGATGACATTGGACATCTTAGTTCCATATTTTTGTGCCTCTTTTATTTTTGAATAAAGGAAGTCGGAAGAGTCATTGGTGTGCTTCAGCTGTTGCGTTGGAAACTTGGTATTAGGCAGTTGTGTATTGTAATGCACACACGTGGTCGGTAGAAAAAGCTCTCCTTACATTGTTTGTTTTGGGCCCGTTAGCTGTATACTCAGAAGTCCGGTTTTTCATAAAACAATGTCACAGCAAGGGCCTCAGGGGTGAAAGCGTGTGCACGGGTGTGTGCCAGGCCCCGCGCTCCACGGCTCCTCCTCAGCTGCGCCCGGGCCCCTGGCGGAGAACGGAGGGGGACACATTTCATTTCTCACGGATGCCAGGACATGTGAAGATGGAATTCCATCTCACTCACTCCTTAGAGTCACAGCAGCACGTGCCATGTCCCTCAGTGTGACACCGTAGGCGCCTGGGCTCTGGGCCTCCTGTAGGAGCAAAACCAAAACCCGTGTACATTTGTGCTCTCTTTCTGCCGCGCGTGGCAGTTTAGAATAACTGCGTTTTTCTTCTCGGTAGGTTTTACGGGCCAGTGTGCGGCTCACGGCTGAGGCAGAACGAAGCAGCTTTCAGGGAGGCAGAGCTGCTTGAGTTTCATGAGCCGACATGCTGTGGAGCCTGGCTCATCAGGACCGGAGAAACGTTGTAAGAGGCAGTTTAAAATTCGAGGCGGAAATCGGTCCGTCTCTGCTGCGTGGTTCTGTAGGTCCTGATCGTCGGCGAACAGCGTTGAGGGTGTTGCGTTTGTGCTTTGCTAGCCTGGTGCCATTTTCTTTTCAGCTGTTTGTTTGATGAGGTAACAGGAGATAAACTAGTATGATTAGTTAGTTCTGACTCTAGAAATGCAGGGTCTTTTTTCTGCCAAAGATGGGATCAGTGGCACATAGAGAAAAATGAAGCTGGGCCAAACCCGTGAACGTTGTGTAGTTTAGCTAATTAGTAGAGGGATGTGACTAAAAAGGGTAAGTTTGTTTCCTCCTAAGTTTACAGTGCTAAGGCTAGCAGGAGTTCTTATGAAGACTCCTTTAGGAAGGAACGTATGTCAAATACATGCTTTGAATGTGTCACTGGAAAAGTGCTAACAGCCAATTTTAAGAAGTGACTAGCCTTTCTAATATTTTTGCTCTTCTTATGGAGGTCAAAGGGAAAACATGGATTCTCCAATTTGTTTTACATCTAAAGGCCTAAAAAACTCTCAATTTTGAAAGTATGCATAAAAGCCTGTATGTGGCAGTGTCTGAGGCGTCTTGTGCATTTTAAAATCAGAAATAGAAGCAGTAAAATGGTACATAGGTTTTTTTTTTTTTAATTTAATTTTTAAAAGAGTTCCTTTTCTGTTTAAGTTAAGAAACTTTGTCTCCTTGGTGCTGTCAGTTTGTGCGTAAAGGCCTGAGGCCTGCCAGGCCGACAGCCGGACTTCACCTGCCCCCGCCGGCGATCAGGGCAGCCCCTCGCTGTCAGGTTGCTCGTGGCCCATCCGGTCGGTGCTCCGTGGGGCCTGAGGAGCAGACGCTCGCTAGGATGCAGATCAGCACACTTGCTCGTGGCGCGAGTGGGGACAAGCCTCGCGTTGCAAGGAGTTCTCATCCCAGATGCTTGTGTAGCCCCGTGCCTCTCGCTTGTTCAGGGATCTCCAGGCTGATTAGGGTGCCAAGCATAGTGTCACAAGTCTGGGACTTGAAGAAGATCAGCCAAGGCCTGAAGTCAGGCCACAGGCAAGGAGGGGTTTTAGGAGAAGTTGTAAATGTGCCCGTTACCCTGATCCTGCCAGACCTGCCGTTAGCTGTACGGCATGATGTTAATATGAATGCAGACGGTTGAGAAGTACTTCTGTAGGCGTGCTAGTTTTCTGAGAAGCCTTGAAGCTGACGTCTGCTCTGTTTCCGTCCGTGACGTAGGTGCTTAGACCGCTGCGGGAGGACTTCTCTGATGCAGCGTCCTGTAGGGAGTGCAGCCTCAGGAGGCGCAGCGAACGAACCCATTAAATGGTCTTTGGATACTTTTCAAGTCCAGGCCCGGGTCGGGAGAGCAAGAGACAGCTGGTCCACCTTCTTTTTCCTGGGGTTCATCTTCAAGGCCCGGCTGTCTCTGCTCTGAGAGTGTGCACGGTTGTTTGTCTTCAGATGTCGAATGCGGAGGCCTTTTAATGTGCCAGTGCATGTTACACAGGGAAGACTAATGCTGCCTTTTTTTGTTGCTGTTATTTGTAATCCTCAAGTTTTTTGAACTGTGGTAAAATTTACCACAGAAACATAAATAATGAATGTAAAATTTACCATTTAAGCCATTTTTAAGTGTGGAATGCACTGGCATTAAATATACTCACAGAGTTGTGCAACCGTTAGCCCTGTGTTTCCACAGCAAGCAGAAGCTCTGTACCCGTTCATCTTCCAGCTGCCCTCCTCCCGCCCCCGGCACCCTGTGTTCCGGTCCTATGAATTTGACTTCTCAAGTACCTCATAGAAGTGGAATCAAATATTTGTCCTTCTCTGACTGGCTGACTTCACTCGGCATAAAGGCTTCAAGGTTCACCCATGTTATAGCAGGTGTCAGAACTTCATTCCTCTTTATGGTGCATGAAATTCCCTCGTGTCTATGTAACACGTTTTGTTTATCCATTCATCTGAGGATGGACAAGGGTTTAAGCTTTGGCTGTCGTGAATGCCGCAGTGAACGTAGGTTGTACAGGTATCTGAGCTCCTGCTTTCCAGTCTCTTGGGTGTGTGCCTACGTGTGAAACTGCTGCACCACGTGGATCAGGGTTTTCTCTCGACATAAAATCGCATTGTCTGCAAGTAGTGATAGTTTTACTTTTTCCTTTCCAATTTGGATGCCTTTTATTTCTTTTTCCGCCTGATTGCCCTGGCTAGGACTTTCAATACTACGTTGAATAAGAGTGGTGAGAGTGGGCACCTTTGTCTTGTTGCTGATATTAAGGGAAAAGGCTTTTTCACTGCTGAGTATGGTGTTAACTCTGGGCTTGTCGTGTGTGGCCTTTATAGTGTTGAGGTGCGTTCCGTCCATGCCTACTTTGTTGAGAGGGTTTATGATAAATGGATGTGGGGTTTTGTCATGTGCTTTTTCTCCATCTGTTGAGATGATCATGTGATTTTTATTCCTCCACTTGTCAATGTGATGTATCACATTGATTAATTTGTGGATATTGATCCACCCTTGGCATCTTCGAATAAATCCCACTTGATCATGGGCTACGATCCTTTTAGTGTGTTGTTGAATTTGATTCGCTAATATTTTGTCGACGATTTTTGCATCTGTATCCAGGGATACTGGCATGTTACTTTCCTCTTTTTGTGATATCCTTCTCTGGTTTTAGTATCAGGGTAATACTGGCTTGCAAATGAAACGAGTTCGGGAGCAGTCCCTCCTCTTCAGTTTTTTGGAAAAGTTTGATAAAGATAGGTATCAAATTTTCTTTGAATGTTTGGTAGAATTCACCAGTGAAGCCATTTATTGGGTCCTGGACTACTGTTTGTTGGGAGGTTTTTTTAATTGCTGTTCAGTATCCTTACTAGTAATCAGTCTGTTCAAATTGTCTATTTCCTCATGATTCTGTCTTGGAAGATCGTGTTTCTAGGAATTTATCCATTTCTTCTAATTTGGGCTAATTTTAATGCCCAATTTCTTGGCCTGTGATTGTTCGTAATAGTTTCTTACAATTGGTTGCATTTCTTTGGTGTCAGTTGTGATTTCTCCGCTTTCATTTCTGGATTTATTTATTTGAGCCCTCTCTCTCTTCTCTCTCTCTCTTCCCTCTCTTTTTAGTGAGCTTATCTAAAGATATGTCAATTTCATCTTTTCAAAGACCAGCTCTTACTTTCATTGATCTTTTCTATTGTCTTTTTGAGTCTCTATTTCATTTATTTCCATTCTGATCTTTATTATTATTTCCTTCCTCTGTTAACTTTGGGTTTTGTTTGTTCTTCTTGTTTTAGTTCCTTTAGGTGCAAAGTTAGCTTGAGAGTTTTCCTGTGTCTCGGGGGGGACTGTGTCACTATGAGCGTCCTTCTTAGTGTATTCCAGAGGTTGTGGTACGTTGCGTTTACATTTTCATTTGTCTCAAGGTGTTTTTAAATTTCTCCTTTATTTGTTGATCCATTGGTTGTTCAGGAGCATTTTGTTTAATCACCACATGTTTGTAATTTTTCCAGTTTTCTTCTTGTAATTGATTTCTAGCTTCATACCATTGTGGTCAGAAAAGATACTTGATACGGCTTTAATCTTCTTAAATTACTAAGGCTTATTTTGTGGCCCAGCAGGTGATCTATCCTGAAGAATGTGGCATGTGCACTTGAGAAGAATGTGTATTCTGCCGCTTTTGGATGGAATGTTCTATATATACCTATTAAGTTCATCTGGTCTGATGTGTCGGTTCAGGCCGGTGTTCCCTTATCGATTTTGTCTGGACGGTCTGTGCACTGATGTAACTGGTGTGTAAAGTCCCCCACTCGTACCATGTTGCTGTCAGTTTCTCCCTTTGGAGCTGTGAAGCTCCTATGTTGGGTGCATAAATGTTTACAAATGTCGTATCTTCTTGTTGGATTGGCTCCTTTATCATTATGTAGTGTTCGTCTTTGTCTTTTGTTAGTCTGTCTTAAAGTCTATTTTGTCTGATAAAGTGCAGCTAGCCAGCTTCCTTTTGGCTTCCCTTTGCATGAAACATCTTTTCCCATCCCTGCACTTTCAGTCTTGTGTGTGTGTTTACTTCCGAGGTGAGTCTCTTGCAGGCAGCACAGAGACGGGTTTGGTTTCTATCCTTCGGCCACTCTGTGTTTTATGATCGGAGCGTTCGATCCGTTTACATTTACAGTAATTGTTGATAGGTCTGTGCTTACTGTCGTTCTGTTGTTTTCTGGCTGCTACGCAGTTTCCTGTGTTCTTGCTTCTCTTGTTTTCTTCCCTGGTGACTTGATGACTTTGTGTAGTGTTATGCTTGGGTTCCTTTCTCATTATCTTTGGTGTGTGCTATAGATTTTGCCTTGTGGTCACTATGAGGCTCACATACAATAGCTTACATATATATATATATATATATACACATACATACACATGGATGTGTGTATCAGTCATTCTAAGTTGGTAACAAGGTAAGTTTGAGCACGTTCTCAAGCTCTGCATTTTCACTCCCCTACCCATGTTTTATGTTTTTGATGTCACATTTTGCATCTTTCTATTTTGTGTATCCCTTAATTATTACACAGTTACTTTACCACCTTTGTCTTACCTTGCATACTAGTTTTATAAGTGATTAATCTGCCTTCTTCATTATGTACTTAAACTTTACCCGTTCGATTTTTCCTCTTACCTGTTTTCTTGTTACTCATTGATGCCCGCCCTTCTCAGCTTAAAGAAGGCCCTTTCACATTTCTTGCAGGCTTGGTTTAGTGGTAATAACCTCCCTTAGCTTTTGCTTGTCTGGAAAGCTCTCTGTCTCTTCTTCAGTTCTGAATAATAACCTTGCTGGGTAGGGTATTCCTGGTTGGAAATGTTTTCCTTTTAGCACTTTGAGTGTGTCGTGCGTGCCACTTCTGTCTGGCCTGCAAAGGTGCTGCTGAAGAGTCTTCTTGTAGGCTGATGGGGCTCCCTTGTATGCAACAAGGTGTTCTTCTCCTTTTTTAAGATCCTCTCTTTGCCTTTGACTTTAGGTATTTTAATTATAGTATGTCTTAGTGTGGGTCTCTTTAACCTCATCTTGTTTGGATCTCTTTGGGCTTCCGGGATCTGGATGTCTTTTTCCCAGGTTAGGGAATTTTTCAGCCATTATTTATTCAGATAAAATTTCTGCCCCTTTCTCTCGCTCTCCTTCTCCTGGGATCCCTGTAATGTGAATGTTACTCTGCTTGATGTTGTCACATGGGTCCTGTAAGTTATCTTCACTCTTAAAAATTCTTTTTTCTTTTTGCTACTTTCAATTAAAAAAAATATTTTTAGTTTTTTTTGGGGGGAGAGGGTTTAAGTTTTTGAATTTAGTATTTATTTTAATGGAGGTGTTGAGGGTTGAACCCAGGACCTCACACGTGCTAAGCACACTGAGCTATCCCCCCCCCCCCGCTGCCTTGTGTGAGCGCCACTGCCCTGGCTCCACGTCGCTGATCTCCCTGCTGCCCGTCTAGCCTGCTGTTGAGCCCTCCAGGGTGTCTTTCAGTTGCTGTACTCTTCAGGCCTGTAGCTTCTGCTAAGTGTTTTCTTATGTTGTATGTCTCTTTGCTGAAGTTACCTATGTTCACCCATTCTTCTGAGTTTAGTGAGTATTTTTATTACCATTACTTTGAATTCTTTATCAGGTAAATCACTTATCTTTGTTTTATTAAGATTTTTTTCCTGGGCTTTTTCCTTGTCCTTTCTTTTGGAACATGATTTTTCTGTTTCCTCATTTTGCCTGATTCTCTGTGTGTGTTTCTGTGTGTTGGATGAACATCCCTCTCTGCCAGTCTTGAAGGGGTGGCCCTGTGTAGGTGACGAATCTTGTCATTTGACCTTACCCGTTCTTGGTTGTCTTTCGAACTGTCTCTCTGATATTTTCAGACCCGTGGGGTTCAGAAACGAAAGCTCCTGGCCACCAGGGCCTAGCTCAAGGGGCATCCCCTGTGTGGACTGCACATTCCTGTTGGCTTTGGGGTGCCATGGGGGGCAGAGTGCTCACCTGCCACCTCTGGCGGGACTGTGGGAGTGACGTGGGGTGGGGACAGGGCAGGGGCAGCTGCATGGTGAGGAGGTGGGTGCTGTCAGGTTAGAGTAAGTGTGGAAATGGTTCCCACCAGCACTGATGCTAGCAAGGTAGAGGGAGAACATAAAAATGACCCCTGCCAGCACCCATTTTGAGTTAGTTTCACATATGGTTTAGGGGAGAGTTCAACTTCACTCTTGCATGTGGATGTCCAGTTCTCCCAGCACCATTTGTTGAATTTCGTAACTGTCAGTTGCCATGATTCATATATACTATTGCTCATTGTATTTTAAAAACATGTTTCATAAATAACCTTTATTGTAAGGATTTTAAGTTGTTCCCAGTGGTGCTCCCTTAGCTGTGCTTTCCCGCCACAAATGCATATTTAATGTCCTTAGAACACACCTAGCACAGAATAACTGTCAAAAAAATGGCTCCCAGTCATAGTTTATGGTTTTTAATTGAGGGCATATTTTGCAGCCCAACTTTTCAGAGTAAATTATTTAATGCAAACTGTTACTCTTAAATGTCTGTGATGGAGTCCAGGCAGTAGGAAGAGTGGGTGCAAACACCCTGGGGCACTTGTTTGCAGCACATTTGAAGATAGCAGTGAGTGCGCAGGCCCGGCCTCAGGGAGGACGACATGGTTCACTTTGTGAGACGGCAGATTGTTGGACAGTAGGGAGCGGGAGCAACATCTGATTTACATTTTAAAATGCAAAAAAAGTCACTTCCATTTTCAAAATCATTGGTTGACCATTAGTTGACCATACCCTCTGACTTTAGCCGAGTGGTTGTTTGCCAGCCCCCAGCACTATAGGTGGCAGAGTCTGAGATACCAAGACCAGAGAAATGAGTTTATCTCCAAACTTGCTTCCTTAGGGCGGGGCGTTCGCTGTGCCTTCCAGAGGGCGGCCTGTGGACTCGCCATGCCCAGGTCCGAGGCCCAGGGTGCAGGCTGTCACTGGATCCCGCGCCCGCCCAGCTGACAGGCCGTGTGCGGAGGTGGCACGTCCCTGCCACGGTGGAGGGGAGTGCCTGCGCAGTGCCAGCCCTGGCTGTCTGCCCTGCTCTCAGCCACTCATGCCAGTGGTCCCACGTCTGCCCTGTGCTGGACCGCAGGCCCTCGGGACAGAGGTTGTCAGCTGCTGCGGGGTCACGGAGCACATTGACAATCCGATAAACTGCTCTGTACAGAAATGCCCGTAAGCACGTGTGTGCTGCTTCCTACACAATTTCTGAGAGTTTGGGGGGACCCCCTCATCAGTAGCTCTGTATGGACCCCTTGCCCTGGACGTGAGTCATGTCTGTTGAGTCCCTGCGGCCTCATGCAGTGCCGGGCGCATAAGGAGGCCTCCTGGCATGAAAAGCATGTAACAGCGTCACAATTTCTGTGAAAACCGTCAGGCTTCCCACACTGACGTCAGCCCTGTAGCTGGACACAAAGCATTTGGTCTCCTGGTGGCGGTCAGGGCTTGTGTCCAGTTTACACCAGCCCAGTCCTCACAACCACCTTCTGCGGGTGAGGGGATGAGCCCAGAGATGTTACGCTGCCTGCCTGCGGGGCCAGCTGCCATTCGAACCTGGGTGCCTCTTCAGTAGCCCTTCAGTACCGTGTGGCGTCACCTCTGGCCCCTGGGGCGTATGTCCACCCTCCCCTGTGGTCACTTGTTCTCCACAGCAGGGCCTGGTCCTGCCCTTGGGCTTCCGCAGTTCTAGTGCCTAGCAGTTCAGGTCCGTCTGGCACTTTTGGCCAGTGTGCTCTGGGTGCCACTGGGCAGGCCTGTGGGGTAGGGAGGGAAGGGAGGCAGAGGACAGCGGGCAGACGGCCACCAGCCAGCCCTCTGCCCACCCCAGCGGCAGTATTCAGTCAGCATGTGGTGACACGGGCAGGCTGCTGGGGCTGCCTGATCGCAGGCGCCGTGTGGGAAGATGTGGAGAGGTGGATTTAATCATCAGTGCTAGAAACGAGTTTAGGAGGTCCTGTTCTGCATTCGCAAGCCGATTTACAAGACGAGTGTTTACTCCTGTTCCAGGGAGCTGACTGTCACAGGGTCCCCGCAGCCTGCCTTACCTCTGCCTGGGGTCACTGAGCATTTCTCTCTCTTTCGGTCTTCCTTTGAGACCCCGTACTGCTGAAGCAAGTGAGGCCGGCAGCAGACACACCCCTCCACCTGCCCTGGACCGGAAAGCCAGCCCCGGGCGCGGTGGGGATTGGAGATGACGGGGCTCCTGCCGGGCTGTGGGGCCGTGGGGGCCGGGGGAGAGGCCGCCCCTGCAGGGATGGCTGGTGCGCTTTCTTTTCTTTCTGCTCTTTAACCAGATGTCAATAGAGGAGAAATAACGGGCAGCTGAGCTTGGCAGGTGTTATTTAAGGGCAGAGTGAAGCAAGTCCTTCTTCTTGGCAGGAAAGTCATGAAAAGAGCATTTCCCAGGCCCTGGAGCTCACCTCTTAAGCATCAAAGCCGTTTCTTTTGAGGTGAACCATTTTCAGGACAATCTTTTTACATGACATCACACACTTGCTGCCTTCGTAGGTTGAACTTGGCACATTTAACTCTTCTCGATGAATCAGGGTCCCGCCAGCCAACGAGGTAAGTTTCCAGAATCTCAGCTCTGCACTTTGGCATTTGAACACTCTTCCTCCAGTTTCGAGAGGAGGAGGTGTTTCTCATGTTGGGATGAATTTCTCGCCTGTGGGTGCCTCCTGGTTCCGGGGGCAAGAGTGAAGGCATTGGCCCGAGTCCCTTTTGGTCAGAGGCGGTTTGGGTGTGGTCTGTCTGGGCACAGGGAGTGAGTGCCTGCCACCCCAGCCGAGCTGTGATCCTGGTGTGACAGCATCCCGGGGCGGGTGCTGTGTCTGGAGTGTGGTCACGTGGGACCAAGACCTCGGTGTTCTCCCTTCAGGTCCTCCTGGTCTGGGAGAGTTGCCGGGGAAGCAGGCAGAGCCTCAGCCTCGCCTCTCCCGCCCCCAGGCCGGCCCCTGGAGCCCTGGCCCCCACTGGCTTGGCCCAGCACCCCCTGCTTCTCTGCCATCTTGAATTTCACCCGTCTGGACGCCACCGGAGCCCTGGATCCATGGCATCCTGGGAGGGGAGGAGGGAAAGGAAAGCCTTTCCCAGGAAGCAGCCCGCCCTCCGGAGGCCTCCGTGGCTGAGGCCCTGGGCTCCTGGTGTCATGCTTGGTTTTTTCCTCCTCTGGAGCGCACCACGGGGCGGCTGGGACACCCCCGGCTGAAGCCACAGCCGCCACTGTCCTGTGGCGTCTGCTCGAGCTGCTGAGCTGTCCCTGCTCGTCCCCTCTCCCCACACGCACACCAGCGTGGGGTCTCCCCACGTCCCCTCCCTCCCTCGCACTTCCCTCCGGGGCCAGGTGTGGACGCAGTCCAGGTCTCTGTAATGATGTCCCTGGCTGGTCAGTGGGTGGATACATCCCCAGATCTTGTCTGTGTGCATGTCTGCACGTGTGTGCACCTGTGTGTGTGCATGTGCCAGTCCACCTCTGTGTGCCCAAGCATGTGTCTATATGCGTGTGTCTGTGCGCCTGCGTGTGGGGTTTGTCCTGCCTTCCTGCTCTGGGCGCTAAGCAGTGTCTTGGCTCTGGTCAGCTAGGCTACCCTGATGTGCCTGGTCCCCAAGCCCGTCCATCCTGGCAGGAATTTGGCCACAAGTAAGAACACCCAAGCCTTCATGTATAGGTTTCTTTCCAAGAGTGGAGGGGACACTCATGAATGAATAGAAATCCAGAAGCAGCCGTGTCCTTGGGGATTGTCCTCCAGGGAGTGGCCGCAGCCACATGCTCGTGGCAGCAGCACACACAGAGAGGAGGGCCGGCCCGCTGAGCCCCTCCCACGGAGCTGGCCCGGGGCTGCCCTCAGTCGCCTGGGTCGTCTGTCTCGTCTGTCTCGTCTGTCTCAGACGGATTCTTACTTTCTGTCCAGTGTGTGGTCCAGCATTCCTGTGTGGAGCTAAGGAAACCACAGTGAGCCGGGCCTCTTGGGGCTGGACTAGCGTTCAGAGTGGGTTCGTCCTCCTGTCCCCTCACTCTGCGGCCCCACGTTGGGCAGGGCCTGGGGTTTGTGTGCTTGCTGGAGGGCCGTGGCTGCAGGACACCCGGGGACACTGAAGACGTTGACACCCCACGTTTCTGGGGATGTCTGTGTGTCGGACTGTTTTGGCTGTGGACCAGGTATACGTGTGCTCGGACATTGGGTCAGGCTTAAGGAGGCTGAGACAGGTGACAGGGCCCTAAGCCCTGCAGGACAGACTTGAAACTCCCTGCTTGTCTGAGGTCAGGTTTGCATTTCCCCTTAAACCGAGTGACCGGATCCTGGGCTGACGGCTGGCCCGAGGCTGAAGCCCCTGGGCTGCCAGCCTGCTCCCTGCGGTCCTGTGACCTAACCCTTTCTTAATCTTGTTTTCCGCCCTGTGGGGGAAGAAATCCTGTTCCTGGAAGCTGCCTGGAGAAAAGCCCTGTCTTAAGGTCAGGGAGCGGGGGTACAGGGATGTGAGCAGACCGGGTCTGCAGCTGGAGGCGCAGGATTTGGGACTGGGGACCGTGTCTCAGAGGCCCAGGCACCTGCTGACCAGCCTCCCCGACTCCAGCCCGGACGCCCGCCAGCGTCGCTGCCGAGAGACTCGGAGTGAGGAACAGAACAGCCTGTCCTGTCGGGGCCCCGTGCTGTCGTCTCGCAGGAAACCCTGACCGGGCCCTGGCAGGTGCGGAGCCTTCCTGTTTGCCCCGCGATTAGTCACACTGACTGCGCGCCAAGACGCGAGTCTGCCCCGATGTTAATCCCCAGCCCGGATTAAGATGGCAGGCCCCAGGCTGGCACAACCGGCCGCGGGACCCTTCTTCCTCCCCGGTAGCCGGCCACCCTGCCCTACTTGGCACAGACTTCCTCTTCTCCAGGTCCTTCTGGAACATTCTGATCTGGGCCTCTCCCTGCCCTGCTCAGGAGGGGCAGCCTTTGTCACAGAGGGAGGCTCTGCCCCTGGGCTCCTTCCGGGGGCCGCTGCTCCTGCGCTTCCTTGTCCAGAGCAGACGGCACCGGCGGTGCGGCCTGAGCCCTCGGCTGGGTGAAGGGGCCACGCGCATGCTTCGGAGTTCCTAGGACTAACAGATGTGCATGCAGGCCAAAGTTCAGCTGGGTTCTTTCTTTACAAACAGGCAGGTGAATCTTTCGGGGGAGGGATCAATTAAATCACCTACTGCAACATCTCCAGACAAGCTCTGCACGAAGCGGCGGACATTTCTTGTGGCTCCAGGCCTGCGGCTGCCGGGCCAGAGCTCCCAGCGGGCGGCCCAGCCATCCCAGGGCCAGGGCCTGTCCCACAGCAGGGAGAGCGGGGCGCTGGGCTGGTACTCACTGCGGAAGAGGGGAGCACCGCCCACAGTAACTGGCTTCCACGCGTGCCCCTCCGCCCATGGTTTGACAATTTTTCATTCTTAGGAGAGTCACTCAACTCGGAGCAGGGTGACAGAGAGGTGGGGGCACGTAGGAAAGCTGATGTTACAGGTTCTAGTCCAGATCAGTGCTCACTTCTGCCATTGGGACACATTGCATGTTTTTTGCCCTAGTTTTCATATTTTTCCTGAGAGCATTTGGTTTGAACTCCTGTTAAAATCTGTCTGTGCTTCTCTGCACACCCCAGGCACACGGGAGCTGGAGGTGGGACTTCGGCCAGGGACCCAGGTGGCCCCCAGACAGTGCATATAGGAGACAGTGATGCTGTTGGGGTGAGCCTGTCTCCTGGGAGGCTGGACGGGCATCCTGGCCCTGCAGCCCCACAGCCTGACCACCTCTGAGATGGGCGGCCCCTCCTGAGACAGGCTGGGACCCGGGACTCGGGACCGCAGGCTGCAGTGCCGTCTCCTCCAGCAACGGAGCACAAACTATAAGGGACTGAAGATAACTGCAAGCACGTGCCGTTAGGGCAAATTATACACAATAAGATACCAAGAGGCCACAAGCCAGCTGCCACTCCTGAGGTGCTGGGAGCAAAAGGAGGGCACTGGGCATGGTCCCCACCCCGTTTCGGTGATCAGCTCGCCCCCTCAGGATGCAGGCAGGAGCCCCAGTAAAGCCTTGCCTGGAGTTCTCATGTGGCCTCTAGTCAATTTCTTTTGATTTAAGCGTCCAAGGGCCTGGGTCAGTATCATTCCCATTTGCTCGGTGCGGTCACTCACACTAGGAATGCGGCAGGACAGCGGGTGCACAGCCGGGAAGCCATTCTCAGAGACCCGCTGTCTGCGTCCCCTCCTCCCTGGGGGCTCCCCAAATGCTGGGCATCCTCGCATGTGACAACTTGACATCAGGCCTCTGGCCCTGGGCGAGACCCTGCAGACTGGGGTCGAGTCAGGGTCAGACCCTGGGTCAATCATCAGACGTCCTCCAGGAGCTCAGCACGTCACCACACGCCAGGGCCTCCTCTGAGCCGTGTCCTGGGAGCCTCCCCAGACCTTCTGGGTGAAAACTGGAGCCGTCGGTTACCCTTCTACAGGTGAGGAAACTGAGGTTTTGAGAGGTTAGGTGCCGTGTCCGGGGTTACATTTCTGAGAAGAGTGGGATTGGGCGTACCGTTGGATGGCGGCTCCCTGGCGTAAGAGGAGGAACTGGGGGTTCTGAAGGAGCACAGACGTGAGGCTGCCTGAGCTGGACGCCAGGACGCACAGCTCTGCAGAGGAGGCGGAGGGCGGGGTCACGTGGGAAGTGTGGATTCTGGGCGGGGGTGGGGTCCCCCAGGGTGTTGTTTGGAAGGAAGTGGGAGCTGCAGGGTGACCCCAAGGCCTTAGCAGGCCAGCCGGGGCCCAGCGTGACCACAAAGTTTTTGTGTCTTGTCTCCCCATCGGGCTGTGGTCTTTGGGTCCCAGCGTCTGGACAGAGTAATCATCGCATCCAGTAAACGGTGCTGGACTCCAGTGAAGGCCACTTACCCTCGGATGGAAAGTTCTGGAGGGAGGCCACCCAGAGGGAAGTCGGGGAAACGAGGACGTGTACGTGGGGCTCAGTGTCTGGGCCCCTCATGCCGGGGCCCGGCTTTCCTCCTGCCTTTTAGAGTGTCCGAGGTTCGCTGTAGGCGGGGGGCCAGCAGCTTCTCGGGTGAGACTCAATTGTGGGGCTAATTATCAGGCCTGAGGGGTGGCCGTGCGGTGGGGTGGCTCACGCCACAGAAGAATGGCCATGTCGCTCCTGGGGGGCAGGCAAGGAAAAGGAGTTCGCCTGCCACAGAGTACTCTCCAGAAATCAAAGGCTGCCCGGGACTGGCTCCCCAACCCTGTGCCTCTCTGGTGGCCCGAACCCTCTGACAGGGTCTGCATGGCAGGGGTGACAGGGGCAGGCGTACGAGGGTGTTCTTTCTTGGGAAAAATCTCCTTGGCGCACTCTTCCTGCCGATACAGCTGGGTGAGAAGGGACCCGCAGCCTGGCCCGGGCACTGTGTGGGCATCCAGCCAGGGGTGGACACGGGCCTTGGCCCTCAGGCCTTCCAGAGCCAGCGAGCAGAGCACGCTGCTGTGAAGGTCAGTGCTCCGGGAGGAGAGGGGCGCTGTCTGAGCGCGAGCCCCGAGGCAGGCCGGCTCCCCGGCGGCGGCATGCTCCCGCCTCGCACTGCCCGCCAGCAGCTTCTCCCTGAACTCTGCCTTTCCTGGAGACTGGCCCCCATCCCCATCCCGGACACCAGCGTCAGCGAGGCCTGCTCTTCCTAGAAGGCTGGTTACTAGAATCTGACTGCAGGTGCTCCCTGGGGAAATGTGTCTCATAACCATCACTTGGTCTCGGTGCCTGGTTTCACCTCTGGGACGACAGACCCATCTGAGCTGGTGCCAACGGGCTGTTGCAACATTTCAGGGCCCGCGTCCGTGTCCCTGATTCAGAGCTGCCCGGCCGTGCAGGCCAGGGACGGGCCTCTGAGCTGGAGGAGGCTGACGGAGAGGCCCCAGGGCTGCTTGGTTGTGCTCGAGGCCCAAGGCCTGGGCAGTCTGAAAGGGGCTGGGGAGGAGTGTGGTGGGGAGCAGAGTCCTGGGTGGGCTGAGGGCCCTGCTCCCAGGCTCTGGCCCTGGTTCTGGGGGAGGCATCTGGTGCTGAGCAGGGTGTGTGTGCGCATGCGTGTGTGAACTGGAAGCCCACGGAAGGTCCAGTTCCAGCTTGGAGGGGCCCCCCTTGGAGCCCTCTCTGAATGTGGCTCCAGCTGTCCAGTGGGACTTGGGGCCCTGTCCCCCACCCCTTGGACCGCTGTCACTACCAGCCTCCTACCTTTTGCAGGTTTTCCGTCCAAACCCCAACTGAACCCTCCTCCAGGAAGCACACAGGTGGACGGTTGTCTGGGGGACGAGGGGGTATTCCTGGTTTTGCTGGGAAACGAGGCAGGACGCTGCCCCGAGAGGCTTGTGCGGGAGCCGCGCAGCCCACGCTTGGCCGCGCCGGGGACTTTGAAAGCCGCCCTGGTGGGGCCAGCGCGGCGGGGTGCCGGGGGGGCCTTCGGGGGCTTTGCTCCCACAGAAGGTGTTGGGGTGGGGAAGAAGAGAAAGAGGCTTGAGCAGGCTGCCGGCCCCCTCGGGTGGGTCCCCACCATCTGCCTGCATGCTCCGCAGGGCCGGGCACTCCCCAAGCTTGGGCAGCCTGGCAGGGCAGCGGGTTCAAGCACTGGACACAGCAGCCCCGCGGAGCCAGCAGGTGTTGAATCGCTGTGCCCCAGCACGCCTGCTGAGGGGTGCCGGGAGGGGGACATCAGTCAGAGCCACGGTTGCCACCGCGATGCTCAGTGTAGGACCTGGGAGCCCCCCTTCCCTTTTCCTGTGTCCACGCTCCTGAGGCCTCTCCCCTGGGCATGTCGATGGCTATCTGCACCATGTCCTCGCGTGATTGTCCCAGGGCATGCCTGTGTCCTGATCTCCTCTTAATAAGGACACCGGTTCTATGGGATTAGGGCCCACCCTCGTCACATCATTTAACCTTAGTCTCCTCTGTGAAGATGCCGTCTCCAACACAGGCATGTTCCGACCTGCTGGGGGCCAGGACTCCAGCGTAGGAGTCCGGGGGACACGACAGAGCCCGTTTCAGTCCCGGGAGCTCTGGACACCGCCTGATCTGTAATACCGTGTTCTTGTTTTGTTTTTCTGTTTCTCTCTCTCACGTTTCCTGGAGGTACAGCTGTTATCAGCCAGGTTCCCGGGTGGGGAGACTGAAGCTCAGGGCCTTGAAAAGATGTGTCCAGAGACTGTGCCGGTCCTGTGGGGACAGGGTGTGTGCGCCAAGTTAGCGCTAGTGCTCGCCCAGCCTAGCACCCGAAGGCTGCCCCTCTCCCTGGTCACCGCCTCGGCCTCTGTGGCAGAGGGGCAGAGGGGCAGAGGGGCAGAGGGGCAGAGGGGCAGAGGGGCCGCCGGCGGTGAGTGGTGGGATCACATGTTCTGCCAGCTCCTGGCCGCTCTCCCTGGAAGGTTCTGGGACTGAGGAAAGGACACTGGGGGAGCTGTCCTCTGAGGCCTTGGCCGGCCCAGGAGGCGAGGGGAGACTGTTTGTGGCTGGGGACACTGGTAGGGGGCTGGGGCTTGCCCAGGGTTGAGGTCAGTCATGAGCGCCCCTTGGAGGCCGGCTGCCCTCTGAGCTCCTTGCCGGTTCTGGGAACACAGGAGATGGGGGGCCAGCCGTGCTTCCTGAGGAAGTTTCTTAAGGAAACGCACTGGGCCCCAGGGAGCCCAGATCTGATGCTGGAACCAAACCTGGGAGGCTGGGCTGCAGCCTGTAGAGCGGGGGACAGTGGGGAGGGGTGGGGTCTGGGGTGGACAGGTGCCAGTTGTGCCCTCCGCCACCACCATCCCAGCGCGCAGCCCAGGGCCAGCTTCCGGCTACTCCAGCCCAGGATGGAGGCTGGGCTGCCCGGAACCAGGCTTCCTGGAACTGGCCCAGGGGAGATGCGGGGGCCTTCCAGAAGACGTCAGTCCACGAAGCTTTGTTGATCTGTTGGTCTCAAAAGGATCAGATTCAGATTCCGGCCCGGCCTCAGATCAATAGCCAGTCCCCACTCAGGAAGGCTGGGTGGGGTCAGAACGGGGACTCTGGCTGGGACCTGGGGCGGGACCGCAGCCCAGTGGGCCTGTCTTCCACGGTGAGATCTGGCCAAGCTGCATCCTGAGTCTGGCTCCCGGGGCCCTGGGGCAGCAAGAAGGGGGCCGCACCCCAAGGCTTCTCGCCCAGGAGGGCAGTGTGGGTGCTGATGGCCCTGAGCACCACTCCCTGTGGGGCCGGATGGGGCGTGCTGAGACCTCAGGGTCCTTCCCAACTGTCTAGGGGCCCCAGGGCTGGGCGAGGGGAGCCTGGCAGCTGCGGGTTTCCACCTGCTTGCGGCCTAGACAGGAGAGAACTAGACTCGGTGAGAGGTGGGGTCTGAGGACACAGTGCAGTCTGTGCAGGAGGGGGAGCCGGGTCGGGGGACCCCCCCCTACCCCGTGTGGCAGCCGTGCCAGGCAGGACTCCTGACTTTCCTTCTCCGCGGGCCTCACTTTCCAGCAAGCCTCCCTGCCTCAGCTGCCTCCTTCTCACCCCTCATCCTTTCACTGCCCTGCACCCTGGTGGACGCTGGGGACCTGGCGGGACACAGCAGACTGGGATGAGGAGGAGATAGCAAGTGGATGGCTCACTCCATAAGATCCTGCTGCCCGGGGAAGGATCTGAAGGGCACAGGCAGTCAGTAAGGTGGGGTGCCAGCAGGACAGGCAGGCGTAGCAAGTGCAAAGGCCCTGAGGCAGCAGAGAACCAGGTGCCTGGGGACGTACCGGGAGCCAGTAGGGCTGGAGGGGACTCCAGGACGGTGCAGGTTTGGAGCAGTGCTGCCCCATCTCTCAGTAAGCAGGTGGTCAGTGACGGGAAAGGCCAGTGACCTTCCCAGGCTCTGGGTTAGCCTTGGTGGTCGAGGAGTGTGACCAGTGGCCTGTGCAGGTGGCTATTCTCTGATTGGAAAACCAGTCCAGGAACACGCAGACCTGCCTTCCTCCTTCCCCAGGAATGGGAGGGTGGGGCCAGGCTCTCACTAGGGCCATCAGCCATCTGAGCTGGGAGCTCCCAGCTGGGAGTTATAAATGGACAGGAGCGGCTGTTGCCACAGTGACCAGAGCAGCTGCTCCTGGGCAGCCCTGTTCGGTGCCCAGAAGCCCCTGCAGCCCCCGCCTGCCCTCCTCAGCCTTTTAAGGGCGTTTCTGGGACAGCACCTCATCTCCCTGCTGCACTGGCTGAAATGTGCCCTCAGGGCGGCAGGAAGCTCTTCAAGCTGGGCGGGACCCCCCGCCGCCCCTTGGATTTGGATGGGGAGGGGGCACAGGACACGACCCAGAGTGTCAGGGTTTGGCCGCAGAAGTAAAAACGCTTGTGGAGAAGACAGCTTCTGGGGGAGTGGGGCGTCTCTGGAGCCCTGGTGGGTGGGGGTCAGGGCCGTGACCTCCTTAGATTCAGGGCATTCCAGCTCCCCTCCCCCGGCCCATCACTCTCAAAGCCAGCAGCACCTGTCCCTGCAGGAGCCCCTATGGCAGGAGGGGGAGCTTGCCAGGACCACCCAGGGTCTCGGGTGGGGTTTGTGGGTGGGGGCTGGGTTCTCAGGAAGCCTGGGCCTGAGGCCCCTCCTCGTCCCAAGGCTCCCTTGTGGCCCCGTCAGGAGGGTGGTGAATGCAGCAAGCTTAACACAAGATTGTTGTGCAGGAATAGACGATGCTCTACTTAATGAGCAACGAGCAATTCAAAATTAAATGAAAAATACCACCAAATATGTGAACTCTTTAGGGATATGGCTTACAAAACAAGGTGCACGTCCTGACTGAAAATTACCAAGTATTGCCTTGAATTACGTAAGTGGAGAGAGGTACTGTGTTCATGCACTGGGAGATGCAGTGATGTTAAAATGTCCGTTCTCCCAAGTTGATGGACTCCTTCAGAGCCATCCCAGTCCAGGTCCCCTCAGGCTCTTGGCTGATGCTGATTCCCAGTTTCCAAGGGAGATGTAAAGGACTTAGAAAGCCGGCATAAATCTGATAAAGAACACATTTGGAGGACATAGAGAGCCTAGTTTCAAGATTTACTGCAAAGTGACCACAATCAGGACAGTGTGGTGTTGACATCAGGATGGACAAATACATGAATGGAACAGAATGGATGGTCCACACGTATGTGGACAATTTTCAACAAGGGACAGACAGTTCAGGAAAGAGAAGGTAGTCTTTTCAGCAAATGGCGCAGCATAACAGGTGTCTGTGGGCACAGAAATGGGACTCGGATCCTTCTGTCTCACCGTATACTAAACATTGGCTCAAAATCATAGACCCAAGGATATAATCTAGAAATAAAATTTCTGGAAGAAAACATAGGAGAAATTCTTTGTAACCTTGAGTTAGGAGAAGGTTTCTTAGATAGAACCCAAAATGAGTCATAAAAGAAAACGGGTAAGTTGGACTTGAGGAGCATGAGGAACTTCGCTCTCCCAAAGGCCCTGCTACGAGCTGGGGAGATGAGCTGCAGCCTGCGGGAAGCTTTGCAGAGCGTATGTCCAGTAAAGAGTTTGAATCCAGAACCCCCTGAACCCCCCAGGAGGAAAACCACCCGACTTAACAAACAGGCAGGAAACGTGAGTGTGCACTTCCCCGAGGAACTCACGACGGCAGACACACAGGTTCCGCGCCACTGGTCATCGGGGAGATCCAGGCTAAAACCCAACCAGAGGCCACTGTGCTCTAATTAGGAAGTCTAGAATTTGAAAGAGGGAACATCCCAAGGGCCCGGAGGCTGGGGATGAATGGGAACTCTCATTCCTTGCTGGGGAGAGTGTGACTGGGTGCCACCACTTTAGAAAACAGTCTGGAAGTTTCTTCAAAAGTTAAACGCACGTCAACCGTAGGACCCAGCCGTTCCACTCCTGGAGGAATGGAGGCCTTCACCCCTGCAAGGACGTGTGCACGAGTGCTCACTGCAGCTCTGTCTGTAACAGCCCCGAAGTGGGAACAAAACACACGTCCCCTGGCGGGGAGTGGAGAGAACCCTGCAGACGCCCTGTGCGTGGAGGACGACTCGGCAGCACAAGTGCACCTCCCGGCAGCAGGTGAGAAGCCAGGCAGAGCAGAGCCTGGCCGTAGGATTCCACCTGCACCTCCCGGAAGATGCAGACTCACCGCAGTGACAGCGCGCGAATCGGTGGTTGCCTGGAGACGGCAGGGGCGCCGGGATGCTGCTCCCTTGATCATGGTGCTGGGTTTACATCAGATCGTCCACTTTACACGTGTGCACGTTCCTGTGCGCCAGTCATACCTCAGTCAAGTTGTTTAGGATGTGAACACACAAAACACTAACAAGAAAGACATACACTGCGTGCTCTCAGGAGATACGAATATATGTCAGATTTCCAGAAATTCAGTGCAGTGCTATTTCAAAGAGTGCAAATCCTGAGGAAAGGACCGTCAGCAGTGGGGCTGTGAGGATGCCCCCACGCTGGGCTGCGGGTTCCTCGGCCCAGGCCCGCTTGGCCTCCTGTCCACCTGTGCCCAGCTGTACGCACCTTCCACGGGAGCTCAGGGTCTCGGGACCCGTAAGTGGATTCAAAGCCTCATCTGGCTGGTCCCTGGCCGCTCCTCCCCAGCCTCCTGCGGTTGCTCAGGAGGCTGCAGTCCAGCGGGAGGGGGACGTGACCCTCCCAGAGCTGGCGCCCCGGCTCCTCGGAGCACAGCTTTTCCAGCTGAAAGGAGGTGTGATGCTCTCCTGCGCCAGTGGAAGGAAGGGCCTGACGCAGGCCCGGCTGCTGAAGGGTCTCAGGCTCCCCGCCTCCGCCTCCGCCTCCAGACTGAGAGAAAACTCCCCATTGTGGTGCTTTGTTGCAGCCATCCCAGGACCCGGATTCCCGGCTGAACGCTCGCTTCTCCTGTGGGCTGGATGCCCGGCACAGTCAGCAGCCGAGTCCGCCCTGCTGCAGGGGTCCTGGCCCCCAGCCTGGACACGCCACCCACCGAGGCAGTTTGCAGACCGAACATACGAAGGGCCCCTTGCGGATTAGAGGGTCTCTCAGTGACGCTTTCTGTCCCCACAGGTCTCCTGAAGATGGGGCTGCTCTCTGTGGGGTGCTGGTCGGGGAGGAGGCTCAGGGGCGGCCCCCCCGAGCCCGGGGTTCCGTGTGCTGGACCATATCTGTTGAGACACGGGTCCTTCTCCACTCCTGGGAGCTGGTGAAGGATCCTCACGGCCACAGCCTTTGAGGGGGAGCCCCAACACCACGCCTGCCATTCAGAGCAGGGCCGGGGGAGTGCTGTGAGCCGGCTCGAGTCATCTTTGCAGCCCTTTGAGCCCCGCTGCATGTGTGTGCAGAAGTGCAGGCTTGTGCTGGGCTGGTTGGTTCCCAGGCTCACCGCCTCCCTGGGCTGGAGAGACATGGGCCCGGGCCCCTCCCTCTGGTGCTGCTGGTTTCCGGCCCCGGAGCTCTTGGTCACCCCACCGGAGCACAGTCCTGCTGGGCTGGGAGACCCACCACATGGTCCCTGATGACAGCACAGTCCTGCTTGGTTGCCTGGGGGATGGGTGTGGGGCTTCAGGGATCCCAGATGCTCGTTGGGGTGCAGGGGAAGCTCCCCATCCCCCAGGCAGGTGTCTTCCAGGAAGGACGGAAGAACACTGGCCTTGCTCAGCCCACATTCCTGCTGAGAGGGACGGCCAGTTTGCAGAGACCCGGGTTCACTATGTCTGGCCCCCTCCACCGCAGGAGATGTGCCATTGATTTGAAAACCACTCCTGGCAAAAACACAGCTAACTGTCTCCCCAAAACGAGGCTGCTGGCCACCAACACACATCCCCAAGGGTCCCTGAGTCTTTCATTGGAGTGAGGCCTGCCCCCGCTACGTGGAGGGGCTGCTGTGGGGGGGTGCCCCCCTCCGGCCCAGCCCCCCAGCTCTGGTTGTGTCCATGGGGCCCTGTCCCCAGAGCTGTTCTTGAGATTTAGCCAAACTGCTGTGAAACAGCCATTTAGGGGGAGGGCCGCCTGCGAAACAGGGCTGACACTGCACGCAGCTGATGGCACTCTGGGGGTGAGACAGGCACCTGGAAAGCTCTGGAGGCTTTGGGCAATGAGGCATTTAAGCCCCATGATCTGCTGGGTCTGGAGATGGCACGGGGGTGGGGCCAGCAGATGGGCAGGCCACAGGTGGACGGACCAGGGTGGGGGCCACCTGAGGGTCCCTGCCAGTCAGCATCCTGTGTCACTGACTCCTGAGATAAGTCCATAATTTCTTGTCCCCTGAAAGCTTTGGGGTCGAGAGTGGCTGTCCGGTTGTGGTTGTCCAGGAGCAGAAGTCCGACTCTCATACTTGGGCCCGAGAGCAGGAGGAGCCGGGCAGCTCCTGGTCCCTCTGAAGATCCAAATGAGTGCCGGCTGCTGGCCTGGCCGGCAGGGCTCTGGAAACAGAAGGAAAGCCCCACCCTCCGGCCAAGGTTTTCCTGCTCTTTGAAAGGATCTTGGTTCCAGGATCCCACCCTCGGAAGGTTCTGGAATCATCTTGTTACCCCCACCCCACCCTGCCCCAGGAGCACCCAAGGGGTTGGGGGTGTGAGCCAGCTGGGTGGGTGTTTGTCCCAGGAAGGCTCTGGTGATGCGGCCCCAGGGGACACCACCCCTGAGCACTGGACAGAGATGCGCCGGCCGCTGAGCCCTCTCCCACCGGAACCGGGTCCGGCCCGAGGAATAAACGGGCCAGATGCAGAGAGAGGCTGGGACCTGTATCCCCTTCCAGTGGGGGCCGGGGGGGACCCTGAGTGTCCTGCCTGTGCGAGCCCCATGCATGGGCGGCCCGCGTGCACAGGCAGCTCCAGGTCCGCGCCCGCTGCAGCCGAGGGGCACACCTTCCTCCTCTGCATGCGCAGGCGACGTGAGCTGCGCCTGGCCTGGCTGCTCTCGGGGTCCGAGCTGGCCGATGGGACGGCAGACCCTCCAGGCCAGCCTCCCCCTCCCTCCCTCCCCACTCCGTCCCAAGGCCCTGGTCTGCTGCTCTCACTCCCACTACGGGGATGTCCCCACGTTCTGGCAGCTTCCTCGCCTGTACACACCGTCTGAGCCAGGCTGCTCTCGGGCTGCAGAGCTGCGGGTCTGGGAGTGACTCACGGGGTCAGAGGAAGCCCTGGCTCCCCCAGCCCTTTAATGCCCGGGGCTCTTCCTGCACCCAGACCCTCCCTCTGGGTGGGGGCGGCGTGGCCCCCATTTCCGAGGCCCCTTCTCGTCAGAGGGTAAAGGCAGACTTTGCCCCTCTCCTTCCCCTCCAGGAGTCGCGCCCTGTGCCGCCGCCCAGGCTTCCCAGTTCTGACCCCACAGGGGGCTGTGGGCCTGGGCGGTGGGTGCCTGGCCGTATCCTCGTCCAGGCTGTGCTCTTGGCCCTTGACCTGTGCCTTTGGCCTTTGACCCAGGCACCAAATGACAGTTCAACAGAAGAGATGGCGGTGCAGCACCTACGCCCCCCAAGGTCACAGACCCATGGTGGGTCCTCCAGGGTGCTCCCCCTTCCTCCCCCTCCCCGCCATTCCTTGTCCCAGAGACTGGACCCTCTGCTGCGAGGGATGCTGCCTGCAGGGGGGTGGCGCAGCCTGCCCACCCCCTGCACCCCCACCCCCACCTCCTACCCTGTCCCCCAGACAGCGGCTGAACCCTTCTGGACCCTGGCCCCCATTCACATCCCACAGCCCTGCCCACCCTGGCCCAGTGCAGGGGAAGGCGGGAATGTGGTGGAACGCGTGTCCTGCTGGTGACCATTCCCGCTCCACCGCCAACCGCATGTGCCCAGTGCTGGTGTGCCCAGTGGTCACTTTTGTAGAGACAGCAGGTAACCTCCAAAGCATCGTCCCGAGTGGTGCCCGGCTGAAGGGTGGGGCAGGACGCTGTAGCCCCTACTCGGGAGCAGCTGTGAGGACTGTCCTTTGCTCAGTGGGCAGGGCCGGCCTGGCTCTCTGCACGCCCTTGGATGGGGGCTCAGAGGGCGGAGTGGGCGCCAGGGAGCCGTGGGCTGGGTGCACCGATGTCCAGGCCTGTGGGGTCGGGCGAGTCGCCTGGGGTGGGGACCCTGGAACTGCCTGAGGGCTCCCAGGCTGTCCCCGTCCTGCACCAAACCCATGCAGTCCCGCAGCCCCACAGGGCACGGGGCTCAGGCTGACCATGCCCACCAGGCCCACTCCAGTGGTGGCGAGGACTTGGGGAAGGGTCTTCCCGCTCTGGGCCTTGGCTGGCACTGGGAGGTTGGCGGGTCCCGGTGGCAGGTGCGCTGTGAACGAGACCCCCAAGGTCTTGGGGGAGGTGGTGGGACCTTCCTGTTGCCGCAGGAGCCTCTTGCGAGGAAAAGCACTGCTGGGACCCGGGCCCCTGCCACCGCTGTACACGGGGGTGTGTGCGCGCGCGTGTGAGCACAGCAGGGCGGGAAGGGGACAGGCCCGAGCTCTTGGGACGTCAGGGTTGGCAGAGCTGAGGGTGGGTGTCCAGAAGCTGATCTCTGACCCAAACACACCCCTCTGGACAAGCCCACAGCGGGCCCCGGGTTGAGAGCTACCAAGCAAAGCCAGTTTTGGGAAAAGTAATTAATTTGGAGTGAAATTGCTGTTACTCTTAATTGGTTGTTTTCCCTGAAAACTCAGAAAAGCAAGGAGGCAGGACATAGACCCTCCCTTCCCCTGGTCGGCACAGACCCCAGGAGGGGTCGGGGTCTCTTAGGGCCCCACAGGCCCCGTTGGCGCCCCGTGGGCGGGGTCCCAGATGCTGGGAGTGGGGAGAGGCCCTGGGCCGCACCCCCCAGTGCATTCCTGCGGCTCAGTGGGTGGGCGAGATGGCTCCGGCCGCCTGTCTCGGCAGGCCCGCCCTGCTCAGTCCTGGCTGGTGGCATGTGTCCACCGCTGCCGCAGCATGCCTGGCCATGTCCAGAGCCGCCCTCAGGGCAGCCTGACCTCAGGGGGAGCACATGGCCACCAAGAGGAGTGCCTTGTATTGGACCGCAGCCCCTTCCAGACGCTCAGCTGGCCCTTCCAGGCCCTCTGTGGGTGGCTGGCCATTTGTCCCCAGTCCCTTCCTGGGTCCTTTTTGAGGAAAGGCCTCTGTCCCACCCAGTCCCCTAGCTGGAGCTAAAAATACTAGGGTCGTACCCAGGCCCCCACCCTGCCTCTCAGAGGGCCTTGCCTTCCAGTCTGGAAGCCACCGAGCTCTTTGGATCATCAGCACGAGTTGCTGGCACATGACAGCCATCTGTGTTTTTCTTTAAATTATGCCTGTCATAGTGTCGTTGGCTAATAGCTCAAGGCCCAATACACTCTTTTGGTGAAGTTCATTATCGTGGCAGCAGGTGTAAATCCACCACACGGACGGAAGCACTGAATCCAGTGGCCTCGAAGGTGACTTTCCCACGGGCTGTCAGCGTTTAGTCTGTGAGCCTGGGTGACAGCGGGACAGCAGCTGTTCCTGGGAGGTCCCTGCTCAGGCCCCCACCCCCAGGGGAGCCCTAGGACGCGGGAACTGGGCCTCCTGCTGGCTCTTTCTGCCCTGGGTGCCAGGGGTGTCGCAAAGAGGCTGGGCTGTTCCTGGAGGCCAGGCTTGTGTCAATGGTGACCCCTGGGGGGTAGCCCAGTCTGGGGGACTTTCACACTCCTGAGACTCCCAGGGCGGGTCTGGCGTGGTGCTGGACGTCCCAGCAGCTGACGCCGGGACTTGGGATATCTCCCTCAGGCTCCGTGTAGCCATGGCTAGGGGGCCCCACAGAGGTGGCCGAGGCCACAGCTCAAAGCCAGTGAGCCATCTGACCCTGGGCACAGACCAGGCTGGGCCGCAGGTGGACACCACTGCCCCGTGCGGAACCACGTGGAGGAAGGCCCCGCACAGCCCTGCCTGTGACTGCACCCTCTGCCCTCTGCCCTCTGCCCTCTGCACTGCACTTACTGTGGCGCCCAGAGATGGTCTTCCCGCCCAGGCAACTGCTCTGGACTCCAGGGTGGACTCTGCATCCCAGGCTACTGGCGTCCCCTGCGTTGTTTTTATTATGGTAAAACACCCACAACATAAAATTTACCACTTTAACCATTTTAAAGTATCCAGGTCAGTGGCATTAAGTCCATTTGCATTGTTGTACAAACGCCACCACCCACGTCCATCTCCAGGATTTTTCCTTCTTCCCAAATTGAAACTCTGTCCCCATTAAACACTTACTCCCCTTCCCCCAGCCCCTGGCCCCCTACCCTCCTGCTTTCTGTCTTTATGAGTCTGACTCCTCCAGGGACCTCATGTAAGTGGATCAGACAGCACTTGTCCTTTTGCAACTGCTTATTTCACTCAGCATAATGTCTTCAAAATTCATCCATGCTGTAGCTTGTGTCAGAATCTCCTTTTTTAAGGCTGAATAATATTCCTTGTATGTTGCTATAGACTGAATGTGTCCCCCCAAAATCCTATATTGGAACCCCAGCTCCCGGTGTGATGGTGTCAGGGTGGGGCCTTTGGGAGGTGATGAGGTCACGAGGGTGGAGCCCCATGAACGGGGTCAGTGCCCTCATAAAGGAACCTCAGAGGACTCCCAGCCCCTACTGCCACGTGAGGAGGCAGCAGGAAGACAGAACCAAGAACAAGGCTCTTCCCAGAATGAATCTGCGGGCATTTGATCTCAGGCTTCCAGCCTCCAGAATGGTGAGAAGTAAATCTCTGTGATTTATAAGACACCCAATCTTGGTGTTTTTTAATAGCAGCCTGAATGGACTGAGACATGTATATAGTGCATTTTCTACCCATTCATTCATAGAGATGTCCAGAATAACGTTTAACCAAGTATCTGGGCTCTGTGGCCTGGCCGAGTGAACACATAATTAACCACCGATAATTTTCACTGGACAAGTGTTTTGTCTCCTTGGTTAAATTTATTCCTAAGTATTTTATTTATTTTCTGATGCTATTGTAAGTGAAATGATTTCCTAATTTCCATCTTAGATTGGTTGCTGTGTTTGTGGACAGAAACACAGCTGATCTCTGTGCTGATTTTGTAGCCTGCAGTGTCGTTGAATTCTTTATTAGTTCTACCTGTTGTTGGTTTGTGTGTCTAATCTTTAGGATTTTCTACACGTGAGACCATGTCCTTTTTGAACAGAGATAATTTGACTTCTTTTCCAATTTGGGTGCCTTTCATTTCTTTTTTTTTAACTTACATGTATTCCTTTTCACATTCTTTCTCATTATACGTTACTGCAAGACACTGGATGCAGAATAATACTACAAGAGACTGAATTTCACTTCTTTTCCTTGCCCGACGGCTCAGGCTGGAACGGCCTGCACGGTGTTGAACAGAGGTGGGAGAGTGAACCCTCGTCCTGCTCCTAATCTCAGAGGGAAAGCTCTGGGCTGCCCTGGGCCGTGGTGTCTGCTGTGGGCCTGGCCTTTCAGCCATCAAGGTTCTCCTGGCCACATGGAGTGTTTACCCTTGAGGGACGGCACGGTTCACTCGGGCTGGTCAGAGAGGCCCGGGGAGCTCACTGTCATCCTCCTTCCCTGTCCTTGCACAGCACGTCCTCCTGACAGTCTGGCAGCCCCAGCCAGCATCCCGGTCAGCATCTCAGGCCTGAGGGCCGTGCTCCAGGGGCAGTTGGTGCAGGACGGTCTGCCCAGCGGGAGCACCGCCAGCGGATGCTGTGTCTGCGGGCATGGCAGGACCTGCACAGGCGGGCTCCAGGCTGGTGTTGGGGTTGGGGGGCTGCTGCGCCCAGACCCACTGGCAGGAACTGGGGAAGGAGGATCCTCAGGGCCCCTGCTGGGTGTGGGGGGGACAGCACAATGGGGGTGGGAGGGAGGGGTCATTACCCAGAAGCGCCCAGGGGGACTCTGGCCAGGAGAATTGATGCTCCATGGTTATCCATCCATCATTCAGCCAATGTTGATAGAGCTGGGGGTCCTGGATGTCAGTATGGGGACCCCTTTCTGTCCTGGGGGGCCTGTCTGACGGGAACTCAGGGGTCCAGGCTGGGTCCCAGAGCTGAGTGGGCAGGACGCTGCTGAAGGTGGCAGGACACCCAGAATTCGGGCACTGCTGGAGTGCTGGCCCTCCTGTATGTCCCCCACCCCTGCACCCTCTGGTCACCCTGTGAAGTCAGCATTATGCTAGGACAGTGGCATTGTGGGGAGCGTGAAGGGAGTCCCCCCTAGTCTGGCCCTGCTGCCCCCATCTTCCCACTGCACACACACTGGCTGCCTGACCCTCAGAGTGAGAAGGACCTGTGTTTAGGAAGCCCCAACCGGGTGAGAAGGGTTTCAGGCTGGCCCTGCCCCCCAGGGTTGCCAGCCTGGCCTGACAGTGGCTCAGAGACACTGAGACAACACTGAGCATCTGTCATCCAGGGTTAGGGGCATGACTGAGCCCCATCTGTTTGTTGCCCCGCTCCCCACAGCCACTTGCCCGAGGGGGGACTGTGACTCTGATGCTGGAAAAACGGTGTGGGGCATGAGGAGGGCTGAGTCCCAGGTCTCGGCTGAGCCCCTGGGACGCGCCCCGCCGAGTGTGGGTCCTTGGCTTCGTGCAGGAAAGAGTTCAAGTGCGAGCCGCTGTTGAGTGAAGGCAGATTTATTTAGAGAGATGCACACTGCATAGAGTGTAAGGCCAGAGAAAGGCCAGGCAAGAGCTGTGGGAATTGGGTGCTCAGGTTACAGTGAAAGTAGGCACACACACACACCACAGAGTGCGGGCCGCCTCCAGAGGGGAGGGAGCGAGAGAGGGCCGCCAGGTGCGCTGCTGGTTTTTATGGGCTGGGTAGCTTCACAGGCCTCCAGGTGGGACCATTCCAACTGCCCGGGGGAGGGGGCTGGGGCTCCCAGGGCCTGGGCCCCCGCCCACTCTGACCTTCTGTGGTCGGCCTTGGGGCTGTCCTGGCGCCCGTGGGCATGCTATTTATCATGCTGATACGCTACATACACTGAGCATATGATGAAGCTCAAGGTGGGCTAGAAGTCAGACCTCCTGCCGTCTTAATCCTCCCTGTGCCCTGCCCCCTTCCAGCCTGTCTCAACTGCTTGCCTTCCACTCGCTCTGGAGTAAACGTCACCAGTCCTTTCCACACAGGAGGCCCTGCTCTTGGAATTCTGTGTGTGTGTGTGAGAGACAGACAGACAGACAGAGATAGAAATAGGGGTAGAAGGGGGCAGTCATGAAGAGAGGAGCTGAGGCAGGGAGACCGAGGGCAGGTGGAGTATCTTCTCTGGTGAGACTGTTAGTTGACAGACGGACCCTAAATTGGAAAGCCCCCCAAATGTGTGGGTCCTTGCCCGCTGACTGGGAAAGAATTCTCAATAGAGGCAGAGGGACAAAGTGACCCAAAAAACGGCTGCTTTTATTGCTCAGAGAGAGAGGAAAGAAAACACTGGGCGTGGGGAGCCGCGGGCCGGGAGCCCATGGAGACAGCTCCAGCCCCCCTACCCCCGACCCCCACCCCGGCGTGGGGCCTCGCGGGGTTATCTTCATCCCGGGGGTGGTGCTAATTCCTTTCCGTTACCGCTCTTCCCGCAGTTACAGGAGCTCAGCCCTGAAACAGAAAGTTCAGAGGGAGAAAGAGAGCAGAGAGGATACTGGGGTCTGTCCTTGGAGTTCCTGCAGCAGCCCTGGGACCCAAATCGTCCTGTGGTAGGACTGTGTCCTTGGAATTCAGGAGCGGCTGTGGGATAAGAGACGCCCCTGCCTTTCATCAGCCCAGCCCTGCCCCCCCTTGTCAGCCAGATCAGTCAGCCTCCCAGTCGCCTCTGTCATGACCAGCCCTGCAGCCCAGCCTTGTGACCCCTGGGTGGGAGGTCGCCCTCTGATGGCCCTTCCCTGTGGGAGAGGAAATGCCTTTCCTCACAGTGACCCAGGACAGCCCTAGGGGCTGAGGCCCTGGGCTGGCCTCAGGCAGAACCTAGTAGCAATGCCCCTGGGGCTCCCCACCAAACCCCCACCCCCGCCCTCCCTCCCCAGGCTGGGGCGAAGTGTAAGGGGTTAATGCCTCATGGGAAAAGCTGTGTTTCCTGTGCCCCACTGTCCCCGCTGCTGACCCCCCGGCTGTTTCCCCACACGAGCTGCGCTCCAGTGCCCTGCAGACACCAGCCGGCTGTCCCACAAGTCGATTCAAGGCTGACATCAATTACCGGAGTCAGCACAGGGCCCAGAAGTGAGGGGCTCAGTCCCACAGGCTACCCCTGCTCCAGAGCCGGCCATGGTCCCCAGTGCACCCCCACTTCTGTCTGACTTGGCTTCAGATCAGAGGGTCCTGTCACTCCCCCCCCATGAAAATTTGCCAGGATGGCTTACAGTGCCTCCCTTACTATTGCCAATTAACCACAAAGACAACACAGGAACATCCCACGACGCGGGGAGCGATGCCTGGGCCGGGCGTTGGGGAGGGGGCCCGGCTTCCAGCCCCTCCACGTGTTCACCACCTGCAAGCTCTCTGAACCCTGTCCTTCTGGGGTTTTTGGAAGTTCCATTACATGGTCATGATTGATTAAGTCATTGGCCGTTGGTGACTGAGCTTTCCCTGGCCCCTCTGTCCTCCTCAGAGGAGCGGGTGGGGAGGTGGGGCGGAAAGTTCCAGCCTTCGTGGCAAGATTGGCTCCCCGGCACCTGGCCCCCATCCAGTGGTCATATCGGGGCTTTCCGAAAATGATGTTATGAACGTCAACCCAGGTGTGGCTGAATGTGATTTGCCAGGAAGAACCTCTGAGGAAGTCCCAAGGGGCCTGAGCGCTCCGTGCGGGGACAGGGTGAAGGCCGATTACATGCCCCTGTTGTGAATCAGTGCCACAGGGGCCTTCGGAACTTTCCCTTAGGGACGTGGACATTCGGCCACACTCCTGGTGGTTAGGAGATCGGGCTGGACAGGCTCCAGAGAGGCTTGGGGGGTTAACGTTTAACAACCGGCCCTCCAGGGGCACCCGGGCAGCTGCATCTGCTAGTTTACTCAGTGTAAACACCACAACAGACGTCGCTGAAGGCCGGGTCTGGAAGAGCTGGGTTGTGCCTGCACCTGTGCGGGAACGTAGGGGCCGGGAGGAGGCTGGGCAGCCAGCCTACCGACAGCGGGGTCTGGGCCCCTTTGGTGAGGGCGCCGTTTAGCCTTCCGAGCAGGGGACAGGCACAACGGCGCGGAGCCTGGGGTCTCAGCCGGGGACAGAAACATGGAGGTCACTTGTGGTTGGACGGTGGAGTCTGAAGCCCAAGTCCTGGGGAGCGAGAGGCCCTGGGGCAGTGTTGACAGGAAGGCCAGTGGGTGAGCCTCGGGCTTCCCAGCACCCGGGGCCAGTCCTGCAGGGCGGTGCCCGGAGGGCGGCCAGCGAGGGGCCGGGTGGGTGCCCTGGAGCAGGGGAGGGGGCGCATCCGGGAGGGCCGCCCGCTGTGCCCAGCTGAGGCCTGGCCCCATGCACCTCCTTGGAGAGATAAGAACCCTCCTGTTTGAAGAGGGGCCGTACTCAGGCTGCGGTGTAGATGGCTCTGCTGGGATGGGGAGGAAACGACACAGGCCGCAGGGGCTGGGGAGCGCCCCGGGGGGATGAAGCAGGGGTCCCAAGGGGGTGAGGGTGGGCCAGGGTGGGTGAGGGCGGCTGCCGCCACAGGGAGGGGGGCGGGTGGAGGGCAGAGCCTGGGGCTGCGGGAGCGGGGCTGAGAAGGTGACCTCGCCCTCCCGCCGCTGCTCCTGCTTCCTGTCCTGCCCGGGGAGGTAGCTGAGGGCCCGGGCAGCCTCACGGGCATCTGAGCGAGGCAGGCCTGGTGCTGCTGTCCCGGGAATTCTGGGAGGGGCCCCAGGCTGGCCCGCCGAGGGGTAGGGGAGAGGGGAGCGTGGAGGGAGGGGCAGCTCCTCTCACCCCCTCGTGACCGCCACCTACAACCGCGATTGTCTCCATTTTAGAGATGAGAAAACTGAGGCCCTGCCCGGACCCCCACCACCTAGGCCTGGCTCTCCCTCCCTGGCAAATGTGTCTCTGGCTCAGGGAGGGGGCAGGGCTGACAGAGCAGGGCCAGAGGGGGCTGCAGGAGACCCTGGCCCCCAGCGCCACTGTCAGGTCTTCCTCTGGGCGGAACGTGCAGGCCTTGGTCCCTGTTCCTCTGTGACTCCCCTTGGATGTCCCCAACCAAAACAGATGAAGCTGTTTCATCGCATTTGGTTGGAGTGTGTCAGTGGGGAGGTGGCAGAGGGCAGGTCCCGCCCAGTCCCTGGGCCCCCAGCACGTGGCTGTGCTCCAACCGCTGGGGGAGGGGCTGTCACAGGGCGGCGTGTCCTGGGTGGCCTTGGGGGAGGTGGGCAGCATGTGATGTGATGCAGTTTGCAGGGCAGGAGCGCTGGGTGACCTGGGGCAGGGGTCCTGGTCTGCGACAGTATGGCCGTCCAGGTTAAAGGGTGTGGGGCCAGGCCTCAGCTGGGCACAGCGGGCGGCCCTCCCGGATGCGCCCCCTCCCCTGCTCCAGGGCACCCACCCGGCCCGTCGCTGGCCGCCCTCCGGGCACCGCCCTGCAGGACTGGCCCCGGGTGCCGGGAAGCCCGAGGCTCACCCACTGGCCTTCCTGTCAACACTGCCCCAGGGCCTCTCGCTCCCCAGGACTTGGGCTTCAGACTCCACGGTCCGTCCGAAGTGGGAGGAAGGGGCAGGGCACAACCACTGAAGGAAGGACACAGCCGTTGAGGACAGGACACACTGGTTAGAACCAAGAAGGCAGAAGACGCGCCCTCCAGTAGACCTTGGGCCCGCTGGTGCACCCACAGGCGCCAGGACAGTTCCCTGGCTGACCACAAAAGGTCAAAAAGTGGGAGGGGGCATGTCCTGGAAACCCTCGCCCCTTCCCCAAAGTGGGTGGTTAGCACTTTCGCACGGGAAATCACGCAGCCCCTAGAACCTAACCATCCCGCATGGTGGTCGCTCTCACGCTCCCCCTCTCGCCTCCAGGCAAGAACCTATTCTCCCCCAACACATCCACCAATGGCTCCCACGGTTCTGTCCCCGGCCGAGACCCCGGGCTCTGCGGTCATCGTGCCTGTGCCCTGCTCGGAAGTCTGGAGAGTGTCCACACCCGCAAGCCCCGACGCCGCTCTCGGTTCCCCCTCCCCGCTCCGCCCGCTGCTCCCCGCCTCCCTCTTCTCTCCCTCGTCCTTCAAGCCCCCGACCCCTGACCCCTGCGTGCAGCCTGGCGCCCAGAGCAGTCACAACTACCATTTGTGTTTAGATAGACTTAATTTTAGGTTTACAGGAGAGCTGTGAAGACAGGGCAGGGGGTTCCCGTCTGCCCCGCACCCCGTCTGCCCCGTGACTACCTGTTACTAACCCCGCACGTTACTGTGGTCCATTTGTGACAGGAATGAGCCAATACTGACCCACCGATCAGGATGGGGTTTTTTGTTTGTTTGTTTTTAGCTTTTTCCTACTTTCTGGCACCGCAAGTGCTCCAGGCTCATCTCTGATATCTCCTGCCGCTTTCCCCGGAGCCCCAGGGCCTTGTCCCGGGACGCGTTTAAGAAACTGACGTCTGGCACTGGGTGTGCTCACTGCTGGGGGGCCGTTGCGTCCAGGCCCTCGCAGCTCCTGCGCACAGAGGTGCTGCCCCGTGTGCAGCGGACACAGGCCTGTGAACGTTTCTGTGTAACTGGTTGTATCTCAATAAGCCAAATATGGGTCTCTGACCTAATCTAGACCCCATGGGTCATTCCCGCCTCCTCCTCTTGCTTACCTGGAAAGTCTGCCTTATCTTTTGATGGTGTGAAGCTTTCTCAGGACCTTTGCACATGACAGACAGACGTGGCCAGACACCGCTGGTCACCGGTCACGGCTGGCGATGGCTGTGGGCGTGACAGGCCCTGGGTGTTTATTATGCTCGTCGCTCTGTGTTGGTACATGTTTGACAATTTCCTAATAAAAAGTGAAAAATCAGCCAACAGGTGGACGGTTCATTCCATGATCGCCATTGGTTGAGAAGGTAATACTTTCCTTGGGGTCTCATAGGACTTCTGCAGCCCCAGGACTTGTCTACCTAATATCACTTACGCCGCAGCAGGACTTTAAAACCAGCAGAGCTAACAGCTCGGAAGGTTTAAAACCAGCATAGAAGTTAATACAAAAGTGAAACTAAACATGGATGTTTCAGAATCTATTTTTTGCAACTGTAGCCATAATTTTGATGATAATTATATTCGTGTATGTTCTGTTTGCGGTGCAAGAAGTTTGAAGTGTTCAGAAGAATCTTTCGCCCTGAATCAGCGTTTGCAGTTTTAATGGTTTGAGGGAACTTGCTTAGGCTTATGATCAAGCCCTAAATGGCTAAAATGAATTGCGTTTCAAAGTTGCTCTTGTTTTTGTGTTACGTTTGATAAATAAACATCACGAAGGTGCGAGGCTGTGTTAGAACTCCTGCTTCATGTTTCTTCCCAACGCTTCTGGGACCAGTCATCATCTTCATCTTTCTGTCTGTTCCAGGACGTCTGCCCTTGGGGTGGGCCCACCAGGTGAGGGGACCGGCCTTGGCCAAGGTCGAAGATGGGGGTGGGGGTGTGGCTGGCAGGCAGAGGATGGAACTTGAGGAGAGGCTGGTGTAGGGGACAGGCCTTTCCTGCTGGAGCTCCCTTCACCCCAGGAGAGCGGGCAGCTCGGGGAGGGTGCAGGACGCTGGCTCCCCCGCCTCTCTCGGCAGATGCCTGGGTCACAGCCCTTCTGAGTTGCCTGTGGGGCAGAGATGCCAGCTGCAGGCGGGGCCATCCTACCACCTCCCACACACACAGAGAACGTGGGGCCTCCAGACAGAATGTCCCCGCTGCAGCCAGGGACACCGCGTGCGTCCTTCACTCAGCTGCCTTTTTGTTGTTCAAGTTTTTTTGTTGGAGTTACAGAGATGACGCTGAGGAAAGAGAGCTTGGTGGTCACGAGGCCCCATCCCAGGTAACAGCGGGAAGCTGACAGCCCAGGCAGCTGCCTTTGGGGTGGGGCGAAAAGCGTGGTGACAAGGGCTCCCGGAGCAGGCCCGACCACCACCGCCCTCCGCCGCCTACTGCCTGAACTAAAATTCACCTGTTTTACGTGCATTTAATTGGTGACTTTTAGTAAATTTACCAAGTCATACAGCCATCACCATAACCCACTTTTAGAACGTTTCCGTCATTCTGAAAAGACCCCTTGTGCCCCTTACAGGCAGTCCCTGTTCCCACCAGCTCTGGGCTGCCATGAACTTGCTTTCTGCCTGTAGATTTATCGTCCAGACATTTCCCGTAAATGGGACCATCCAGCACGTGGTCTTTGTCTGACTTCTGTCCGTCAGCTTGTTTTGACGGTGGACGGGGGCTGCTGGCGGGGGTGCACCTCACTCCTCACGGCTGAGCACTGCTTGGCTGTGGGACCGCACCTGGGCGGCCCTGGCATCTGCTGCTGGGCGTCTGGGGCGTTCCCCCTCCCCGGCTGGCAGGAGCCAAGCTGCTGCACGCCCTCGGACCTTTGTGAGCAGGTCTTCAGCTGGACGTGTGTTTTCACTTCTCCTGGGTAGACACCGAGGAGTCTCTGACTGTCACTGAAAATGTATTTTTGAAGTAGATGAGACATGCCCAGAACCCAGAATTCAAAAGAAAAGGAAGGAATAGAAGGAAGACTGAGCAGTGGATTTCCTGCCCCGTGGCTCCCCCGGGCTGTCACTGTCACCACATCCCCAGGATCCCCCCGGGAGGCTTTCCACGCCTGTCACTGTATTTTATATGAGGTGTGTCTTAGCTGGGGTCCCCTGAAAGCAGAGCTGGAGACAGACTTGTCTGCAGGTGGGTAACTTGCAGGGGACCCAGGAAGTGTCCCAGGAGGAGTGAGAGGGCGGGGCCCTGTGCGTCCATGTCCAGGAGCTCACTGGGACGCCTGGGCTCAGTCCTGCGGGGCACCGCTGAGCCCCGACCCTTGAGGCTGAAGGACAGGAGGTTGGGTCATTTATCTGAGGACGCCAGGCTCCTGGGTGAGGGCTGGCCTGGGGGAGCCCCATCTGCACGTCCTGCTCCATGGCAGGTGTAGACAAAATGCGTGTACATGTCGCACGAGGGGAGCGGCCTTCCCCCTGTCCTGAGCGCGTCCTCACCCGCCCGCCCGTCTGTCTTGGGGACGCCCTCCTCTGAGGGGCGCAGCACCCCCTGCCCGCTGTGCTGTCATTCACTCACCAGCCCCCACTGACAGACACTTAGATTGTTTAGTTTTTTCCCTTAAAAAGGGCTGCGATGGCTGACTGTGAAACGCATAAAAAGTAAGACGAGCTGATGGCGGGGGGGCTGCCAGCCGGACGTGGGGCGTGTGGGCGGGAGAATGACGAGGACCCGCTGTGCAGCCGGCTCAGCGTGGCCGCGGGTCTGCTCCCTGGCGGGGTGCGGCGGCAGCCGCGGGGTGGACACGCCCGTGTGACACTGCCAGCAGCGAGGGGGCAAGTCGCAGCCTCCTTCCGTGTAAAGGCCCCAGAAGGACGTGGTGTGGCCTCTCAGCGGTGGGCCACGGGTCCACCGGCTCAGCGTCCTCCTGGGCAGGTGCGGGCCTGGCGGAAGTGCAGGGGAGGAGGGTCCCCAGTCAGGAAAACATCCCCCCGCCAGGGTGGGGGTGGCCTGCCTGCAGGACCTGCCTGCACAGTGGAATTGCGGAAAGCTGGCAGATGCTGGGACCCAGACCAGTGGATGCCCTGGGGTCACAGAGCCCGTGTCCACGTGCCATCGGGTGTCTGAGCCTCCCAGAGGCTCCTGTCCCTCCACTTTCAGCCCCACCTGCATTCCTGCTGGACCCTGAGGTCCTGGGACACAGGGCAAGTCACTGTGTCCCTTCCAAGGGGACGGCGCGTGGACCCCTTCCACATGCCAGGTGCTCACCACATAAGGGCGCATGTCCACTCCCGGTGGGCCTGTGGGATGCAGGGTGGGGGTGTTGCAGCCCAGGGAGACGAAAGGCAGGGGAGCCTGCCGGCACTGGCTCCTCGCCCTCCGTCCCTCCCTCCTGTCTGCTGAGTGAATCGCTGTGAGACCCTCTTAGGGGCTCTCCAGCTCTAGGAAGCGGGCAGCGTTTGTGATAGCCCGCCCTGGCTCCCCAGCTGGGCTGGCCCAGGAGGCCCAGGCTGACGCTGCAAGGTGAGGGCGGGCTTTTAGGTCAGATAGGCTGGGAGCAAGGCAAGGAGAGAAAGTGGGAGATGGGAATGGTGTTGGGGCTCGGGGTGCCTGGTGCAGGCTTTGCATCACCTGTTGTGACATTGGCTTCAGAGAAGGGGCAGGTGGAGCTGATCGCCTCAAGCCTGGGGACAGAAGGGCCGTTGGCGGAGGTAGGAACACCGGCAGGTGTGTGTGGAGGGAGGTGGTTCTGGTCACACGGAAGCAGAATGTCAGACAGGCAGCTGGAGGTTCCTGCCGTCCGCCGGTGTCTGCTGGGGGCACCCCTGCACTGGCTGCCAGCCAGCTGAGTTTTGATGAACTGTATCAGCTCCCAACTGGCTGAGCTGGACTTCTGAACTGAGCTTTTCTCCCAGGATCTGAGCCCCCTCCTGTCCCCACAGGGGCCGGGGGGCATAAGGTGGCTGGGCAGAGCCAGGAGGCCACACCAGCTTTGTGGACCCAGCTAAGAGGGGATGGAGGATTCGCGCTGCAGCTCAGAGCCAGACTTGGAGAATCATAGGCCAGCAACACCGCCGATGCAAACGCGCTGACTGCACCCCTGGGTTCACTGACTTAGACCCCCCGCGGGCCCGTGACAGGGCAGTGATGACGAGGCCAGAGCCATAGAGATGCCATTTAAAGGTTCGCCCAGCAGGCTCTGAGTGGTCCAGTGACTCGGCTGCACCAAGGTGCCCCCGACCAGCTTGGGGGTGCACACAGTGGGGCTAATCAGGACCCAGCTGGGGCAGGTGCACGGCAGGTGCACGGCTGGCGCAGGTGCTGCCTGAGCTCGCCGGGTGCCCAGCTGCACAGTGGGGGCCCCAGACAGCGGCCTTACTGCCAGCCGGCCTTGTCCAACGGCGGCCAAGCAGGAAGTCTGCAGTCGCTGTCACTTGCAGTAAGAATGAGCGTTGGCGGGTGGACCCAGCTCAGAGAAGGCCCCCAGGGGAGTCGCTGTCGGTGGGTGGGGAGGACTGAGGGCCCCCTCCCCCTCCGGTTCACATCCATATAGATTTTCAGACTAGTGCTAGCAGGGCTCTGGTGGGCTCTGCGGGTGTGCCTGCGGGATGGAGCAGCCTGGACACACGGGTGGGGCCGGAAATGAGAGACAGGGGAAACTGCTTCAGAGGGAAAAGAGAGAAGGGAAGGAAGGAAGAGACTGCTGGACATGGGGGCCAGGAGGGAGTGGTGGCCAGGGAGGGACGGGCGGCTGGCACGTCCCCTGTGTCTCCATGGGGGAGAAGCCAGCAAGGAGAGAGCTGCTTCTGGGGGCTTCCAGGAGAAGCCCCTTCTGCTTATCCTTTCCCAGGGCTGGGCAGGGAGCTTCGGCCGAGGTCACTTCACTTCCTCCAGAACACAGGCCCCGAAGCAGTGAGGGGCCAGCTTGTGAACGGAGCCGCAGGTGGCCCTGAGTGCCCGATGGCGGAGCCACAGCAGGAACCCAGAGCATGGTGACCTCCACAGAAATTCACTGGGCTATGTGGTCCCTTTTAATCCTTACAACCACAGAAGGGGGAAGGAACCGAGGCACAGAGAGGGCGCTGTGGCAGTTAGCAGTGGTGGAGCAGCGGGGACGCCACTGTGCTCTTGACGTCTCTCTGCTGTGTCTTCGGAATTAGATCAAGTCACTGCAACTCATTTGCTCAGAGCCAGATGGCCCCACGTGATCTATGTGGTGAATAACTGAGCATGTCCCCACAGGATTCTCTCTCTGGCTGCTTCCTGGTGGCCATTTTTGCCAGAATGCATTGGTCTAGCTTGACTATCTTTTCTTCGGAACGTGCCCTTGACCCTGGCTAACGTACTTGGCCAGAATTTTTAGGCCTTGCTCCTACCCTTGTTGGCAAACAGCTGTGGCTAACTGCCCAGACCAGGTTTAAAATATGTCTGAAGTTTTGGTAAATGGGTCAGTTAGAGACTTTCAGAAAACTGGTCAGTTAAGGGCATTTTGTTAATTGGCTCTTAGAGCATTGATTTCCCGTGTCTTGATCCAGACTCTTTTCCCAGGATGCACCAAAGTGCTTGCTTGCGTCAGTCTGCCGGGATGGCAGAGAGAGGTGATGTCTGTGGAGGGTCCCAACGGTGGTCCTGATAAGTGTCCACAGACACCCCACAAGGCTTCCTGGGCTCGTTTGGGGTGGGGGGCTCCCTAACCCAGGGGACAAGGGGTCACACGCATGACCATCGCCTGGTGTGGGAGGGTTGCCCGTAGGGTGGCAGGGCCCCAGCCGGCCCACCACCCGAGCCTGGGCTCCTGAGCTCTCTCCCAGGGGCTCCGGGTGGAGCTCAGTGGATCTATACTCAGCCCCTGTGAGGCAACCCGGCTGCCGGAACCCAGGCCGGAAGTGCTGGCTGGACACAAGCAGCTGCTGGCTCCAGCCTGGCAGGACACTGCGGGAGGGGAGCAGACAAGTGTGGGCCCCCACGGGCCCGTGACAGGACCAGGATCGTCGCAGGTCAGCAGCTCAGACGCCAGTGGGAGCCCTGGGGCTGGACAGCAGGTCTGGAGGCAGATGCACAACTTCTGGACAGGGAGGGACAGGAATAGCAAAACCAGAAACTCCAACAACAAAACAACCACCACCAACCACTCAAAATAAGTCTGCAAACACAAATCTAAAACCCGAGAAGCTCTTCTTATGCAAGGGACAGTCATAACCATTTTTAAAAATCAAAAAAAAAAAAAAAAAAAAAAGAGAGAGACAGTCATGGTGCAAAAGTCTGAGAATGTGTTAAATGTCACTGAATTGTACGTTTCAAAACGGTTAACTTTGTGACTGTGGATTATACCTCATTAAAAATTTTTTTTTAAATTAAAAAATTTTCATTTTATTTCTTAATTTTTATTTTTTGATTGAAGTATAGTTGCTTTATAGTGTTGTGTTAATTACCTTATTAAAAACAAAAAGAAAAAGAAAAGGAAGAGCCAACCAAATGCATTCTCAGAACACGCGTTCGCTCAGACGGAGTTAGGTTTATGGAGGTGTCAAACAAAAACTCCCAAATAACCTGTGATGCTCAAAGGAATAAATGAAGGAACAACACCCACTCACGGAAACTGTGAAATCCAATTGGCAGACACAGAGCAAGAACAGTGGGGTAAGGAAGCGGCAGATCTTGGAAGTGGAAAATGCAGTCATGGAGACAAAAATCTCAAAAGAGGGGAGAGGAGTACTGAAGTAGAAGGAGAAGAACGGAGGAGTCTGCCGGAACCCAAGGCAGGGAAAAGAGGTGATGGTGTGAGCCGTGCCCGTGAGCGCGCGCACGGCCGCGCACGCGCACACGCGCGCAGGAGAAGCTCAGCGCTGCGGCTGGTGCACAGCTGCCCACAAGGAGCCCCGGGCGGCCAGCTGAGGGGTGTAGACAGCCCTCAGACCCCTGGAGAGACAGAAGCAGCAGAGCCTGGGTGCCCAGCTCGGAACTGGACGTCGGAGGTGGCTCAGGGTTCCAGACACGTGTTCAGGGTGTGGAGAACGAGGAGGAGCTCTCGGACGCCGCCGGCAGAAGGGCTGGGGTCTGTCCATGGGCAGGACAGCTGGACGGAAGCAGTGCCCAGCAAGCCGGAGGGAGACGTGGGAGGTCACCTGACGGCTGTGAGGGAGGCAGAGGGAGAAAGGGCAGCCAAGGTGTGGGATAGAGACTGGGGCAGGGGGTCCCCTGACTGGGCCTGGGTGGTTTAAAGGTAAAATGAAGTTTCTGGGTGACAGCTCCAGGATATGGATCATGCAGGAGAGGGGTGCATCGCCCCCACCTGCCTCACCCAGGTCCTTGGGGCCCATGGCCTCACCTCCCCCTGCACTGACAGGTCCACAGGGATGCAGACGCCCCCACCCCCACCCCCAGTCTGCACTCAGGGGAGACACCCCATGGGGACCCTGCCTAAGCCTTTGTCAACTCGGGGTCCTGGTCTGCTGTGGGGAACGACCTTGAGGAGGTGAGACCCAGCAGGGCCAGAGGGAGGCTACTGCCCCCATCAGCCAGGCTGCTGGCCTGGCACGTGGGTGGGGGTTGTATGGACACGCAGAAGCCAGTCTGCGGCAGCATCTCCCCCACAATCCCCAGGGCTGGGTGAGCAGGCCTCGGATTACAGAGTGACAGTGCGATTCCTCCAGAAGCCTCCCGTCTCTGCCCTCAGTGTCGAGCAGGCCGCCCCAGGCAGCTACCCAGGGTGGGGTCCCATCCCTGGAAGACCAGGGGCTCCTGTGGCCCAGGCCCGAGGGCAGGGCCCACTCCCTCGCCAGGAAAGCAGGGTGGCCTCCACCCTCGTGTCTCCAGCGAGGATCCTGGGGGTGGGCGCCTCCAGCACAGGGCTGGGAATTCATTCTGTCCTTGGAACCGTCCTGTCCTCAGGGCTGGGACAGCAGCAGGCCTGACCCTGGAGACTTCGACCCATGAGGTCATGCCCCTGGCCTTGCTGTCCACACGTGGGCTGTCCGGTGACCACGAGTGTCAGCAGCTGACCCTCCCCCCCAGCCCAGGGCCCTGGCATCAGGGAGCACTTCCATCAGTCAGTGCCAGTGCTGGGCTGTGTCCCCGCAGGCCTGTCTGCCCACGCGCTCTGCCATCTCTGGTCTGGGGATGAAACTGACCCATCCCTATCCTTCCCGAAGGGTGTCCTCCTCCTGAAGGGCACCAACTCCAGGGTCTGCAGTACCGACAACCCCTAGGTTTAAGGGTGTCACTGCCCAGATGGCTGCCCCCTCTGGCTCCGGACAGGGGACCCACAAGTGAGCGCTGCTGCCTCCATGGCACCCACGGGGAACCAGGCCCCCCACCTTACACAGCGAGCTGGGCACCAACTGGAGACCCGGGCACCTGTGGGCTCTCTGAGCCTCGGTTTCCTTGTCCGCAGGTGGGGAGGGGCAGTGCTACGCAGGTCACTTGATGTCATCTGCAGCATTTGATGAGTCCTTGTTATCAGCACGGATGAGAAAGTCCCGCTCCCAAGGGCCAGCGCTTTGGGAGCACAGTGCCATGGGCTTCCCGCCCTCCCTGGGCCCAAGGTGGCCACATGACCACCTTCCCCTGAGCGGCACCAGGCCCTGTGTGGCCCCATCCATGCCTCGCCACTCCCTCGGTGGGACTAGGGACCTCAGCTCCCTGAGGGCTCACTGGCTGCCAGACTGCACCTCCTATGCTCAGTACTGACACCCCAGCGTGGCCGCTGCCTGCAGGACAGGCCTCCCAGCGACAGCACAGGTGAGCCCGGGGCTGTGGGCAGGCAGGGGTTTATCTGGTTGCCAGAGGCTTCCAGGTGGCACCGAGAGTGTTTGCTCTCATCAGTTCTTCCAGAAACAGGGGAGCAGAGTGCTGGGGGTGGGGGTGCAGGCCGGAGGGGAGAATGTTCCCCACTCTTGGACACGCCGCGTGGGTTTGGCTGGAGGACCAGCGTGCCCCGCGGACTCACCCTGAGCCCACGTGCATTTCCTGAGTGGCCACGCGACTCTGGCTCTGGGCCCAGAGCTCTGGCTCGTGTCCACTGCTGCCCTTCCTGAGCAATGTCCTTGGGTGCCGAGGGGAAGGGGCCGATGGGCTGATGCCCTGGGGACCCACAGGCTCCAGCTTAGGTAGTGGGGCCCCAGGCCACAGGGCTGCAGAAATAATATTCTCTTTGACTCACCCTCAGCACCGCGGGGCAGTCAGATCTCATGTTTCTGGGCAAACGGAGGGATTCCATGTTTGAACAGATGATGACCGTGCAACATCTACGTGCTGTAAAGTTTTCCTTTTAGAACGGTTTCCCCGTCGTGGGAATATTAGGTTGAACTGTAATAGTTTTAAGTGGGAACCTCTGGGGGAGGGGCCCTTCTGTGTCCTCGCTCCAGGGCGGGAAGGAGGCTGGAGGACAGGCCCCCGCAGCGAGGGGTACCCAGCTCCGTCCGTCCCCTGCTGCGGCCCCCACGCCCCTTCCCTGCCGGTTCCTGGGATGGCCCGGATGCCTTTCTCCTCTGGCCTTCTTATCAGCTCATCGTCCATTTAGGTAATGACACTTCCTGCCGGTTAATCGCTGCCAAAATGAAGGCAGCTCCCCACGTCTGGCCAGAGGGTTGCAGAAGACTTCCTATCTGGGGAATAAAAAAGAGCGCGGCTCCCGGAGCGTTCAGGAAGGGGAAAGCCCTGGCTTCCTGGCAGGCGATGGAACAAACAGGGGACACTCTTGTCCTGGAAGCAGCTGAGCGCACGTGTAAGCGCGCGGCCTCCCCCACGGGGAGGCCGGCAGCCAGGGCCTCCCCCGCCCGCAGGCGCCCGTGCTCTGTGGCGTCGGGGGGACGCTCCCCGCTGCGGCCTTGACCACGGCCTCCTGACTGATGCCTCCCTTCTCAGCCTCTCAGGGCACGTGGGGTGCCGGGCCGGTGAGCCCCCAGGCCCCCTCGCCGGGCGTGGCGCTCGGGCCAGACCACTGCCCCACGGCTCCACTGCCTTGCTCCGGGTTGGGCCCATGCCCTGCCCTGGTGGGAGCCCGGAGGCCGAGCCAGGGAGCAGTGGGGCTCCTTCTCCCTTGCGCCTGCAGCCGCTTCTCCTCCAGCAGCTTCTGCGCCTCTCTGTAACCGCAGCTTCTGCAGCCTGACCTGGGCCTTGGTTACACCCTCTCCTCCTGTCCCTCCACCCTGGGGCAGAAGCAGCCTGTGGCCAGCACTACTGGCAGCCCACCCAGGTCCCTGCGCGCTTGGCATCCTGTACGCGCTGCTGGCTGCCAGAAGGCCCCCTCTGCTCACAGGAGCCCGACGTGCTGGGAGGTTGACGCCCTGGGAGCCCCTTGACTATGACCCATGACAGTTGGAGGGTAATCCCTTTCCGGGTGGTGCAGCCTAAGGTGTGTCCCTGGTCTCCAGGTGGGCCCGTCTCCCGGGATGTGTTGACCCTGCCTTCCAGTCTGTCTCAGGGTCACCGCCCACGTAAACGATCCCTGAATCCTGTCTCAGCATTTGCTTCAGGGGGCCCACCCAAGCAAGCCTCCTGCCCCGGCCTCACCACCCCCTGCACGGCCCTCACCCCGCCCCTCCTTCTGGATCCCCAGGAGCGTTGTTGCCCAGGCAGAGGGTGGACCTGGCTTGCCCTCTGATTGCGAGAGGAGGGAGGAAGGCAGAGGCAGAAAGGGGAGTGTCGGGGGTGTGGGCAGGCTGGGCACCCACTGCGCTGACCAGCCCGAGGGCTGGGGCTTTGGCTGGCGTCTGAGAACTGGTGCAGCCCCCTAGGCGGGGGACAATGGAGCCTGCTGGTTACATAAAGGGCTCCTTACATAAGCAGCATGAAGCTACAGGAAAAGCCCCGGGCAAGTCAGAACAACCACAGACGGGCGGGGCGCCCAGGACAAACCCGGAAAGCGGTGAGTAAGCCGGTGGAAAGCCCCAGCCCCGCAGGAAAGGGATTCTGGGAAGGGCAGCCCTGGAAGAGAAAGTGCTTGGACAGACAGATGCAGAGGCTACTGCACACTCCCAGGGCGGAGCCACCGGCCCAGCACCGGCCTGCAGGGTCCGAGCCTCCGGGCCGGCCACCCAGTCCCTGCCCCTCTGGCCCGGCAGCCCCTAGCCTCCGTGCTGTGGTCATCCCCTGGCTGTGCACGCGTGCACCTGGGGTGGGAGCCTGCTGCAGGCCTGGTGCCTGCTCTCATGGCTGGGGCGGGGAGGGAGCCTCTTGTCTGCTCTGGCCCCCCCCTTCATGCTTGGATCTAGGGTCCACTCAGGTGACCCAGGATAAGCCCCTCTTGGGCTCTTAGCTCAGTCACCTCTGCAAAGCCCCTGCTTCCAAAAGAGGTCACACAGGCAGATTCCGAGGGTCAGGATCCAGGCCTTTTTTGGGGACCACCATTCATCCCACGCTGGTTGGCACGGGAAGGTGCCCCTGGCTCCTGGAGGCACGGCTCAGGGCGGAGCTGGCAGCCCCGGGCCCCGCCTCCACAATCAGGGCTGCGGCCCTCGGAACCCCAAACACGTACTCTCTGAGCCGAGTTAGGTCATCTGCACCCAGCTCCCCCACCCCTCCCTGTCCACCTCAGAGATTTTCTCAGAAGGGTCTCGGTAGCGGGGTACAGAGCCTCATGCAGACCCCCACCTCCTCCCCCCGCTGCTCACCTCCCCTGTCCTGGTGCCCAGGACAGGAGAACAGGGGTACCCAGACCTGCTGTGGGTCTCAGAGGCAGAGAGGATGGGGTGCGGGCACAGAAAAGGGGTTGAAAGAGAGGGAGAGGGGCCCAGGGCTCCCTCAGAACCCTAGGGCCTTAATCCAGGCCGCGCCTGGCCCTACCCCCAGCACGGGCCCCTCCCCGCATCACCAGGCCCCTCCCACTGGGGCCCCTGATGCCAGGGCCTTGCCACCCAGCTCTTCCCCGCACCACTTTACTGGGGCCCCAGGGAGCACCCGCCAGCTCCCAGGTCTAATGGGGAAACTGAGGCCCGGAGCAGGGTGTTGTGCTTCCTCCGTTGCTTTGGTGGGGGCTGTCGGGCCTTAGCCTCAGCTGTGCTCCCTGCTGGGAGCTGGTGCCCCCCTCCCCCACCGTGGCCCCCAGGCCCTCCCCTCTGTGGCTGTCCCGGGAAAGCAGGTGCATAAAAATAGCTCCCTCTTACCAAGCCGCAGACCTCTTTTTTGGGAAGCCAGGCCCCATCTTCCGGCTTCCTGGGACACAGCCCCAGACACACGGAGAGATGGGCGGCTTGTCCACACTGGCCCAGCTGTCCACTGAGCAGCTGGCCATGCCCGCCCTCAGCTGCTGCGTGTCCTGTGGGGCCACTGCCCCTCCTGCCTCCTGCCCTCTCTGAGGACCCGGTGGGCACCGAGCACATGACCTGCTGGCCTCACGCTGTCCCATTTTAGAGCAGTATTTTCACCCAGGGCGGTGTCACTGGTCATTCAGCTGCTGGTCATCCGGAGGCCCCAGAGGCCTGGGGGTGGGGAGAGCCCAGGCTTGGCCTTGGGGGTGCACCACCCAGCGAGGGGCAGGGACCCCCCCCCCAAAACACCCACTGACTTCAGCCCTTTTTTTTTCAAAGCCAGGAGGGAGTTTGGCCATTTTTATACCCAGCAAGTGGCCAGATGTAGAATATTCTCAGGGGACTTAAAAACGACCCAGGATGGGAAGTGGGGGTGCTCACAGGAGCTCCAGGGCCAGCTGAGCAGACCAGGCAGCCTGGGATTTCCAGCTCTGTGTGCAGGAACCCGCTCCTGTCCCCCCGCAGTGGAGGGACACAGGACCCCAGGATGCTGCCCCCACCAGAGGATAAAGGAGCCCGCCTGGGGGTGATGGGGCTCTGGCAGTGTGGCCAGCACACCCACTGGCCCCTCAACAGCGCCTCCACCAGTCTATGGGGTCCTGAAAGCCACCTGTGATCCTAGCCCTGGGGCGGAGGTGCTGATGTCATGCGTGGTCTCTGGTTTAAGTTCAGGGTTAGAGCTTCTCACCACTTGCCTCCAGTGCTCTGGTCCTTGTTCCAGGATTCGTCTGCCGTCAGCCTGGCTCCGCTCCCTCCCACGTGGTTGCTGACTCACGTGGACCTGGTTTTAGTAAACACACGCTGTTACTATGAACCTTGGGTCAGCTGTTCAGACCCTTGACCTTGAACTTCACGGTCAGGGTTTAGCCTCTGTCTGATCCTTGACCTTGAACGTGACCGTCGCTAGGACTGGGTCCAGTCTCCGTTTTACTGTGGCTTTGTTTGTCTCCCTGGTCTTTGTCCCTCCATTCCCTGTTCTCGCTTTCTTATTTCAATGGTTTGTCATATTCGTTTAAATTTATCTCTTGGCTTTTCGGCTCAGTCTCTTTGTGTTTTTTAAGTGGTTGATTCACAGCTATCGTGCGACCCCGACCTTTCTCAGTTTCCTTAGAACCCGTCAAGTGACACGCAGAAGCTTCGTAGCCTCACAGCTCCCTTTCCCTCCTCCTTTCGTTAAAGACGTCACTGCCTTCTGGCCTCCGTGTTGGTTTTAATTTTTTGGTTGTTTTTAAAATTTTTGCACCTATTATCTTTTTTTCCTTTTTATTAATTGAAGTATAGTCATTTTACAATGTTGTGTCAATTTCTGGTGGGCAGCAGTTACACCATGTGTTGTATACGCTGTAATACGTATATTGTATTCCCTGTGCTCTACAGTATGGACTTCTTGTTTATTTATTTTATATTTATTTTATACGTGGTAGTTAGTATTTGCAAATCTCGAACTCCTAATTTATCCCTTCCCACCCTCTTCGCCTCTGGTAACCATAAGTTTGTTTTCTATGTCTGTGAGTCTGTCTCTGTTCTGTAAATAAGTTCTTTGTGTCCCTTTCTTAAAAAAAGATCCCACACATGAGCGATCTCACATGGCATTTCTCTTTCTCTTTCTGGCTGACTTCACTTAGCATGACGGTCCCCAGGTCCATCCATGTTGCTGCAGGTGGCGTTATTTTATTCTTCTTTATGGCTGTGCAGCATGCGTAGCCTTTTCAGACTGACTTCTTACACTCAGCAAGATGCATTCAAGGTTCCCCCATGCCCTTTTGTGCCTCCACAGGTTCTGATGAGAAACCAGCCGCCGTCTGAACTGCTGTCCCCTGTGTCATGTGTCATTTTTCTCTAGCTGCTTTCACACTGTTGTCTTTATCCTTGTTTTTCAGCAGCTCCCTCGTGGTGCGTCTGGGCGTGGTGCTCTTCGCCGCCAGCCTGTTTGGGATTTGCCAGGCTGGTTGGCACTGTCCATTTATGTCTTTCCCCAAATTCGGGACATTGTACGCCGTTACTACGTCAAACACTTTTCTGCACCGTTGCTTCCCTCCTCCCCCCTGGGATCTAGTGACGTGACGTTTAGAGCTTCTGCGGCTGCCCCACAGCCCCTGAGGCTCTGTGCACTTTCCTTTCCAGCCTTACTTTCCTCTCCTTACATTTAGACTCTTAGGAGCTTTTCTCTTGATCCGTCTGTAAGTTCCCTTCTACTGTGTCCAGTTAATGATTTTTAAAACTTTTTCAGATATTTTGTCTTTCAGCTCTGAAGTTTCTATTTAGTTCTTATTTGTTATTTCTATTTCTCTGCTGAGAGTTTCCGTGCTTCCATTCCTTTTGGTGTATTTTCCTTTACCACTTGGAGCGCGGTTATAGCAGGTGCTGCAAAGCCTTCGTCAGAGAACTCCAGCATCTGGGTCAGCTTGGGGCACCCAGAGATCGTCTTTCTCTGGAGAAATTTGTGGTTCCTTGTATGTCAAGTAATTTTGGGTTGCACCCTGGACATTTTCAATATTATGTTGTGAAGACTGTGGGTCTTGTTAAAATTCTCTGGAACATGTTGATTTTTCTTTTTTTGAAGCAAGCAGTGCGTCCAGGTAGGTAAGACCACAAGTTCTGCCTCACCTCCTGTGGATGCTGGTCTCCATCTCAAGTCAGCTTTCAAGGCCTGTGCTGCCACGGGTCAGGCCCAGGCGGGGCTCGGCGGGGAGCCCAGGACAGGGCAGAATCAGGGGCCCTCTTTCCCTGCTCTTCCCTCCCCAGGGTTTCTCCCACTGTCTTCAGCCCCCAGGAGCCGTTTCCCGCTCCCTCTGTCCGGCAAGGCGGGGCTGCCCTGGTGCTGCAGCCGCTCCGGCCTCCACCATGGGGAGTGTCTCCGCAGCAGCAGGTTCTCTCCTTCCCCAGGAGCCAGACGCCCTTGCTTGACAGTACAAAGTCATTTTACCTGGCGTAGCTGGTACAATGTTTCCAGGCCACTAAATTCAGGTGTGTAAGAGTTGTGGCTGTATATTTCAGAGGGTTGGTTTGACCTGTACTTGAAACCCTCCGTTCCTACTCATGGCAAGAAGTATAATCTTAATCGAATCAGAGGAAGCTATGCTGTTTGTATTTTAAATGATTACATCCAGAACTTTCTCTTTCCCTGTCTTGTTGGTACAGAGGTAGAGATGATGGTCAGTGGGTGACTCTAGTGAGTTTCCAGGGCTGCCTGGAAATGGCTGTGGGAGGGGCCGCCATGTGTCACCCCCTTGACAACCAGCCCTGGCGGCAGCTCCGTGGGAGGGGCGGCAGCGTAGCTGGTGCAGTGCGGGCTCAACTCTGGATGCAAAGCTGCCCAGTGACCGCAGAAGCCATTGTACCGTCTGTGGGGTCTCTCTGACCCCCTCCCAAAGTGCCCTAGAGGATGGAGAGCTGTGGGGTGGCCAGCTGCAGCTGCTGGAGACAACCACGTGTGTCCACCTGTGGGCTGGGAGCTCAGGTCCTGTGGGCGTCCCCCTGCGGACCCCCGACCCCACCGTAGGTTCCATCCTGCACTGTGGGATGGCCGTGGGGTTTGGCCAAGCCCATCATTTGGCCCAAATCTGAGGGAGAGCACTCCGGCAGTTACCAGTGGCCATCCCTGCCTGTGGTCTGCCTGTCCTGGCTGTCCTGGATTTGTGTATGTTTTGACATAAATCACTTAGTGATTCAGTAATTACATAACCACCCTCCATTCCTGCTCGGGTCCTCCCACACAGGGGGAGCTCCTGGAAGATGAATCATGTCCACGTGGTTTCCTGAACTGCCTGGCACATTGGGGTCCGTGTGGGGCTGGCCCCGGACCTGGGCCCAGGAGCACCATGCTCCAGGCAGCCCGTCTCTTGGGAGCTTTGAGGATGCTTTTGTCATTGTGGACACTGAGCAGATGTTGGGGGCTGGGGTGGGGCTTCAGAAGCTGAGCTCCAGGCAAGGATAAGAAGCAGACCCTGGGGTTTAACTCCGAAACCTATGAACCTGCAGTGCTCGCAGTGCTGTCTGAGCATCATTCTTCAGGGGGAGGGGGAGGTACAGACAGAAAAACGCCGAAAGGCTCCAAGAAGAACCAGGCAGCAAATCTGACACCGATACAGGGAGGTGGGTGGTTCATGGCAGGTGTGGCTGGAGGGCGATAAAGAGGGTCCTGGGTTCGGCCTGGGGAGGGAGGGGGCCCGGTGAGCCTGCGGGGGAGGGAGGCTCAGCGTGGCTGTGGCCCTTCGGGATGTCACTGGAGGACTGTTCTGCTGCTCAAGAAGGGTGGTGCAGGGTCCTTCCCTGACCTGCAGGCTCATTCTCCAGATGGCAGTGAGGACATGGCATCATGCGAACCTCAGAGGCCGTGGGGCCTTGATCCGGCGCAAAGCCTCACGCTTTCCTTTTGGCAGAGCAAAGCCCAGAGGAACACCGTGTCCTGCACAATGGGAGGAAAACCTGTTTCCTTTACTTTCCTCAGGGAAAAAAAACTAAAGTTCAGAACAAACGAACGACAAGGGAGCGCTCAGGTCTGTCTCCTGAACTCTGCAGGGGGCCGGTGTCACCCTGGGCTCAGGCCAGCCCCGCCCGCCCCCGCGCCCCCCCCCCCCCGCCTTGTCCGTCTGTCTGTCCGTCCGTCTGTCTGCAGTTCAGGGAGTGGGAGAGACCAGAGCGCGGGATGTCACCACTGTCCTCACGGGTCTGCAGTGTTTTAAACACTTGAAAAAGAATTGCTGGGAAACAAAATCTCAGAAAACCAAAAAAAATGCATTGCCTACATTTAAAAAGAGGAAATGTCAGCTAAGCAACAAGGCCTTGCTGTAGCGCACAGGGAACTACATTCATTGGCTTGTCGTGACCTGAAAGGAAAAAGAATATGTATATATTAAAAAAAAATAATTACAAAGAGGAAACGTCACCTAAATATGCAGCTTCCCTGAAAACCAGGCTGCACAGGCCCACCTTCCCCGTGGTCCTGGTGTCCCTGGGTCACCTGGCCTCCGGTTCACCGCCGTCCCCACCCTGCGCCACCCTTTCTCACGTCCCTTCCCACCCGGCCCCCACGGCCACTGACTTCTCACACTTCGCCCAGATGTCTCCAGATGTCCCGGCGAGTGGCTGATGGTCATGGCCACGGCCCCGGGCCTGAGTCCAGCCCAAGGAGAAAACCCTGCCGTGCCACGTGGTCCCCTGTGCGCACAGCTGCCGTGGGGTCCTGCGGATGCTGTCCACTCCAGCTTGATGTGGACACCCAGGGGCCAACACTGCTGTGTGGCCGGGGCGTTCCTGGAGCACATGCACCCGCCCAGGGGCACCCCAATGCTCTCTCCTTCCGAGTCTGGCTGTTTTCAAATAATGTCCACTTACAGACGGCCCGGCCCCTGCTGCGGGACCCCCAGGAGCGTCACAGGGCAGATTCCCTGACGACCTCGTCTGATCATTGGCCTCGGTCATTACAAGTCCCTGGGGTGACCTGACCTTGGCTAAGCGTGGGAGCCCCAGGCACTCTGGGCCGTGTTCTTAATGCTGCCTTGGAGTTCCGGTTCACACGAGCCCGCGTGTTCACGCCGGCAGGAGTGTGCCAGGGCGTCTCGGCAGACGGGGACGGCTGGGGTGGAGGTGGGAGGGAGAAGCTGTTGAGGCCTCCCTGCACTGCCAGACCTGTCCAGCTGTCCCTGAGGTGACCACCCGTGTACTCATGGTCTGGGGACCAGAGCCCACGAGTTCCCTTTGGGCCAGCCCCTCCGAGCCGAGTTCCTCCCACTCGTGAGCAGATGAGTCCTGCCGTCTGGTGCTGCTCTGCTGGCCTGACTGTCTGCTGGACACCCCTGCTCACGCGCCGGCACCCGCACCCCCAGCCTGGACCTTCCTCCCAACCCTGACTCCTGCACTCCCTCGTCCGACCTCACTTGTTGATTGACCCTTTAACTGCACTCATGTCTTTGCCCACTCCCCCCCCGCCAAGTTCCAGGCACTGGGCTCAGTGAAGTCCAGAGGGGCCCGTCCTTGGGGAGCCTCCGTCTGGAGGAGACAGATGTGAAACAAACCGGGGGCTCGTGGGGGCGTCAGAGCTGGAGGAACACAGGCTCCTTCCACCTCAGGTTCCCGCTTCCATCTCCAGTCTGACCCTCTCTCCACATCCTCATCTCTCCGCCAGGCCTGGACCCAGAGGGGTCCCCCCGCCCCTCCACACACCCCTGGGCTCCCAGGCCTGAGGGGGCGGCCCTGCTGCCGAGCCTGGGGGAGTGCTCCACACCCGGCGAGGGCAGCCCCCCCCAGTCCACGGGGAAGCAGCTCTGTCCTTTCAGGCCGAGGGCCCTGGCACCACCACGCTGCTGCCATTTCAGTCGTTAACCAACTAGACCCACGAGGGTCAGCCTCCCCAGTCTTGCTCTCTCTGGGCGGCTGTCATCCAGCAGGGCTGGGGGCCAGGCTGGGGGCCAGGCTGCGTGGGCTTAGAGAGGAGGGGCCGATCCCAGCACCCAGAACCACTCACTTCTCACCTGCTTCCCCATGCACCACATTCCGCACATGGCCCGTGCGCACACATGCACATGTACAGTGTACACATATGCACACAAGTGCACACATACACACATGCACGTATACACACGCACACAAGTACACAATGCACGTATGCACACATATAAGTGCACATGTACACACATGCACATATACACACGCACACATGTACACACAGGCACGCACACACACATACACTCCAGCCCTCTCTCATGCCCCCTCCCCTGTGACTTTCCAGATTCCATCCACCTCTAAGGTCTCCACGATGCATTTCTGTTGAGAAGGGAGGGAGGGGGAGGTATGCAGGAGGAAGGACCAGTGGAAAGACGGTCAGATGGATGGGATGTGGCCCTGGGCTCCAGAGGCACTGACTGGCCAGGGCCTTTGGGGTGAGTGGATCCCCAAGGATCCGTGGGGCCATCACAGGGAGGGGCTGTGGTCTGCAGAGACGTGCTTCGGCGTGACAGTTGGGGAAGGTGAAGGGATGCTGGTCTGGTGCAGCGATGAGCCAGGAAGGAAGCCCCCAGCCCTGGTCCCATGGAAGGGGGACCCCAGAAAGGAAGATGCAGGGGAAGTGGGGGGTGGGGCCAGTTAGAGCAGGAGATGCAGGGACACCAAGACCAGGGAAGGCCCTGCAGCCCCTGGTGATGCCCACGGGTTTCAGAAGGCGCAGGGAAGGTGAGGGGGCTGGGATGGGTTGGAGGTGGGCGTGGATTTGGCCCCCAGCGTGGGCTGAGAGAGGGGTGCCTGCGGAGCTGCAGGCTTCTCATTTGCTGCTGATGGCGGGAACAGGGTTGCAGGCCCACAGAGAAGGGTCTGCGGGTCTCAGGCAGGCCGGGGAGACGGGCTGTGAGTGAGTGAGTGTGAATGCATGTGATGTGGGGTGTGCGGGGGGGGGTGTGTGTGTGAGCGGATTGTAGGGGGCGCCCAGAGTCAGTTGCTCTCTCTGCTCCCGCAGATGCAGGCGCACAGGTCAGCCTGCTGCCAGGTTCAAGCCAAATATTGTTTTGAGAACTAAGGGGGAGAGCACTGGAACTCTAAAACTTTTAAAAAATTTTTAATGCAAGGGATTTAGCTAAGGAAAAACACGCTAGTAACTTCAGGGGGCTGTCCCGAGGTCAGAACGCGGTCAGCATGTGTTTCTGGCCCTGAGCAATGAGAGCAGAGCTCTGGAATGTCCCGGACCCCCGACGCGTCAGCTGGACTTTTTGTTTTCTTCCTGAGCCAGCGAGCGGGCCTGGCAGATTTCAGGGAAGTGTTCAGCAGGGATGGAAACAAAAGGGCTGTGTTCTGACTCTGAGCCAGCCTGACGTCCCCTGGGCAGGCTGGCTGGGGCTGGTGGCGTCCCTGTAAGGTGAGGTCCCAGAGGGTCTGCTTGGGCTCCAGCGTCCGAGCAGGACATGTTCCTCTGGGTTCCTGTAGCTCGTCGCCTGTGCCCTTGCCTGGAACGGGTTAGGTTAAACGCAACCCCAGACCTAGAGCTTGGTGGAGGTTCGGTGCCGGGCGTGCTGTGCTGCAGGCGGGGAGGGGCACAGTGACTTCTGACGACACTGCCCGGCCCCCTTCAGCCCCCCGTGCCTCCAGAGCTGTGCGCCAAGGCGCCAGAAGACGGTGGTTACAGAGGCGAGGCCACGCGTGGGCGCCAAGCAGCGCTCTTCGAGACTGTGGGCTTTTCCAAAGACTGAACGTGCACGGACTTTGTGATTTGTGACCTGAAATGACATAAAGAAAGTGCCCTTGAGTGAAATTCGTGATTCCTGGCATTCCTGAAATCTTTTTAGTGTTTAGTCCTGAAAGAGTGACGGCCGGGCCCCTGCAGCAGGGGGTGGGCGTGCCTGCTGTCTGAGCTGCCCGAGCAGCCGTGGGGGAAAAGGCAGAACTCTGCCTGTGGGAGGAGACGTGACGGTGCGCTGGGGCTGCTCTGCTGTGGATGCTCCGCCTCCCCCGTGGTGTCCCTTGGGGGCCTGCTTGGATGTGGTGTCAGGGGCTCTAGTCCCCAACTCTCCGTTGGCGGGTGATTTCTAAGGAATGTGACCAGAAATGCAACCCTGGCATTTCTCTCCTGTTGTGATGCAGCACCTGGACCCCGGGCCCCGGCAGCTCCCGGGAAGACAGTCACTTGAGGAAGGACACCAGGGTGATGGTGGCGGCAGAGGGTCCGAGCTGGCTGGGGACCAGGAAGCTCACTGTGGCCCAGGCTGCTGGGGGGCGGGCGTGGAATTCACTCGGAACACAGAGTGAGGGCAGGGCCTTGGGTGTCGCTCCACCGTGTGAGTTCTCCAGGGTCTGGTCTCCAGGGTTTTGTGATTGTTACGGGCTGAATATTTGTGTCCCTCAGATTCTTATGCTGAAACCCCAGTCCCGGATGTAGCGGCATTAGGGGGCGGGGCCTTTGCGAGGTGATGAGGGCGCGAGGATGGAGCCCCCATGAGTGAGCTCTGTGCCCTTACAAGAGGGGGTTCCAGAGACAGCGCGCTGTTCTCTCGCCGCCGTGTGAGGAGACAGCTGAAAGAAGCAGCTGTAGACACGCCAGCAAGAGGGCCGGCCCGACCCCAGGCCTGCCGGCCTCGGTGGGGGGCCTCCAGCCTCCAGAACTATGAGACTCAGATGTCTGCGGTCTAAGCCCTCAGTGTCTCTGCCGTCGCAGCCAGCGCCGGTGGAGACGGTGGCATCCCGTGGTCAGCGATGCAGCGTGTGAGCACACGCCCCGGTACAGGTGTGCGCGTCCGGCTCTGCGTGTGGACCAGCTTGCTGACGTGTTATGTGTCCATACGACACAGGCGTCTGAGACACCTTAGGAGGATGAGGTACAAAGTCGACACCACGGAAGGGCTACTGGGCCCTCCTCCGGTGTCCCGGGGCGCACGCACCTCCTTTGTTGTTTCCACCCCGGTTTAGAGCTAGGG